>NC_053151.1:27724265-28024504 GCF_016808335.1 Panicum virgatum | reverse complement strand
TGTGTGAGAGTCCATACGCTTAAAATCTTTATGCATGGACTTGCTAAAAATTTACTGAGAATGTCGTCTCATTTGGGGTTTAAGCATTACCAGACACATGCATCCACATTATTTGATTTGGATCGGTAAATTTTGTTTGATCATTTTTGTCACACGAGGGATGAACCTCTTCAGGGCCACAGCCCACATGCTTCTTTTCCTATAAGAAATTGTAATTGTGATGCCTGTGAATCTGGAATTCTGAACATCTGAGATAGTCAGATGGACTTCTGCTTTAATTTCTACTGCACATGGAAGCACGTAGTGACTCTAGCTGGTCCGTTACTTCATTGAGAGAGCAATTTGCACGAGAAGGAACCTTCCTCTGCCTATTGAATACCGAGATCACCACCAGCCAGCTTATGATGCTTCAAAATAGTTCCAGGTGACAGTAGACTCCATGAAATTAGTTTCTAGAAGTTTCTACGTAGTATGTTCTAACTATTTCAAAAAAAAAAAGTTCTAAGTATTTCAGTCAGTTTGAGGAGTGTATTGTGTTTATCCACGGTTTATGTTTGTACAAAAACTGTCAGTTCCTTCTTAAGTACAAGCTCCAACAGCACCATGACACACACACACATGTCACGCGCAAACTCAAATCCAGGTCATCACAAGACCATAACCGATGTGCATTAATCCCACGATGTTGTGGACTCATTTGTGGGCCGCAAGTATGAGAGGAGGAAGAAAAACGTGTGATGAGTCATGTATCTTAATTATAGGAAGTAATTTCATTAAAGTTTGAGATCTTTTTAGGAGAATTGTAATCCTCCCGGCCTCTATATAAGAGGGTCGGCTTCATTAATAAAGCAAGCAGAATTAGAGTCCAATTCCCAGAGCCTCCAACGTGAGGGCGGGTTTACCCTAATTCAGCTATCCCCCACATCATCTGGTATCACGATCCTAGATCCTGCGCCTAAACACCGCCACCAGCCCTAGCCGCCAAAACCCTAGCCGCTAAACCCTTCCCTGCGCCACCCTATCCACCGATCTCTCAGCCAGCTGTCGGGCCGAGACTCCCTCACCCGGCGCCACCCCTGTCCGCCATGGCCGGCGACGAGGTTCCGGCGGACATCAGCACCAAGCTCGACAACCTCCTCCGCGCGGTCGAGCTCAACACCCATGAGATCAGCCAAGTCAAGAACCAGTACTCCGCGCTGGGCGTCGCCGTCAACCGGATCCAAACCAAGGTCCTGGAGAAGTTCACCGCCAACCAGTTCGAGGTGTTCGGATCTGATCCGCCGCCTCCCCATCCTTCTCCAGCACACAAGCTCAAGTTTCCCGACTACTACGGCAAGGACAATCCGGCGATCTGGCTACACAAGTGAGAGCAGTGCTTCCTCGCCTACCGCACCCCGGAGGCCAACAAGACCTGGACAGCGTCCTTCTACCTGCACGAGGCAGCCGCCCGATGGTGCTTTCGGCTGGAGCGCAACCGCGCCGTTCCATCGTGGCCCGAATTCGTTCAGGCCATCAACCGTCGCTTCGGGCCCTCCATCCGCAGCAATCCCCTCGGCGAGCTTGCTCAGCTTCGTCGGACGGGTACGGTCGATGACTTCATCGACCAGTTCCTCACCCACCTCGCCCGCTGCGACGACGTCTCCGAACGGTAGCAGACCGACCTGTTCATGGCCGGTTTGGGCGGTACACTGCAGATTGATGTCGAGCTGCAACATCCAGAGCACCTCGAGGACGCCATGAACCTTGCTCGGGCGTACGAGCGGCGTTCGACCTTGCTCACCACCGAGTCGCGTTCCGCGTGGCGCCCTCCTCCTCGCGGATCCAGGACATCTTCAGCAGCAGCGCCGCCGGCCGCCCCAGCTGCCGCGACGACCCCCCCCCCCCAGCTTCGGATGGCGCCCTCGGCGTCATCGGCCACCCCTACACCGCCGCCAGTCCCCTCGCCAGCAGCCCCGCCGTTCACGCGCTTCCGGCGGCAGTCCGCAGAGGAGATGGACGACCGCCGCACCCGCGGCTTGTGCTTCAACTGCCCCGAGAAGTTCGTTCCCGGGGCACAACAAGGTGTGCAAGGGCAAGGGGGTCGACACCATCAAGATCTCCGAAGACACCCCCTGGAGGACGACGTCTCCGACGACGACTCCGAGCCGGCCGTCAAGGTTTCCATGTGCGCCATGACGGGGTTTGGCAGCACCGACACCTTCCTCCTCGAGACCGACATCGCAGGCGTTCCCATCACCGCCCTGGTCGACTCGGGATCCACGCACACCTTCATGGTGACCTCTACAGTAGCGCGTCTGGGCTTGTCACCCGAGCCCCTGAGCGGTGTCCACGTCAAGGTGGCCAATGGCGAGCGGCTGTAGTCCTCCGGCATCTGCCGCGCCGTCCGCGTCATCATCAGCGGCGAACCCTTCAACATCGACATCTTCGTCATCCCGCTGGAGGGCTACGAGCTGGTCTTGGGGTATCGCTGGATGCGCTCCCTCAGCTCCTTCCACTGGGATTGCGCGCGCCATCGCCTGTCCTTCTGGAACAGTGGCCGCCGGGTGCGCCTCGTCGGCAAGGGCGCCCCATCCGGGCCGCGAGTTGCCACGGCCGTAGTGGCGATCGACTACCCCCAGCTCCTCCTCGACTCGTTCACCGACCTCTTCGAGCCGCCGACGTCTCTCCCCCCGAGCCGCAGTTTCGACCACCACATCCACCTGCTGCCCGGGACAGCGCCGGTGGCGGTTCGGCCGTACAGATACCCGCAGCTGCTCCAGGACGAGATCAAGCGCCAGTGCGCGGACATGCTGCGGCAGGGCATCATACGCCCCAGCACGTCCGTGTTCTCCTCTCCGGTGCTGGTAGTGCGTAAGAAGGACGGGACATGGCGATTCTGCGTCGACTACCGCGCCCTCAACGCCGTCACCGTCCGTGACATGTTTCCCATCCCCGTCATCGACGAACTCTTGGACGAGCTCCACGGTGCAGTGTTCTTCACCAAGCTCGACCTGAGTAGTGGCTACCATCAGGCCCGGATGTTTACCGCCGACATCGACAAAACGGCCTTCCGGACCCATCATGGCCACTTCGAGTTCCTGGTGATGCCCTTCAGCCTCACAAACGCGCCATCCACATTTCAGGCGCTCATGAATGAGGTACTGCGGCCCTTCCTTTGTCGCTTCGTTCTTGTCTTCTTCGACGACATCCTCATCTACAGCAAGATATGGAGCGAGCACCTGCAACACGTCCGCACCGTCTTCGACACCCTTTGGGTGCACGGGCTGGTGCTGAAAAGGTCCAAGTGCTCCTTCGGCGAGAAGAGCATGGTCTATCTGGGCCACATCGTCACCGACGATGGCGTGGCCATGGACCAGTCCAAGGTAGCGGCTGTTCAGGCCTGGCCGCTGCCTCGGACACTGCGGGTGCTCCGGGGCTTCCTCGGCCTCACGGGCTACTACCGGAAGTTCATCAGCGGCTACAACGTCATCGCGGCGCCCCTCACCGCCCTCCTCAAGAAGGAGGCCTTCTGCTGGATGCCGGAAGCGACGGACGCGTTTCGTGCCCTCCAGCACGCTCTCACCACGGGACCCGTGCTGCAGCTTCCCGACTTCGACAAGTCATTCGTCGTTGACTGTGACGCCTCGGGCTCGGGCTTTGGGGCCGTACTACATCAGCTTGGCGGCCCCATCGCGTTCTACAGCAAGACGGTCGCGCCCCGTCACATGAAGCTGGCAGCCTACGAACGTGAACTAATCGGTCTTGTGCAGGCTGTGCGTCACTGGAGACCGTACCTATGGACGCGCCCGTTCATCGTTCGGACAGACCATTGCAGCCTCAAGCACCTCCTGGTCAGCAAGCTCTTCGGGTACTCCTTTACGGTGGAGTCTCGGCCGGGGCGCCAGAACGTCATCGCCGATGCTCTATCCCGGCGTGACGAGGATCAGTGCGCCGTCAACGCCTTGGCACTGTCCCAACCAGAGTTCGAGCTCTTCGACGAGCTCAAGCAGGAGGTGGCGTCCCTTCCCTCCTTCATCGCCAAGTGCCAGGAGATCGCCGACGGCCTTGCAGGGGCCGCCTGGACCGAGCTGGACGGTCTGGTGCTCCACAAGGGGCGCATATTTGTGCCCGACGACTCCTCCCTGTGGCCGGTTCTTCTTCAGCACGCCCATGGTACCGGCCACGAAGGGGCCCAAAAGACGCTACATTGCCTGAGGGCGTCTTTCTACAGCCCCCACGCGTCCAAGCTCGTCCGCGACTACGTTCGCAGCTGCACCATCTGTCAGCGCAGCAAGACGGAGCACCTTCACCCGGCTGGCTTGCTACAGCCGCTGGAGGTACCGAGCTCAGTCTGGGCGGACATCGCCATGGACTTCGTCGAAGGCTTTCCCAGGATCGGCGGCAAGACAGTGGTGCTCACCGTCGTCGATCACTTCTCCAAGTACGCCCACTTCATCGCGCTGGACCACCCGTACACAGCGATCTCCGTCGCCCAGGCCTTCTTCGACAACATTGTGAAGCTCCATGGACTGTCTTGTTCCATTATGAGCGATCGCGATCCCGTCTTCACCAGCAAGTTTTGGACAGAACTCTTCTCCCTCGCCGGTGTCAAGCTGCGCCTTAGCTCTGCCTTCCACCTCCAGACGGATGGGCAGTCTGAGGTCACCAATAGGATTCTGGGTGTCTACCTGCGTTGCTTGGCAGGTGATCGGCCTCGGCAATGGCTGCGGTGGCTGCCATGGGCCGAATACTGCTACAACACTAGCTATCAGACATCGCTCCAAGCTATACTGTTTGAGGTGGTCTACGGGCGCTCTCCTCCCACCTTGGCAGCCTATAGGGCGGGACTGGCTCGGGTGGTGGCCCTGGACCGCCAGCTCTTCGAGCGCGACACATTCCTCGCCGACATTCGCGACCGCCTTCACCAAGCCCAGGACATCATGAAGGAGATAGCCGACCGTTCTCGCCGTTTCGTGGAGTTTGCAATGGGGGATTGGGTGTGGTTACGCCTCAACCACCGAGCCACGGCGGGCATCACATCCAGTGCAGCTGCTAAGCTAGCACACAAGTTCTATGGTCCGTTTCAGGTCTTGGAGCACATCGGGGACGTCACTTATCGCCTACAGCTGCCAGTCTCAGCACGTATCCACAACGTCTTCCATGTGGTCTTCCTCAAGAAGCATGTGGGCGATCCTCCAGCTGCGCTAGTACCTCTACCGCCGATCGACCATGGCCGAGCTGTTCCTACTCCTGAGAAGGTGCTGCGCGCAAGACTCAACCGTGGCATGTGGGAGCTTTCTGTGCAGTGGCTCGGTCTCCCAGCGGCCGACACCTCCTGGGAGCCTTTGGAGTCGTTCAAGGAGCGCTATCCATCATTTCAGCTCGAGGACGAGCTGTTTAAAAAGGAGGGCGGAAGTGTTGTGGACTCATTTGTGGGCCGCAAGTATAAGAGAAGGAGGAAGAAAAACATGTGATGAGTCATGTATTTTAATTATAGGAAGTAATTTCATTAAAGTTTGAGACCTTTTTAGGAGAATTGTAATCATCCCGGCCTCTATATAAGGGGGTCGGCTTCATTAATAAAGCAAGCAGAATTAGAGTCCAATTCCCAGAGCCTCCAACGTGAGGGCGGGTTTACCCTAATTCAGCTATCCCCCACATCACACGAACAAATCAGAGCAAATAAGAACAAGAAGTGAACGCCTTTGGAGTTTGCCAGATTGTACCTAAATGGTGTGGCCATGTGAAATGGAATTCTTGTTTAGCCTCTTATAAAGCTGTCGAACCCCACGAGAATCTATCTATTATTTTATTATTTGGCCAACAAACGGAGCCTCCACGTTCATTCTCAAGGCCTAGAAATTCCCACGTTAATCGGAGAAAAATTGAAAAATAAAAATTACCCACCACTACCATTACAATAAAAATTAGCCTAAAATACTCGTGTGTCTAATTAAAAATTACCCACCAATGACATTATGAGATAATAAATTACCCACCAATGTCATTATGAAAAATTAAATTAAAATATTATTTAACTATGTATCAGTTACAAATATACTATTAATAAAGACTAAAGCTAACAACAATCAATCAATATAAAACAAAAATAAGAATAATTATATGCATAATAATATTATTAAATCTCGATAAATCAAATTGTTATTATAGGTAGATTATATTTGAATTGTTTTAACCAACAATAAGACATAATTTACGATAATGAACATGATGATGTATGATAGCAAATAGTATAATTTTAAAAATAGTAAGAATACAATGACATATAAATATTTGAATTTTCAATACTAGCCGCGCAAATTCGCGGGCCATACGCCTAGTTTAAGGATTCAAAGTTGCAGTCAAATGAAATTCGGATGTAAACAAATATAAAAGTAGAAAATAGAAATATAAGTGAGTTCGAGCATGAAGAATATGGATGTTTAGGACATACAACTATACAAGCATATAAGTTCAGACAATATTTGACTTTTATAAAAATTGTGTAAGGAGAAACAAACCATCATATGGATTGTTGCGGATTCAACTGTGCATACTTGCAAATTTTTTGGTCCAACCTCAATTTTCGCATGAATGTAAATACTAGCATGTTTTATCCATCCATATATTTTGTTAATTTTTATACATGTTGAGGTTGTTACCGTGTTTTGTAGCATAGTACCACCTGAGTTTCCTCCGGTATATAGTGGAAGAAAGGAATTTGCTCGGTTGGAAAAAGAACGATGTGATTTATTATGCCTTCCTTTGAGACAATGTAAATGGGCAGCAGGAGCAATTCATGGCGGAGCAGCGCATTAGCAGCGGGCATCGCGATAAGTCATCTGTCCTACTCCAGGTGCTGCGACAACCTTTACCAAGTCCGAACGATTGTCAACTACCAGATCTGCTGGTCCGCTATATTCACCCTAGCCTACAAGCACAAATCTCCGGGGCGAAATATAATCCCTAAGTACCTCAAAGACTCAAATATAGCTCTGCTCGATTCTTGCAGAGCAGAGCGAATCGCAGTGCTACCAAACACGACCTAATAAAAAAGGTATATTGAGGATAGCTGATGCGGAGGCATACCGTGTAGTTTTATAATAGAGCATAGAGTATAATATAACTATTTATCCTATATTTTGTAACGGAGAGAGTAAATTTTTATCATCAATAGTGTAAACTAAATTGGTTGATTTAAACACATAAGGTACTTTTTTTTCTTTTATGCTTACCAAACATTACGTATATAGATATAATGTGAACTAGCTACACCAGAGTTTGAATTATAGTAGCTATACTTTATCTATTTGGGTCAGCAGTCACATTTTTTAATCTGATTTTCGTAATCCATAGCTGATCCATTAATTAAAGTAAAAACCCCTTGCAATTTTGCAAACTGCCTCACTAGAAACAAATATGACACAAATACACGTCCCCTGGGAAAACCGGACAAAACCCGTGAAAAACGCTGCGCTAGAAACTTCCAGATCAAACGACCCATAAAACCCACACGCGGAGGCGAGGTAAGCGAAGGGGGGCGAGCTCAGGAGAAAGACGCAAAGGTCCCAGGGACCAGTAGCGCAAAGGTGAGCTTTGTTCAGATCCTACGATTCATCCTCGTCACCTCTCGTGCACACCTTCTTCCATTCTTCGGCTAACTCCTCCTAATCTTCCGATTCAGAGCGGGCGGGGTGTTTGGCTCAGATCGGGCGGCCGCCATGGCGGATCAGTTCGCGGATTCGGCGGTAAGGGGTCTCGTCGAGCTCTTCCTTCCTCGTTGGGTGCGGGATTTCTGTTTTGGCTCGAGGATTCATCTAAAGTTCAGATCTTTTTCTCCGCTCCGGTGTGGAAGGGGGATCCGGTGACCACGGTTGCCTCTCCCTCCTTCAGCCCCTCTCGCCCTTGCTATCTAGCTGTGCGATGCGCATGCAAAGTTCAGATCTGATGCTTACCTCCTCCGTTCCCGGTGGGTTTTGGCTTGGTTCTCACCGTGGCAGCGAGCTTGGGGTCGTTGCTGTTCCGGCGTAGAGCAGGAAGCGTTGACCGGCCGGAGTTGTAGATGATTTTGGTGCATCTTGTTCCAAGTTGAGGTATAGATGATTGGATCTGCCGGCTTTGGGCAAACCTTCTACGGAACCAATAGGTTTTTGGTCATACGGTAATTGCACTAGTTTAGAGAAATGCATGTTTCGGTTGTCCTAGGAAAAGGGTTGCAAAATGCTTTTATCTTGTTCGTGAGCTTTGGTTTCATGTGCTACAAATTCATCACCTAAGAATATTGACTGGTGCAAATGTGGAGCGCTCGGGGCATGATACATTGTGGATCATGTTTGATCAAATTAGTCTTCAATGTTTTATTTTTGTTCAATTCTCTATCTAGCTGATGCTATCTATTATCCTTACTTGATTAGTTTGGTGTTTTTTATATATTGTGCCGTCTACAAATAAGAGGTTACCAGCAGACTTAAGACTTGTATGATCCCCCGTTTGAAAATTTTAATATCATGATGCGCTTACCTGGTCCAACGAAGGCCTCCTGAGGCGCCGGTGCGTAATGGGGTTCTTGAGCGGGTCGATAATGTAAAGAGGGGTAGAGGTAGACCTAAACTGACGTGGGATGAGTCGGTTAAGAGAGACCTTAAGGATTGGAATATCTCTAAAGAGATAGCTTTGGATAGGAGCGCTTGGAGACTAGCTATCAATGTGCCTGAACCTTGAACTTATTTCTTTCGGGTTTCATCTCTAGCCTACCCCAACTTGCTTGGGAAAAAAAGCTATGTTGTTGTTGTTGTTGATGCGCTTACCTGGGTACGTGGTCGCTGTTCTGTTTGCATGTGTAATCTTAAGTTGTTGTTTAAGTCAATGTTTGGTTGATGGTTGGTGTAGCTTTTGTTCAACTATTATGTAAATTTAAATGGCTTCGTTTATTTAGGTGCATGTGATCTAGGTTTAAACATTTCCAGTAATTCTGGCTGTTGAGTTGCTAACTTGCTATCCATTGATCTTTGTGCATATCTGTGCTAGCTAATCTGCATATGTTATTCTAAATTGTGACTATAGTCTGTATCTAGATCACTTCTCATCGTTTGCCCTGTATCACTTCATGTGCGGTACTAATACGGTCAAATTAAGCTTCATTTTTGCGACATGACTAGCATTTGCAGATGCGGGGTAAACATTTCCGTTGCTGAAGTGCTCTATATGGTGCAGTTACTGATATGTTACCGTGCTATTCTGTTCAGTCAGCTTTTGGTCTGTCCCATTTGTAAAGAAGGGTATATTTGTTCAGCTGTTGTTTGATTGTCCTCACCTACGTATATGATATTACAAGATCCATGCGCTTAGTCCACTACAGTTGTCATCGGTATCCTGTTTATTTTCTCATAGATTACCATTGTTTCAGAACAATGTGATCATCGAGGAGGTGAACAAGGGCCTGAACCCAGGAATGATAGTCCTGCTTGTAGTTGCAAGCTTCCTGCTGCTCTTTTTTGTGGGGAACTATGCGCTGTATGTGTACGCGCAGAAGACACTTCCGCCTAAGAAGAAGAAGCCTGTCTCCAAGAAGAAGCTGAAGAGGGAAAAACTGAAGCAGGGCGTCTCCGCTCCAGGAGAGTAAACAGCCATGCTGCTAATCTCCTGAGCTCCTCTTTACATGATAAAAAAAAATAGACCAGCTGGAGCTGCAGTGTCTGAAGTGAGTCTGTAGAATCTTTGTCTTGAATGGTACATTTGTATTGTGTTTCAGCAACTGATGAACCTTTAGCCTAAATTGAGCTACTCCGTTGTTTCTTGTCCTCTAGAAGCTTTTCAAATGCTGAGGTGCTGGGTAAACGAGAACCTATGCAACTTATAAATCTAAGATGAATATATACATTGATACTTTGCAGTCGGTCTGGCTACAAGACCGACTGCAGCTTGGCTTTCCAAGCCACCAACCGGTGAGCGATCGACATTCAACAAGATCTGAGATGATTTCACATCACGTTATGAGTTATGATGGTCGTTTAGCGTTGGTAATCATGGTTATAAGGAGCAATGAAGATTTCTGAATCTTGTAATGTCGCCGTGCTTCAAAAGGCAAGCAGAAGGATAACGAAGAGAAATGCTGGGACGTCAGACTTTTTAGCCCCCATGAGATATTTCGTTGGAGCTACTGCTTGACGCTTGTGCTGCTCTGTCTTGCCTGGCACTCCTCTCGGACGGACACGTCCCATCTCGATCAGCGGCGATCGCCGACGGCGAGCCGGAGCCCGCGCGTGTGCCTTGCAAGCCTCGCGTTGTAGGCTTGCGGGCGCCATGTCCCCCTCGCTTTTTCCCCAGCGGGAGGACAGTAGGCGGGGAAAAGTTGCGAGACGCCGATGCGTAGCCCGAGGCCTCGGCGACGTCCAAGCGCGTCGAGACACCGGCGCACCAACCCGGCGGAAAGGATCGCCTCACCTCACCTCACCGGAGCGGCTTCCCCGGCACTGTTCTCGGGGGGAGGAGTTACTTGTACTCGACCTCTGACCACAGGGCACTCACCACCAAACGACAAGCCGGCAACCATACATACTGTACGCCGCCGTGACCGGTCGCGCGCCGTCGCCGTCGGCGGTGGTGTCCGGCAGAAGCAACCGTGCGTTCAGTTTCGCTGAACGCTATTGGCTCGCCGTCGCAGGGGTTACCATGAGGCATGTTACCGGCCACTGTTCCCCCGGGTTGCTTAGGCCGTGTTTAGTTACAAAAATCAAAATTCCAAATTTTTTTTCCGGCACCTGCATGGAGACTTAAATCTAGACGAAATAAAAAACGCATTGCGACTGCTGCCTGTAAATCGCGAGACGAATCTAATGAACCTAATTAGACCGTAATCAGAAGCTAAATTGCTGCAGTAATGCTACAGTAAACAACCTCTAATGACGGATTAATTAGACTCATTAGATTCGTCTCGCAATTTACAGACGAGTTCTGTAATTTATTTTGTGATTAGTTTATATTTAATACTTTAAATATTGAAAGATGCTTTTTCAATAATTTTACGGAGCACATCTAAACGGGGCCTTAGACACCCAGTATCGCAGGGAAAGCGACGGACGCCACGACGCGTGACAGCGTGACGGCTCGCAGGCAGAGGCAGAGGCAGAGGCAGAGGCGGGTGCTGGTGCCTGGGGCTATGAGTGGCGGCGAGAGGGGAACAGAGGGAAGAGATGATACACCGGCCGCGCCGAACCGCCGAGCGAGAGAAGGTAGCTGCTGCGTGCGCGAGGAGGAGGACGAGATGCAGGGCGGCGGCGGCGGCGTGGAGCAGCAGCCGATGCAGATGGTGCTGCGGGTGAAGCACCCGACGTCGTCGTCGCTGGGCGACGAGGAGGAGGAAGGCGAGGGCTCGTCGAGGTCGGCGCTCTCGGTGTTCAAGGCCAAGGAGGAGCAGATTGCGAGGCGCAAGATGGAGGTCCGGGAGAAGGTGTTCGCGCACCTCGGGCGCGTCGAGGAGGAGTCCAAGCGGCTCGCCTTCATCAGGCAGGTGAGTTGGTTGCTGGTTGCCTTGCCTCCTCACATCCTCGAAACTACTGCACCGCGTTTAGTTTCACTTTCTTTTTCTTTTTTCCTGTGATTACACCGTACGATTCAGACACTCACTGTTTAGTTTCACTTTCACGACGAATACTGCCTCCTCAGTCCTGACATCCTGATGCTGTCTTAGTACAAATTTCAGATAAATTTCATAGAAACGGTTCCATCCTAGCATCTTTTTAGTATTTTTGGTACAGATGGTTGCTGATGCTAGATGCTATAGTTGCGAACCACCGTGTTGCTTGATGAGATTCAGGATAGACTGATAAGTGTCCGGTATTTTCGCTGTCTAAACCGCGATAGTTCCGCTTGTATAGGAGCTGGAAGGCATGGCGGATCCGACGCGGAAGGAGGTGGAGTCGATACGGAAGAGGATTGACACGGTGAACCGTCAGCTCAAGCCTCTCGGCAAGAGCTGCGTCAAGAAGGTGACTATGTGACATACGCATGGCATGGATTAGCTGGAAAATGGTGTAATTGAGATGACTATTCGAGCGAAACCAACTGACAGTGTTCAAGTAGTTTCGTCATGAGTTGACATGTGGATTTTTTTTGTCTACTGAAACAAAAGGAGAAGGAATACAAGGGGGTCCTGGAGGCGTACAACGAGAAGAGCAAAGAGAAAGCGCTGCTAGTCAACAGGCTAATCGAGGTAAAATCTCTCTGAATCTGAAGGAAGAAGAACCCCGTAGGTCATTGTAATCACCAACTCTTGATACCGTAACTTCTGAACCACTAAAAACTTGATCTTGCTCTGCGTCGCCGGGACTGATGCAGCTGGTGAGCGAGAGCGAGAGGATGCGGATGAAGAAGCTTGAGGAGCTCAACAAGACAGTAGACTCACTCTACTAGACGCCAGCTGATGCTCACCTCCACCGAGAGCTCGCTCGCCGCCTCCCTGTAATCTCAGTGTGCCATAAGGACTCGGGACTTGTTCAAGGTGTTGCTTGTAACTGATGTTTCTCATTGAGTGATTCTTCCTTCTTCTTTCTGTTCCTTTTGTTTCTTTTCTTTCATCAGCTGGTTTGAGTCTCGTTGTACTGTCACTGTCGAGTAAAACTGACGTATTTAAGCAGCAACGAAGTACCAGGAACAAGGCTGAAAAAGAGGAGGGTGGCCTGTCGACCGTACTACGACATATAGTGTTTGTTCAGAGTAGTTGTCCCTTCCGTTTTTGTGCTGATGGTGATGCAAACAGCAATTTCCCGATTGTTTTACATGCTGCTACCGAGGTCGTCAGTCATTTCTGATCACAGGTTGGGGTACTCTGAAACTACTACTCACCTGCAGGGATCAGGGATTCAGGGGTTAATTAGATTCAGATTTCAGAGTTCTGATTCTGAACCAGTTCCATGCTACGAGAACATTTCAGGGGCGTTGCTATTGCTACTAGCTGGCCATTTCAGAGCCTAAGCAGAGAGATTAATGTGAGCAATAATCCATCGATCCCGCATTTGCCGGAGAACGTGCACAGGCCGCCAAGGTAAAGCTTCAGTTCGGTACTGACCGCAAAGCGGTTTCTTTCCATCTCTGAATATAACCATAGCATGGGCCTGATCGATCAGCCATGAATGAACCCTCTCGAATCGGGGTTAGGGAGCAGATCATCCTTTCTGGATACTTGCATGGTCTTCAAGTACTTGATCACAGAGACACATACTTGATGCAGTAGGGACTGTAGGAGCAGATGACTACGTACTTCTGTACTAACACGCAACACCCAATCAAGTCCAGTGAAACGATGACAGTGGCCGCTGGATTCATTCATGTACGCGTAAGGTTGGTCCTCGGCCATGCATGACTACGTAGATGCATGATGGCACAGAGACCACATGATGTTGATTGCGTTGCAGTTAACTGATGATCGAGCAGGTACAGAGGTCTGGTACCGTGGTAGTCTGGTCCAAGCATGAGATGGGTCGCCGGATCATGGACCATGGACCCGACAGGGATCCTCTACGGTATTTGCGGCTGCACTCGAGTCACTGACATGTAGACTCAGGTCCACAAGTTACTGCAGAGGATCTATCTTCCCCAGGGCCGGTTCATGGTTGTCAAGGGGTCTAGGCGAGCCAGACGGCCCTTTAAACCAACTATTTTTTATTTGTGATGGTAATAAAAGAAAGATAGAAATTCTATTAATATATATAATTTATGAATAATAATATTAATATTACAAACTAAAATGATAGAAACATAAAACTAGAATTACTTTCAATCTGCTAGAGCGGTAATAGCGCCAAGGCAGCATGCTCGTGCGGCCCGCGGTGCCACCACGCCGACCGGCCTGTGCGTGCGTGAGTGCATCGGACTCCGGTCTCTGATGTCTGTGTCTGGTCGTTTGGAGAAGGAGAACACCTAGCGCCGGCTTCGGGCGAAAGTAAATGAAAACGAAACGACGAACCCGAGTCACGATCGCGGCACGAAAGTGCGGAAGTCCGGAAGACCGGGTGCTATTTGGCCTCCGAGTGGAAGTTAGGCATGATGAGCTAGTTTCTTCTTAGATGAGTCCAAAGTAAGAAGTTAGGTTAGCCTAATATATCAGTTCGTGGTAAATATTAAAAAAATAAAATATTACATGACATCATTTTTTTTATTGCAGGAACAATTGTTTCAGCATAAAAAAAATGTTCCATCATATGTGACAGTTTGACTGCTAGTCATACGTGTGACTCCTAATATTTGTCGAAAAACCTATATGCCTGTTTGTCTACTCATACACTCCGAGTTAAACGAAATATTACTGCCTACAACATACTAGATGTTGGACCCCCTCCTCGTTGGGCCTCGGGCCATCGCCCTGGCTGCCCTTCCCTTTGAGCCGACCCTGAATTCTCCCCATGGCCCAGCGGGTGTGATCGCTGTAGGTGCCGCAAGGTGGATGTGGATGGGGGCAGGTGAGAACAGACGAGTTGTAGGCTTCCTAAAAGCACTGGTTTTTCGTTATTGCTCAAGCGAAGTTTTCGTTCTGCTACTACAAATTCATCAATTGCCGACAAAGTTGTGACAAGGGCTTAATGTGCTGTCATCTAAAAGGGGGTTATGGGAGGCAGCTCACTATGGTTATGGGCTTATGGGCTGTTATGGCAGCGGCCGCTAGGTAGGAGGGCGAGACCACAAGCAAAGCAGGACCACCGGTTAGATTTTTGTGTGCGAGTCGGCGGGCGAGTTGGGAGAGTTGGGACTGGAGGAGAGTGGGGTGATGGAGCGAAGGGCCGCGTGTGGGGGAGAGGGGAGTGTGGTGCTGGTATGTGTCACAACACTGAAAAAACAATTGCTCGTACACAGAGACTAACATTCATAAAGTTAGAAAAATGAAAGACTTTATCGGTAATTCGGTATAAACATGAGAACCCTTCGTAGACCAATCTCAATAGAATTTTATAACCGTTTTATGGGCATTAAAAAATTTGTTGATGTGACAGGATATTTATAAGTATAGAGAAAGAAGAGTCTTATAGGATGTGGAGTTTCATCTCCATAACACTTATCTGGTTCGGTTACCAGGTCTTTACTCTTAGTAACTGTACAATGAAAGTATGCATTGAGACTGACCTTAGACCTTTTTGGAACAACAAATCGTAGGGAAGGAAAAAATGTAGGTTTCGAATTGGTTTGGCAATTGAAATCTTACATGAATTCAGAATGCCCGCAGAAATTCCTTTATAGATTAAAATCATACAAAATTTCTCAAGCGATCCTTAGAAATATAAAAAGTTAAAATGATGCACATCCATATATAGTTGAGAGGTACGTGTGCTTTGGCGCAAAGGTTAGGATACAATACTATAGATGATGAACAAAATAAAGGTGGCTGCTCTGTGGTGGGATTGGCACCCAACGGATATATTGCTTGCTGACTGAGAAAATATATACGTTGTAGTTTTTTACCAACAAAAAAAAAGAGATAGGAAAAAGACACATGTACCCTCTATTTGGTTAATTAATTGCAAAATTATCAGCTGCTATTGGTTGCCGCACCAAAACCTAGGAGATTTTCATTCCTTTTATTACTTCCTACTTTCCTAGCCCATATGGTTGGGAGAGAGAGATTGACCCAAATGATCATAGGATGTCTTACATTTGTGCACAAATTTTAAACTACCTTACATTTTAAGACGAAAGGAGTAGATACAATAATCTAACCAATTGCACACATCACCTTATTCAAAATAAAGGTTAAATTTATTGAAAACGCAGGGGAAATATGTTATTCACATGCCTGACTTTAATGAAGTGGACACATAGTACGAGGATTTTACAGTCGCATGACATCACCAGAGCAAGTATAATAACCGGTTGGAAGCCGGCTAAAATCCGATTCGCTGCATGTTCGCACCAATACACCATGAGAAGTAATAATTGATAGCGGATCCCATCACTATTGCCATGGATACTTGCAGCGGACCAGCGGGCGATATTACTAGCCCTGCTCTCATCCACGAATTGTGGTACTCAGCGTACAAGCTCGGAAGCACGCCCACACGCAGATGGTACAGGATAGCTAGTAGCATGAGCGGCTAGCTAGCAGGACCACAGGCCCTGATCTGTACGTAAGCAGATTGTAAAGGAAAGAAGACAGCGGCACTACTGTGCACGAAATATTTGGTCAGACACAAACGCAACCTAAGAGAAATGGGGACGCACGATCCAAATTATTAAGTTCAGAAACGCAAATTATATTAAGAGATGATGACGTGCTACTTGCTCGTATGGCGTAGCTGAATGCTCTGCTCTCTTTCTGTCAGCGTCCCGGCGATCTCTAGCTTGATTGGCCGACACCGGGCTCCTGAGTGATGAGTCATGACTGGACCCGTACTACGGTATCCTGTAAAGGTACCTAACCTGCACTTGGAAAATAGTCGCTCTCTTCGTTTGTTTGTGACTGATGGCTGGTGCTGATTTATTATAAAAAAATATTATTGCTGATTGGTTGGTAACTGATGGCTGGTGCTGATTTAGTATGAGATAACAGTACTATTGTCTCTAGCTAGTTGGATGACAAGCCAAGCAAACAGTATTGCATCACTGCCTGCTCCAACGTAGGTACTACTGTGCAGAGTGCAGACCCTCTCTGCCACTGCAGCCACCATCAGTGTCTGTCCACGCAACAGATTTCACGTACGTCTGTTTGCAGCCGGGGCGGCAGGATCGGAGGCCCCTGGCCGGGCGTGATCCGGTTTCATTTCGTGTTGGTGTTTACCGCCAAGTCTGCTCAGAGATACCTTTAGCAGTAGAGTTTGTAGGTAGGGATCGACGGCTCTGGAACTCGATTGTGCAAGGAACATAGAGATTTAGACAGGTTCGGACCGCGAGTTGCGTAATACCCTACGTCCTGTGTGGTGGTTGTATTGCCTTAGGTGTAGATGTGTTTCGAGGGGGTCCCTACCCGCCTTATATATCCGGGGGGACAGAGTTACATGGAAAGTCCTAGCTGAGTACAGTTGGAGTCCTTCTACTATATGATTGGGTAGTTTACTTGTACTGCAGCTAGTACTACGCCTATTCGGGTAGTTACAAAAGAGGTAAAGTACATCCATGAGCTATCCCTTACTCTAGAACATTCTATGCCTGTGAGCAGTCCCGCTGTCCCGGGTCTGACAAGCCCCCGAGCTCTTCGTAGCCGAGTCCTGCAGGCGTCGAGTACTTGGACGGCGTCTTCGAGTACTTCAAGTAGTCAGAACATCCTTCTAGTTGCTTCTGGGTCTTCCTTCTGATGCGCCAAGTAGTCCTCCAAGTACTCGTGATTTCTCCGAGGCTGTGAGGTGCTCAAGCACCAAAATCTTAATCATATATGGTGCGCGAAGTACTCGCGCTCCATATGGAGTAGCCTCCGAGCCTTAGGTTGAATCACAGATACACATATCCCGCAGCCCCCGAGTCTTGAATTTAAATTCCTCCATTTAGATTTAAGAATCAATGTAAACTCATGGCAAAAACTGAAAACTTCTCTGGGAAGGAAAGAATCTGTTGGCATCCAAATATTCACAAAATTGCCCTTGAAGACCGTATAAAGCCGATTGAAAACTTCCAAGGGTTTTACCCCTTGAAATCCTGGCCGCCGTCAAACTCAGATTCACATTTGTCTCTTCTCAGTTAAAATCCAAAAGCCCCCTCTCGTAGCCCCTGAGCGAAAACTCGTAACTGTGAGATGGCTTCCAAGAAGAACAAGTCCAAGATTGATGAGGGAACGATCGCCAATATGTCCACAGGTTGGTGTAAAAGCAAGATGTGTGAGTTACTGGTCCGGGAGTTGGAGAGTATGGGTCCCCTCCAAGAGCAGGGCGTAATCCAGTGGCGCGCTGGTGAAGGAGAAGATTACCCCATGGAAGGTACCCTTGAGACCATTATGTTTCGCGATTTTGTAGAACGTGGTCCCACTCTTCCCGTGTCAGAATTTTTCTATAGACTTATTCAGTTTTGGGGAATTCAGTTACACCATCTCACTCCCCAATCCATCTTGTATCTTTCAATTTTTACTCATTTCTGTGAGGTATTCCTTGGAATTCTCCCCCATTTTCACATTTTTGAACATTTCTTCTTCCTTGTTCCAATCCCTAATGCCACCAATCCCGCCATCGTCGGGGGATGTGAATTGGTACTCCGCCCTGAGAACCGAGGCGAGTACTTGGTTTATGATCCGGCGGGTCAAGGAGACGAATGGAAGAAATTCTGGTTCCATGTTGGGAACTTTGAATCCCTACTTCCAGAAAGGACTGCTGGTGCCCCCCAAGTCCAGGAGAGTTGGTCGAGTAGAGGACCTGGTGGCAAGCAAGTTGAAACCATTCTTCGTGCGATTGCCATTATTAAGAAAAAGGGAGTCACTGGAGATCATGTGGTCTTCTCATTTATCGGTCGCCGCACACAACCTCTCGAGCTGCGAAAGCATCCTGCCTTTAGATATGAAGGTACGCAAGATCCCATTAGGATGTCCTCAGAACCAATGGCTCAGTCTGAAGTAATAAAGAGATGCTGCAAAGTACTCGATAACTTCGACAAGTCTTTGACGCTTCCAACACTCTTCTCGGCACAAAATCCTCCCGAGAATGCTTGGGTACGTGCTTTGGATACCATGTCGAGTACTTGTAGTCAACCATTTTTGATCTTCGGACTAAGTATTAGCTTCTTTCTGCAGAAGAATTATAAATCCTGGTATTGTATGCCTCCGACTTCTGCAAATGCTGATTCTGACGACAGCAAGAAACGGAAGGTGGCTCCCGGATCAATGTTATAGAGGAAAATTTCTCGTCTCGATGCCGGAGAGTAAGTATATAATATTTTATTGATTGTATCCCGTTTGCCTCAGCTTTCTTATTCAGAATTTTGCTTGGCTAGGGTCCAACATCTTTCAACTCATGAAAAAGATCAAGTCCAAGACTTCCGCAACTGGGTGTCGAGTGTTTCGGAAGGAACTAGTCGATCAGCCCCCGATTCTCCTATAATTGGGTTGATTGAGACCCCGGCTGCCAGTTTCCCGAGTGCAGACACAGCTGAGAGACCAAGCGAACCAAGCCCTGAAACATCTGATACTCCTGCGGCTGCTGAAGGAGCCTCCAAAGTTGGTGGATCTGGGAGTAGTGGAGCAGAAGGGTCAAAAGGTCCTCCCGTTCGACTGGTACCATTCCAGTCTATGCCTCAGTCAGCTCAGTAAGAGTTGGGAAAGGAACTATTTGATGATCCATTGTTGTCTCTAGACAACATGAAAAAACTTGCCGATTGTATGCAGTGGAGCTTTAAATTTACTAAGGTGAGTCTTCTGTCACTACTTGTCTTTGTCGAGTTGTTGTTGATATCTGACCAGATTCACCTTGTATGTCTCAGGATGTAGCCAATCGATCTTTCTTGAAGTCTCATGCTTTATATAAGACTGTAGACAATCGGAAGATTTTAGAGGAGCAAAAGGCCATGATTGCCAAACGACTAGATGAAGCCCTTGCTGCTCGGAACAAACTTTATGAAGCAAGTCAACAGCATCATCTGGAAGTTTGTGACATGAAGCGCCAGATTAAGAGCCTTGAAGAAGAAAAATCAAAGCTTCAAGAGGAAAATTCCAGGCTTCAGAAGCAATTGCAGTCTGTCCAAGCATGTAAGCACTCGATATTTCATCCTGATTTTGCTTTGTCATATCAATTTCTGAGATATCTTCCCATTAGATTCTCCGGAAGGCCATACTCGATTAATAGCAGCAGCTCAAGCTCTTGTGGATGTGGTTGATACTGAAGAAGAGTCGTCAAGTAGCAAGTCCGTGGTGGAGCGTTTGGAAGAAGCTCCCCAGAAATTTTTTTATGTCATGACGGCTACTTCCAAGAATTATCTAACCCACATGATAGGAGTTGTCAAATCATACTTGCCTCAGTTTAATTTATCTCTGATAGCTAAAGGAATAGCTCACAATTGCTCTGATGAGAAATTTTGAGAGTATTGTAAGGAATCAGAAGTGATTGCGGAGGAAATTCTGAAGAACATGGCAGAATAGACTGCTTGTAATAACTCTTATAATCTTCAGTGAACTCTTGTCGTTGGTCATAGCTTGTATCCTGTTGATGTGTCTTCAGAAGCATAATCTGATTCCGTAGGATAAGTATGAGCTAGTCGATCAATCGAGTAGAATATCCGCATGGAGTAATCCTTAAAGTTAATCAGTTAGGATGAGTCCCGTCGGACCATCCATATAGAAAAAACTTGTAAAGATATCCAAAAACTACTCGAGCAAGCGAGTAGTATGTCCTAACCAAGGACTGGAGTAATCCGTAAGACAGAACTGTTAGGTACAAACCCCGTCAGGTTGCCCAAGATGTAAATATCGAAGGGATATCCAAAATTTACTCGAGCAGAGCGAGTAAGGTGTCCTTTAACCAAGGACTGGAGTAATCCGTAAGACAGAACTGTTAAGTACGAACCCCGTCGGGTTGCCCAAGATGTAAATGTCGAAGGGATATCCAAAACTTACTCGAGCGAGGCAAGTAAGGTGTCTAACTTGTAGACTGGAGTAACTACTAAGATTGACCTATTAGGGCGAACCCCATCGGGTTGCCCAAGATGGACAAAATGCAGTAGTATCCATAGCATACTCGGGCGAGCGAGTAGTTTTGCATTTACAGCAATGCTGGAGTTCCTCATAGTTGACCTGTTAGGATGAACTCCGTCGAGTTACCCAAAATGGACAACTAGTAAAGGTATCCATTCTCCTTCTCGAGCTAGGCGAGTAGGTTGTGCCCTTTAAGGGAAAGGATGCGGCTTGTGTAGTTGTTCTGATGGAAAACTATGTAAGCTTATCCTGAACTGGTGATGCCGTAAAATTGCCTTTAATATAGTCGATATGCCAATAAGGATCCCCATTTTATTAAAGAAATCAACTGACACCACTAAGCTGCTTGGATCAGGGATAAAATTTGCGCATGTGCTCGATGTTCCAGAAATTCGGTACCTCATTGCCATCTGCATCAGTGATTCTGTATGAACCTGGTCTTGTAACATTAGTTACGATGAAGGGACCTTCCCATCTGGAGTTTAACTTGTGCAATCCGGTCTCATCCTGAATCCGGCGAAGTACTAGATCTCCAATGTTGAAGGATCTTTGCTGGACGTTGCGATCATGATAGCGTCTGACTCCTTGAAGATATCTAGCCGATTGAGTTAAGGCATTGACTCTGGCCTCTTCGACTGAATCTAACTCCAATTGTCGAGCTTCATTGCTTCTCCTTCTTGATAGGCTTCTACTCTTGGGGATCTCCACATGATATCAGCGAGTAGTATAGCCTCTAACCCATAGGTAAGGAAGAAAGGATATTGTACAGTTGCTTTGCTAGGCTGGGTTCGCAGCCCCCAGACTACATGAGGTAGTTCTTGAATCCACTTGCCGCCTTTCTTGGTGTTGGCATCATAGAGTCTTTTCTTCAAGCCATTGAGTGCTAAACCATTGATGCGCTCAACTTGTCCATTTGCCCGAGGATGAGCTACTGAAGCATATTTGACCTCAATGCTGGAGTTGTCACAGAAATCCCAAAAAGATTGTGACGTGAAGTTGGAGCCAAGATCTGTAATAATGGTGTGAGGAAAACCAAACCGATGGATAATGTCGGAGATGAAATCCACTGCTCTATCTGATGAAATCTTGACAATGGGCATGTGCTCGATCCACTTGGTGAACTTGTCGACTGCTACCAGCACATGTTTGAATCCTCCTAGAGCGACGGTTAATGGTCCGATCATGTCCAAACTCCAACAGGCGAACGGCCATGATGGAGGGATTGTTATCAAGTTGTGTGCTGGGACGTGAGTCTTCTTGCCAAAGAATTGGTAGCCAGGACACCGTCTAACCAGGTCTTCTGCATCCGAGACAGCTGTTGGCCAGAAGAATCCTGACCTACACGCCTTACCGACTAGTGTCCTTGATGCAGCGTGGTTGCCGTAAACTCCTTCGTGTATTTCTCGGAGGATGTCTTTACCTTCTTCAAGGGTAACGCACTTCATGAGGACGTCTAAAGCAGATCACTTGTATAGATTGTCGCCAACAAGGACGAAACCCTTGCTGCGCCTGGTGATGCGGGCAGCTTCAGTGCTTTTAGGATCAACATGTGATGGAAGCTTGAATTCCTTGATGAAATCAATAAACTGTGTTCGCCAATCTTCATCAATCATCAGCACTTCTCTGACTGTGGCCGGGGCCTCCGTGTCAGTGGCCTTGTTGGCTTTGTTCCTTGACTGATGGGTGGTGAAGTTCATGGACAAAAACTCCTGGTGGAACAGCTGCTCGAGTGGACCCAAGTTTGGAGAGGACATTAGCTCCCACGTTGTTATTGCGATCGGCGTGGTGGATTTCCAATCCTGAGAACTTGTTTTTGAGCTTTCTGATTTCTGCAACGTATGCGTCCATTGTATCCTTGTTGATGTCCCATTCTTTATTGACTTGTTGAATGACGAGTAGAGAATCGCCGTAGACAAGTAGTCGCTTGATGCCGAGAGATACTGCTAGTCGGAGGCCGTGTAGCAATGCCTCGTATTCAGCTTCATTGTTGGAGACCTTGAACAAGATTTGGAACACATACTTCAATTGTTCTCCCTTGGGGGAGATGAACAAAACTCCTGCGCCGCCTCCATCGATCTTGAGTGAGCCATCAAAGTACATCACCCAATGCTCTGGAATGCTCTGGAGTGCTGGAATTTGATTTTGCCGCCATTCAGCCAAGAAGTCGACTAGTGCCTGTGACTTGATTGCTGTTCTTGGTTTGAAGTTGATTTCCAAAGCTCCCAGTTCAACTACCCACTTTGAGATTCGTCCAGTGGCATCCTGATTGTGGAGTATATCCCCCAATGGGAAGTCAGTTATGACTGAGATCTTGTATTCATCGAAGTAATACCGGAGCTTCCTGGAGGTGATTAGAATTCCATACAGAAGTTTCTAAATTGATGGATATCTAACCTTTGATTCAAAGAGTACTTCGCTGATGAAGTAGACTGGTCTCTGGACACCGTAAGCGTGGCCTTCCTCCGGGCGTTCGACTACTATCGCCGTACTGACTACATAGGTAGTCGCAGCGATGTAGAGGAGTAATTCCTCACCGGGTAGTGGGGCTATTAGAATCGGCGGTGACTGGAGATGATGCTTGAGATTCTCGAGTGCTTCCGCGGCTTCTGTAGTCCACTCAAATTTATCTTGTCGCTTTAGGAGTTTGAAGAAGGGTAATCCCCGTTCGCCAAGTCTGGACAAGAATCGATTTAAGGCTGCCATGCAGCCTGTAAGCTTTTGGACGTCCTTGATGGTGGCTGGGGCGTCTATGTCCATGATGGCATTGATCTTCTCTGGGTTAGCTTCAATTCCTCGGTTGCTGACGATGAATCCAAGTAGTTTTCCAGAGGGTACTCCAAAGACACACTTGGTTGGGTTGAGCTTCCAGCGGAATTTTCGGAGGCTGTTGAAGGTCTCTTCCAGGTTAGTGATGAATTGATCCTGGGTCTTCATTTTGACAACGATGTCGTCAACATAGGCTTTAACATTGCGATGTAGCTGGTCGGAGAAGCACAGCTGTATCGCACGCTGGTAAGTAGCGCCAGTGTTCTTCAACCAGAAGGACAAGGCGTATGCCCCGTAAGAGGTGATGAAGGCCGTCTTGATTTGGTCTTCTTCTTTTAGAGCGATCTGATGATACCCTGAGTAGCAGTCAAGGAAGGATAACATGACACATCCTGCTGTCGAGTCGATTACTTGATCAATACGTGGTAGCCCGAAAGGATCATTTGGGCAATGCTTGTTTAGATCAGTGTAGTCGACGCACATCCTCCACTCGTTGTTGTTCGTCTTTTGGACGAGCACAGGCTTGGCCAACCAATCCGGGTGGTAGCCTTCCTTGATGAACCCAACTACGAGTAGTTTTGCCAGCTCTTTCTTGATGGCTTCTCGCTTGTCTGGTGAGAACCGCCATAATCGTTGCTTTTTTGGTGTTGCTTTAGGGTTGTCGGGTACCACGATTAGGGACACCGTAATCGGGGTGCTAGGATTACTCTAAAAACACAAACACATGTTAACGCAACTGGGCCCGCGAAGGCCCACGTCCTCCTTCCAATCTGGAAGAAAGGTCAAAGAAGCCCAGCATGCGACCCATTCACGTCCCCCTCGTACCCGCAGGACGAACTCCGCCTCGCTCGAGGGCTCCCATCGAGACCCTCAACTGCGCCACACATCTCCGCCTCGCTCGAGGGTAGCGAATCTACCCTCGAGCGGGCAGAACATCTCCACCTCACTCGGGGGTAGTGCACATACCCTCAAGCGGGCACCGCATCTCCGCCTCGCCCGAGGCCACCCCTCGGCATAAAGGACAAACGGCCCTGCCGCTCACCCGTCCGTCGTACGGAGGCATTAAGTGCCAACCACTCCTCCATAGTGCCCGGGACAGACGGCGTCAGGCCACCATTCCCCACAGTGGCTGTGACCGGAGTCCCATCCGCCAACTCCAGTCACTGCTCCGCCATCCCGGACGCTGAGGCGGCACTCTGGACCCGCGACATAGGACGAGATGGGCTCGGTACTGTTCCCATCACTATTCTTCCAACTCCGGCCGTCCGGACTCCACCTCATCACACGAATGGCCCCGGGCCCGCCTCCTACTCGGGGAGAGGTCCGGTGTCGCCACGCGCCTCCCCCCTCGAGGGGTCCGGGACCTCCACGCAACCCTCGGACCTCCTAGAGTGCACGCCAGCACTCTGTCCAGGGGGTCCGGGGCCGCCGCGTGCCCCGCCACCGCTGGCGCACGCAAGACCCTGACCTACAGGGTCCACGGAACGCCACCATGCCACATCTGCAGGACGGTACACCCTATGGCGACGAACACACCGCCTGCTGGAGCTGGCAGGATGCCGGCGCGATCTCCGCAAGATCAAGGACGATTCCAGGACGACTGCCACGCCCGACGCCATCCCCCACAGTGTACTTTCTATAGTTTTCGACCACTGCACCCCCGCGATTCGGGGGAGGACGACGACTTCCACGTTCCCCCACTCATGTACTCCATCCCTCCTTATAACTATAAAAGGAGGAGGCGGGCTTCTTTAAAGGGGGGATGAGGGTCATCCACACTCGCGATCATCGTTACACTCTCAACACCACTAAGCACTCACTTCAACCGACGTCGCTATTCGCCACGCTCAAACCCTCTTCTAGCAGGGACTTAGGAGCTTCCCTCCCTCTCTCGCTTCGCTTGTACCCCCTACTACAAGCACTCCGGGTGCAAGATAATACAGTTCCCTCGCACACCCTCTTGCTGGACATACGGCCCCGCGGCCGGAACCAGGATAAACCCGTGTGTTACTGTGTTGCCTCTTGCATCAACATCTGGGATGAGGAAACACGCAGCATTCACTAGTTAGGATCCGGACCCCCGGGTCGGGACACCGACAGTTGGCGCGCCAGGTAGGGGCTCGCTGCGTGACATTTTCTCTCTTGTTCCCATTTGATCTCCAGGGATGGTGAGCAGATCCAACCCGTACCCCATGGGCGTTTCGGACCCGCTCCCAGCTGGATATGTGATATGGTTCGGGAGTCTTGAGTTCAGAGCAACCGGCAATGGTTACCTCATGGAGCTCCTCTCGCCCAGACGCAACCACATCACTCCGACTTCACCAGCCCAGCGCAATAGGCGCTCGGGCCACCATTCGCGACAAGCACGCGCGGAGCGGCGCCGTGCGGCACGCCACACCTCCCCCACGTGGGTTGAGGCTGGCATGTCGCAACTCAGCATCGCGGCCAACGGGGCCACCGCTTCATCATCACGTGCCTCGGCGCCATCTGCACCACCACCATCATCTGCTGCAGCACCAGTGCCTCCTAGGGTGGACTCGACCTCGCCGTCGCCCTTTCCTTTCTGGATGCGCAATGCTGCCACCTACGCCTCTTCAATCAGCACTAACTTCACCGAGTATGAGGACCTGCCGGGTCATCATCTTCTGTCGATCCGCAGCCTCATCGTGTCGTCTCCCGATGAATCCTACCCCGAGACAGCGAGCTCGATCGCCGACGACGTCAACTTCTTCATAGAAACTTCACGGCCGAGGAGGCCGAGGACAACTCCGGGGTCCGCGACCCCGGTGCTTTCTGCTCGTTCCAGCTGGCAACGGCTTACTGCCTCACCTACTCCGAAGACTCCATCGAGGGGGATTACGATCCTGCCCGGGAGTGCTTCATGGTCCAGCTCGCGGACGGGCAAGACGACAATACTCCGGGTGATGACGGGAACGGCGGGGCAGACGCGCAGGCGAACCAACCGGTGGTGCCGCCTGCGGTCCCTTCTTCTTCATCAAGCTCGGCGGCGCGGCAAGCACAGCTGGCGCAGCTCAAGGAGCTTTAAGCCAAGCTCGACGAGTAGCGTCGGCAGACCCAGGATCTGTGCACCGCACTCGAGCAGCAGCGCACCGCGTGTGGCGCACATGACCAGGCGGCGGGACGCGTTGCCCGGGAGCACATCCTAGCCGACGACGACGTCGACAAACCTCCGGAACTGAAGACGGCCGGCGAAAAATTCATCGCTATGGCCTACCTACTCCAAGCCATGCCCGAGCCATCGACGCCTTCGGGCCGCAACTTGCACCGCGAGGCACAGGTGCTCATCGAGCAAGCTGCCGTGCAGCAGGCCGAGAGCTCTGCGTCTCGTATGCGCTCGAAGGCCCCGGAGCAGCCCGGTGGGACTGCACGCCAGGACCACGAGGTTTTCGTGCACGCTCCACCGGCAGAGAAGGGCAAGGCAGCCGTAGTGCCCGGTACGAAGGCACCCTCGGTGCACGACCGCATCGGGAAGCCTCCCGCAAGGGAGCAACTTCATGACATGCGCGGGCATTCCGACGACGGCGACGCCCACTACATCGTCGGCGGCAGGAAATACACCCCTCGATGGGGTGGATGTTTCGACCCCGAGCACGACAGGGGTGAGTCACCGGAGCCTCCGGGCACCCGGGTGTTTAGCCGGGAGATTCGAACTGCTTCTTTTCCCCCGCGCTTTCGACAGCCCACCACCCTTATCAAGTACTCGGGCGAGACCGATCCTGCAGTTTGGCTCAACGACTACCGCCTAGCGTGCCAGCTGGGCGGTGCGATGGAAGACACGGTCATCATACGCAACCTCCCTCTTCACCTTGCTGATGCCACACGAACGTGGCTCGAGCACTTGCCCGCGGATCAGATCCACAACTGGGCCGACTTAGTCAAGATCTTCGTGGGCAACTTCCAGGGCACATATGTGCGCCCTGGGAACTCCTGGGACCTCAAAGGGTGTCGCCAGAAGCCCAATGAGTCCCTGCGCGACTACGTGCACCACTTCTCCAAGCAATGCACCGAGCTCCCCAGCGTCACACACGTCGAGGTCATCAACGCCTTCCTCGAGGGTACGACGTGCAGGAACCTGGTGCACGAGCTTGCGATAAGCCGACCCTCCAACATCAACGAGCTATTCGATGCCGCCATCAACTATGCCACTGGCGAGGAGGCAGTTGGTGCAATTTTTGACGACAAGCCGAACAAGCGCAAGGAAGATGTGCCCGCGGAGGGCTGCAACTCCAAGCCCAACGCCCCCACCAAGAAACAGAAGCGGGGGAGGAAGGGAAAGAAGCCAGTCCCACCGAACCAATGCAGATCGGAGCGGGCAGAGGACTCCGAGGAGGCCTTCGCTGCCGCCCCGGACCGCAACGGACCTCGAGGCCCCCCTCGAGGCGGTGGTGGCCTATTCGACGACATGCTAAAGAAACCGTGCCCTTACCACAAGGGCTCGGTCAACCACACCCTCGAGCAGTGCAAAATGCTCAAGAAGTACTACAACCGCGTCGCGCATCGCGACGAGGACAGGAAAAAGGATGCTGGCAACAAAGGTGGAGACGACGAGTTCCCCCCAGTGGAGAACACCTTCTTCATCTTCGGAGGACCAACGATGAATATGACCTCTCGGCAGTGCAAGCATGAGCGTCGGGAAATTTTCTCCGTCAGCAAGGCCATGCCATCCTACCTCGATT
The DNA here is from genome assembly GCF_016808335.1 of Panicum virgatum. Taxonomy (NCBI): domain Eukaryota; kingdom Viridiplantae; phylum Streptophyta; class Magnoliopsida; order Poales; family Poaceae; genus Panicum; species Panicum virgatum. The sequence goes on along the minus strand of NC_053151.1, from coordinate 27,996,475 downwards.
GGTCGGAGGACACCATCTCCTTTGGCCGCGAGGACTACCCCGACTACGTCCCGCATCCGGGACGGTACCCGCTTGTTGTCAACCCCATCATCGGCAACACCCGCTTCTCCAAGGTGCTCATGGACGGAGGCAGCAACCTAAACATCATGTACGCCCACACCTTGGAGCTCATGGAGATTGGACTGAACAAGCTCCGCCCCAGCAAGTCGCCATTTCATGGCGTTGCGCCGGGGAAGCGCGCCCAATCCCTCGGCCAGATCGATCTGCCTGTCTGCTTCGGCACGGCAGTCAACTTCTGCAAGGAAGTACTCACCTTTGAGGTGGTGGGGTTTCGAGGATCTTATCATGCCATCCTTGGTCGTCCCTGCTACGCCAAGTTCATGGCCATCCCCAACTACACCTACCTCAAGCTAAAGATGCCGGGTCCAAAGGGCGTCATCACCGTCGGCTCTTCGTTCGAGCACGCCTATGAGTGCGACGCCGAGTGCGTTGAGGACGCTGAGGCTCAAGTAGAGGACGAGGCCCTCGCTGCCACCCTTGACAAAATGGCAGGCGTGGCCTTGGACTCCACGCACCGACACACCGGGAGCTTCGAACCCACCGAGGGTATCAAGAAGGTGCCCCTCGACCCGAGCCACCCTGATGATAAGGCGTTGCAGATCAGCGCCACCCTCGACAGCAAATAGGAAGTGGTGCTCGTCGACTTTCACCGCGCCAATGCAGACATCTTTGCGTGGAGCCCCTCGGACATGCCTGGCATACCAAGGGAGGTCGCCGAGCACTTCGTTGATATCCGACCCAACTCCAAGCCGGTGAAGCAGCGCCTGCGACGCTTCGACGAGCTCAAGCGCCGGGCGATCGGCGATGAGTTGCAGAAACTTCTGGCGGCCGGGTTCATCAAGGAGGTATTAAATCCCGAGTGGCTAGCTAATCCTGTATTAGTGAAGAAAAAGAATGGTAACTGGAGGATGTGTGTAGATTACACTAGTTTAAATAAGATATGTCCGAAGGTTCACTTTCCTTTGCCACGAATTGATTAGATTGTAGATTCTACTGCGGGGTGTAAACTTTTATCCTTTCTTGATGCTTACTCTGGTTACCACCAAATCAAGATGAAAGAGTCCGACCAGCTCGCGACTTCTTTTATCACACCTTTCGGCATGTACTGCTACGTCACGATGCCCTTTGGCCTCAGAAACGCCGGAGCTACGTATCAGCGGTGTATGCTCCACGTTTTCGGGGACCATCTCGGGCGCATCGTTGAGGCATATGTCGACGATATCATTGTAAAATCCAGGAAGGAGGACGACCTGGTTGCCGATCTCCGGATCGCATTCGATTGCCTACGGGCCAAAGGGGTAAAACTCAACCCCGAGAAGTGCGTGTTCGGAGTGCCTCGAGGCATGCTGTTGGGTTTCATTATCTCCCAGCGGGGCATCGAACCCAACCCTGACAAAGTCTCGGCCATCACTCGGATGGGATCGATCCGAGACCTAAATGGGGTACAGAGGGTCATGGGATGCCTAGCGTCCCTCAGCCGGTTCATCTCGCGTCTCGGCGAGAAAGGCTTACCCCTGTATCAGCTCTTGAGGAAAACCGAGTGCTTCATGTGGACCCCCGAAGCCCAAGAAGCCCTCGACAGGCTGAAGTCATTGCTCACTCACGCCCCCATTCTCACACCACCCACGGACGGCGAGCCCCTCTTTCTGTACGTAGTCGTGACGACCCAAGTGGTCAGCATGGTGGTCGTTGTCGAAAGACAAGAGGAGGGCCATGCTCTGCCCATTCAATGGCTGGTGTACTACATCAGCGAGGTGTTGTCGGAAACTAAGACATGCTATCCGCAGATTTAGAAGCTGCTCTACGCGGTGGTTTTGGTTCGGCGCAAGCTGCACCACTACTTTGAGGCTCATCCCGTCACCGTGGTCTCGTCTTTCCCGTTGGGAGAGATAGTCCGCAACAGGGAAGCCGAGGGTAGAATTGCCAAATGGTCTGTAGAGCTGATGGGAGAAACTCTCACCTACTCCCCCCGCAAAGCGATCAAGTCCCAAATCTTGGCCGACTTTGTGGCTGAGTGGACGGACACTCAGCTACCCCCACCGTAAATCCAGGCCGAATGCTGGACCATGTACTTCGACGGGTCGGTGATGAAAACCGGCACCGGTGCCGGCCTCCTTTTCATCTCACCCCTCGGAGACCACATGCGATATGTGATACGCCTGCACTTCCCCGCGTCCAACAATATGGCAGAGTACAAGGCCCTCCTCAGGGGCCTCCGCATCGCCATCGAGCTCGGCGTCAAACGCCTCAACGTGCGCGGCGACTCTCAACTCGTCATCGACCAAGTGATGAAGGAGTCTAGTTGCCATGACCCGAAGATGGAGGCATACTGCAATGCAGTACGCCGCATCGAAGACGAATTCGATGGCCTAGAACTAAATCACGTCCCGCGCAAGTACAACGAGGACGCCGACGAACTCGCCAAGATTGCGTCGGGGCGGACCACCGTACCCCCGAACGTCTTCGCTCGCGACATCACCAAGCCCTCCGTCGAATTCAAGGATCCGACGGAGCCAGGCCCCTTGTCCACCGGGCCCTCTGGCGGGAACCCCCCGGCGGACGAGGTCGAGCCCATGGACATTGACTTCGGGACCTCCTCTGCGGGCGAGACCGAAGCAATGGAGATCGACGAGGCCCCCACTTCGCAAGATTGGCACACCCAGTACCTCGACTGGATGATTCGAGGGGTCCTACCCTCAAACCGCGTTCAGGCGCGGCGCCTCGCCAGGCGGGCTAAGTCCTTCGTCCTAATCGACAACGAGCTATACAAGCGCAGTCCCTCGGGTATCTTGCAGTGATGCATCCCCACTCCCGAGGGCAAGGAGCTGATCCGCGACATCCATGCTGGCACCTGCGGTCATCACGCTGCGCCGCGAACCCTCGTGGGTAACGCGTTTCGGCAAGGTTTCTACTGGCCCACCGCGGTCGCCGACGCCACCGACGTCGTACGGACCTGCGAGGGTTTTCAATTTTACGCTCGAAAAACGCATCTCCCCGCGCACGTTCTGCAGACCATCCCCATCACGTGGCCGTTTACCATGTGGGGACTTGACCTCGTCGGTCCGCTGCAGAAGGCACCCGGGGGCTTCACCCACTTGCTGGTGGCAGTCGACAAATTCTCCAAATGGATCGAGGCTCGACCCATTGGCAAGATCAAATCCGAGCAAGCCGTTTTGTTCTTCACCGACATCGTCTTCAGGTTCGGGGTCCCGAACTCGATCATCACCGACAACAGCACCCAGTTCACGAGCAAGAAGTTATTGGCGTTCTGCGACAGCTTCCACATATGTGTGGACTGGTCGGCTGTGGCGCACCCACAGACGAACGGGCAAGTGGAACGTGCCAATGTCATGATCCTCCAAGGACTGAAGCTGAGAATCTTCAACAAGTTGAAAAAGTTTGGCCGGAGGTGGCTCACGGAGCTACCCTCGGTTATCTGGAGCCTGAGGACGACCCCAAGCAGAGCCACGGGCTTTACCCCATTCTTCCTCGTCTATGGCGCCGAGGCCATATTCCCTACAGACCTAGAGTACGGGTCGCCAAGGCTCAAGGCATACCAAGAGTGGCAGAACCAGCGAGCCCGCGAGTGTAACGGCCCGGGTTTTTAAATAGCCAATTTAGGGTAATTAGAACCAAATTATGCATCATGTGCTTGAATTGCTTGAAAAAGGATCTTTTTGTAAATATAAAGGTTATATGTGTAATTATGATTTTATGCAAGGTCCTTTCTATAGTTAATTTGAATAGGGTGTGCAATTATAGCTTTTGTGGAGGGTGTTTTTGCAAAATTCAGAGCATTTATTACATGGCAGCAAATTTTGCTTTTAAGTCTATGTTTAAAGTGAAAATACATTGAAAAAGACAAAGTTCCTGGAATTTAAAATTCTTTCCATGTTTTCAAAATTAGCTCTTGAATCTTTGATCAAATAAATTTTTGCACAACATCAAAGTTGTAGATCTTGAAAAATTGAACAACTTTCATGTTGAGCACTTTTTCATTTGAGCTCTATTTTAAAAGTTATCGCTGGTTTACAGATTGGTCCCTGGAGTTTTTGTAAATTTCGTTTGGGTCCTTTTCCCCTTCCTCCAGCTCCTCTGCTCTCTCTCGCCGCCGACCGACGGCGCCACGCCGCCCGCCCGCCGCTCTGGGCCGCCCTCCCGCGCCACCTCCCGCCTGCTAGCTTCCACGCGTCGCATAGAAGCTCCTCGACGCCCTCTTCTTCGCGCTGGACCTCCCCTCCCTTCGCCACGCCGCCCCGAAGCTCCTCGCGGCTGCCACCTCGCCGCCGCCGTGGCCCGGCCAGGACAGAGCCCGCTGCTCCTTTCTCTCGCGCGCACCAGAACCAGGGGGCTCTCCTGGATCTTTTCCCCTCACTCTCTCGCTCTTTCCCTGCCCAGACGCCACCGCCGCTCTACCGAACGCCGGCGAGCCTCAAGCCGCCGTCGAGCCGCACCTCCACAGCCGCTCCGCCCAAATTAACCCCGCCAGCAGCTCCGCCTTGGCCCCGCGAAGCTCACCCACCTCTCCTCCTCGCCCAATTCGCACTGGATCACCCCGCCGCCGTAGCCCGAGCACCGCCGCCGCCCTGCTTGCACGCGGAGCCACTCCTCCGCCACGGCTCGACCCAAATAGACCCCACCAACACCTTAAGCTTGCTTCACTGGTCCTCATCGGCCCGATTTCCTCCGCTGTTGTCCACCGGAGCGCCGTCCCCGCCTTTGCAGACCGCCGCCGGACCGCCGTCCACCGCCAACCGCCCTCCTCCGACCCTCTTCTGACGCGCCAAGTACACCCGGAGGTCCGCCTTGGCCTGCTCTCCATTTCCCCCAACCCCACCCTCGCCGCAGGCGATCGCCGTCGCTGGTTTTGGCCGGTCAAACCACCGCCCCCTGCTCTGACTCGGCCAGGGACTTGGTTGTTAAAATTAGAGAAACGCCGGGGGGTTATTTGAATAGTCAGTGACTCATATGAATAGTGCCAGTAGGGACTCATTTGTAATTTTTGCAGTGAACTTTGAAATTCCATAGAAATTCATAGGAAATTCAGAAAAATATAAACATTGATGTTTTGGAATCCTTGTGTTTAGCTCTATGCAGTAGAATCATAATATGTTAGGCTTTTGTTGAAAGTTTTTGCTGTATAAATGGTTTTGTGTCACTAGGTAAATAAATACTAAATGTTTTATCTTTTTCTTATCTGATGATTAAAAGCTTGTCTTGCAGTGAAACTTTTATGGTAGTTCACTCTTGTAACACTTGATTTTCTATAAAAATTTCATGATCAGTTATTTGGTGTAGATTTTTATTTGATTTAATCCTTGTTTAGTAGACTTTAATTATGGTAAATAGTTTCTGTTCGTAATAAATCATAAATTTGTTTCTGCATGTTCTTTTTAAGTAGTTTAGCTTGTCCAGGAAGTTTAAGCCTCAGTTCATGACTAGAAAAGGAACTAAAATTGAATCTTGCTAAACTGATGTTTATTTTGTTTATTTTATCAGAATTAATTCTGTGTATATAAAATCATGAAAAATTCACAGTAGCTAGATCGTCTCTGTTTCAAGCTCCTGTTAAATTTTGAGCTTCTGCTCTGCTTCAGTTTGACCTGTGTAATTCATGATTTTTCTAGATATTATCTGAGTGAATGAATTATTCTGAATAAAAGGTTAGATGTTATGGCATGATTTTTACAGGGTAGATTACTTTGTTCATGTTCTGTTTAGTGTAATTTTTGCAGAATTTATTACTGTTTTTACTCTGAGTAGTTTATTTATTTAGCAAACCTTGAGTTAAGTACTATGGGAATCAACCCCCACTTGTTAATGAAGTTAGTTAACTTCTTTTGTGCTGTTGATCATGATGCCTTGTGTAGTTAAATTTGTTATTTAACTACTCTATAAACGATTGCCCATGTTCATTTATAATGTTGTTCTTGCATTACATATAGACACAACTGCCTTATCGGACGGGACGTACGAGCTGATCCCGGAGTCTGACGGAGGTGATCTCGAAGCTCAAGTGAACACCGCCGAACTAACTGAAGCCCCGGACCAAAGTTCGGAAGAGCCTAGAGCTGAAATAGTTAGCAACTACCGAGAAGGCAAGCCCCGGACATAACCTATATTTCAAATTATTATCATTTACTGTTATTATTTGTTTATGCATTTACAGTTCTTAGGAGTTGAATTGAAACCCTGGATGCATGATCCTAGGAACCCATGTACTGAACACTAGACCTGAGTTCGACTACTTGCTAAGCTTATAGGACCGGTAAAAGTTGAGTGATTGCCTGTCACTCGCGAGCTTTATAGGAATTGCTTGTTTACTTTCTGTTGTCAATATAAGGACGACGGACGGGGTTGTGTTTGATATCATAACCTTATGTGAGACCCCGTCTGTGTTGATGAACTTGCTAAGGTCGCGGTGTGTGATAGCGGTGGTTAAGTTTTTGAAAGTACTAGCCACATGCCGTAAATATGGTACGCGGCAAGCCTAGTAGCCGATTGGACCGGGGAGTGGATATACCTTTCACTCTCTCTTTAGAGATAGGTTTTTAAATGTTATTGTTGATCAACACTACGACTTCAAGGGACAAGGGTGGACCGGGCACGGGTGGACCTTGGAGCCCTGTAGTCGGGGAGAGTGACCCTATCCACAAGCCGGAAAGAAAGGTCAACGGTTACTTAGAAGTGACTCGACGGTGCTTCAAGCGTGTGTGCTAGGTTATCCTTGCAAGGTTGAATTTCGATTCAGAATCGTCCGCCTCTCACGATGAAATGAGACTGCTTGATCCCTTTGCCACACAGAGTAATAAGAGCAACAATATTATTTATTAATCTTGATGTTTGCTTAGTTTTCTACCATGTTTGGATAGCAGTTACTTACATAGAATGGTTAATCAACTAGAATCTTGAAAGCTAAAACTTGAAAGTAAGGATCTACTCTTTATTGCTTTTCAGCAAAAAGGAAAACCAGAGCCTCACAAACCTTGCATAGTCTAGCTATAGTGGGCTACTTATACCCGTTGATGGTTAAGTCTTGCTGAGTATTAGAATACTCAGCCTTGCTGTTGAAACCCTTTTTCAGGTATGAATCTTGAGGACCAGGTCGCTAGTTTGACCTATCCCTGCTCTTTGCCTCCTGGCTGGTCCGTAGAGTGGGATACGTCTTCGGCCGGCAATGACCATGACGAGTGATACCTTGCTTGGGCTAGCTTGGTACCATTTTGCGACGTGTTGTAGTCGTCGTGTTTCATCTTCCGCTGTTTAAACCCTAAATCTTTACACTTATGGTTTGTATAACTGTTTTACTTAAGTTGGCTTTGTAATAATAGTTTTTAACTGGTTTGTAATCATTACTATGCCTGTGTTGTAAAATTTTGGTTGTAATATCTCTGGACTCGCCTTCGTGCGGGGTATGCTTGTTCGATCCGAGAACCGGTGGTTGTATCGGGACGTTACCCGACAGACCCAGAATTATTCCGTTTGAAGTGCGTTTGAGCTAATGTTGCCTTTATGGTGATGGCCTGCGCACTTGAGCCGGAATAATTTAGGCGGTTCTGCCACAGCGAGGACTCACTGGATCAAGTGGACGAGGCTCGAGATGTGGCGCTCCTACACTCTGCGCGCTACCAGCAGTCTTTACGAAGGTATCAAGCGTAGAGAGTCCGGCGCCCAGACCTCAACAAAGGGGACTTGGTGCTGAGGCTTCGACAAGACAACAGGGGTCGCCACAAGCTCTCACCACCATGGGAAGGCCCATACATCATCGCCGAGGTGCTCAAGCCCGGCACATACAAACTGGCAAACGAGGACGGCGAAGTCCTCACCAACGCTTGGAACATACAACAGCTACGTCGCTTCTATCCTTAGAATTCCGAGCTACTTGTACATCGTTTGTACTCGCACTTTCGATTTCCCGAAATAATAAAGAAGTACGCTTTACTTGTTTATTTTTGGAAACCTTCCGGACCCTCGAAGGCTCGGATGCGCACGAACACTGAGGTACGCCTGGCTTTACCCTCAGCAAAGCCAAGCCTCCCTCGGGGGCTACTATGGGGGAACCCCCGAACGTCCCCAAAAATCGCCAACATTTTTTCGAAATATTTCCGTCTCGCCCCTAAGCTTCTAGTATCCTTGGAAAAATGGACGCGAGGCGTAAGCAACTACGGTACGGCACCGGCCGAGTCGTGGGGCCGCCTACGCCTCCGGGATACGGCACCCCCTCACCACCCCACGCCTACGTTGCTTATGAACGCGAAATTCCTCGCAGAAGTTTATCTAAGTCACATACGAGAACACGGAAATAAAGTAAAGAAAACGAAGGCTTGAACACACAAGGCCTCGATGGGCCACACAGTCGATTTAATGAAAACGAGTTTCTTATATTTATAAGCATGATTGCAAAGAACGATTACAACAAATGCTAATCTATTACATGGGCTTCGAGGCCCAGACTTCCTACAGGCTACCATCCCCCCTTGCGGGTCTTCAGTGGCGTCGAATTCGGCGATGGGAGGGATGTCTGCTTCGAGCTTCCCTGCGAGGACCGTGGCGAACTCCTCCGTGTCTGCGTCAGCATCGTCCATAATGGCCGACGCGGCGTCCGCATCAGTGTCATCGGGAACGACGTACCCCAACGACACCCTCTGGAGATCCATGAGGTAGTGTGTCGAGGCCACGGCGAGGGCCCGCAGGACACCGAGGCGGAAGGTGCTCTTGGCGTGTTCGGCAATCCGACCGTTTAGCGCTCGCAGGCGGCTGATCACCGAACTGCCCGAGACGGCACCCTCTCCCTCGAGCTCTTGGCACACGCTCACAGTGGTTTGCTCCAGCTCAGCGAATTCCGCCTGCGCCGCCGTGAGTGCGGTGTGGACTGCTTCCTTCGCCGCGGACTCATCCGCCACCTTCTGCCTCAGCTCTGAGCAAAGGAAATCAACGTAAGCTACGAAAAGAAACAATCCGATAACGAGAACTTCATTTGTGTCTCGGGATCATCCATTTGCCACTTGCACATATCCACCTATCTAAATGTGTGTGTTTCATCTTTCTCCCTCTCCAACATTATTTTCCAATGGCCTTTTTGACTAGTCTCAGTAAATCCAATAGATCTCTATCTTAGTTTGACAATATTTTAGATATAATGTTTTGCTAGGATTGTTTTTACCTACCAAGCTCCACATAAGCCTTCCACTTTTATATATGAGTAGAATAGGTTGAAGACAATCTAACGTAGGCTTGAGCGACTTGATGAGTTGAGTATTTCCATGATCTTTTGCAAGAGAACCTCACTTATGTTTGATATGCATTCTTTTGAAAACTCTTCACGGTGAAACAAGGTAAAGGTTTGAAGTTCGCTTAAGTTTGAGAGCATTGCATTTATTTATTATTGTGGCTTGTTCTTTAATTGCTAGTCTATCTTCCATAATGAAAAAGTAGCCGGTCACAACATCAACTTAAATGCTAAATACTTGAGAGTGCAATATGTCTTGTTATGTATGACTAAGTGCAGAGAGGACATTAAGGGGCAACGCTGATTTCTTTATAAGCAAAGCTCCTGGACTTACTCGAGGACGAGCAAGGTTTAAGCATGGGGGGAATGTTGGCTCTCCTTAAGTACCCACTTTATCCCTTGTTTATCCTTGATAATGGCATGAATTTAATATCAAAATCACTAACCGTCCTAACCCCGGCCTAATTATTGGTCATTTTCACACTTGCACATATATTTTGGAGGAACTTCATTTTTGCAGTTTTTTGGCCTATTTTGGAGCATGAAATGACGAGGCCCGTGATCGATCGCTGACATGGGGAAAGACGAAGGCCAAAGCCCAAAGGGAGGACCAAAGCCCATGTTGATTCGAAGCCCATTCACGCACATCCATCCTCCAAGAGAGCCCAAAGGACCAAGCCACGAAGATGAGATCAAGATACATTGGGATTAAGTAAAGCAAATGAAGATTCAAGGAAGGATTCTCTATCCCATCCTTTCCTCGAAGATATCTCCAAGATAACGACGTCCAAAGGGGTGCAATCGTGAAGGACATAAACTCTAGAAGATGCGAGGAGTCTACACGCAAAAGATGAGACCGAGGCGAGCCCGAAAGGGGGTAGGTCGGCCGGCCTAGGCCCATGGGGCCGGCCGGCCCAGCCCGTTTTCGAGGCGGTTTGGCCTCCCTTTCGACCAGTGGCTTCCTCGGCTTATAAATAGCTCGCAACTTATTCAACTCGAAGCATCCATCCACCCAGAACTCGACGAAAACCTAGGGCCAAGACCGGAGGGAGACGACGGCCGCCGCAAGTCTTCGAAGTTGTCTAGGAGATGGCTTAGGCCGCCCTAGCCGCCATGGCCTCCCTGCGAGGTTGTGCCATGGTGGAGTTCATGAGCTAGTTGGAGTCGTCAATGGTATGTACTCGGTGGTGACGATCCAAACAAATCTATTATGTGAGTAATGATAATCATGTCTTCCGAATCTATTAGCGATCATGTTCTCTCTTTCGATTTCGTTCTTTTCTTTGGGTTTGCTTCATCTTAGATCTATTATCGAGATAGATCGCTTAGCATGATCTTGTAGTCATGGTGGCTAGAGGTTCATGGCGGAACTACCAAAGGGGGTTTGACTTGCTTCAGGGTATTTCGTTCAAAAGGGGGGCGTCGTGACAGGCCGTCTGCACAGGGTAGGCGGAGTATCGAGGGATCAGATTGGAGATTTTGAGTTAAAGATGCTTTTGATTGAGATGCATGATTTATTTGCTCGTTAGCTTGAACTACAACTAGATGACGATAGGCCTAGTCATGTCTTTGGTTTTGCTATGATTAAGCCTATATTCATGGATGAGATCAACCTTTACACATCACTCATATCTGTCAAAGGTTTACCCTTTATATGCAATCAATGCTTCATGTTATGATTGATCCATTAGATTAGATGGAAAATCTTAGGTAGTTCTTTGTCGATCCACGGATTGATAAACCTTGGGGGAATACTCTAAGGGAAAAGCTACACGAACCGTGCGCTTGCGGTATACAAATCGGGGCGCTAAGGAGCGTCAACAAGCTTTTTTGGCGCCGTTGCCGGGGATCGGCAACACGAACCCTAGAGCGATCTATCTAGTTTTTTGGACTAACCCTAATTTTATTATTGCATATATCCTGTGTTTCTTGTTTGTGTCCATGAATGCAGGTAAAACCCTAAACACAAAGCGATTGAGAAGTTCTCAACGTCCGTACTTTGACAAGCTCAATCTCACTCAAGCAAGTTGATGGCTACGTGAAGACCCGCTCTTTAGTGGTAGGTGATAACTTTTGTTAGTGGCCCAGCATCCGCTATCGAGTCCCCACTCCCCAAAGCAAAAGATGATAAATAAGGTATGCCGCCATGTCAATTGATTTTAAAGACTAATGTTTTTGGGAAAAATTATTTGTTCAAGCAATAGGTATGAAGCATGCCCGCGAAAAAAATCGTGCGATCGGATCATCATCATCTCCAAAGTGTTACTGTTGTAATGAGTTTTTCGTCCAAGATCAGAGAAGTACCATGAGCAAATAATAGGTTATTTTGAAGCTCCATCAAGTATACTTTCCAACGCATCAAGAATCTTGAATTTTGGAGATTGGTGTGAAGAGTTATGGTAAAATCTTTCAACGCTGCGCGTTCTGAAATGTCTCGGGACAGAGCGTAGTGTCGGAGTAAAAACGACCATAACTTCTTCATCCGGAGTCCGTTTGGGATCAATGACCACTCGTTGAAAAGGTAATTTAATAAGACTTTCCCTGGAGTAGAATTCTGGTACATGTTCTGTGCAGGATGATCAAGGAATTCAACGAAGAAGAGGCAGCAACAAACAATGGAGAAAGTGATGACGATGTCGCAAGATGTTTGGAGAACCTTGTGCACAAAAGTTGATGATTTGAAGTTGACCAACGCTAGAGGCAACAAGATTAGAGGAATCATGATGCCACCCATCTTCTCCATGGGATACTCAAGAAGCTTCTAGTCGAGTGCAATCAAAGAAAGAGACCGCTCTGATCATCGACACAAAGCACGGGAGCCTCCTTCGATCCCGACACCTTAGGCAAAGCAAGAACCATGGAGATAGACCATTGGAGCCATGCTACTCGCTGGTGAATCAATGGTGATGACCTTGAAGCCAAGGATGCACAACAAGATGCTCCGAAGACCATAAGATCAAGATCATCGACATCTTCAGATCAATTCGTAAGAAGTCATTGTTATCATCAATATTCTGCTCAACCTCAGAAGCAAATAGCAGCATATTTTTGGATATTCAATCACAAAGTTCCCGTCCCAACGAATCAAGAACCAAGTCAATCGGAGATTCTTACAAGCGGGTATGACCAAAACATTGAAGGTTGTGCACTCTGAAAATTTCTGGACAGCACGCAGCGCCAAAAGTGAAACGGGCATAACTCCCTCGTTTGGACTCCCTTTAAAGCGAATGATCACTCGTTGGAAAGGTAATTTCATAAACTTTTCAATAGAGCTATATTTTGGTATATGTTTTGTTGAGTATGCAGGAGAGATTCCACGAAGAAGAGGCAGGAGCAATACGATGAGAACAAGATAGAAAAGATGACGATGACAACAATGAAGAGGAGCTTGGGCGATGTTTTCATCAAGCATACATGATAAAATTCAGAAGCTTGGAGCAGAGGAAGAACCCCAATGACATTGGCAAATGAAGGCACAAGCGGTCGACCTTCAACAAACGAAGATATTGTAAACAAACCACGACGGATTACAAGAGCGCAACATTCAACACATGGAGACGTGAGAAGCAAATCATGACGGACCACGAGGAGTGCATCAAGATGACATCTCGCACAAAGCACCACGACTCCAATGAGTATGAAAAAGCTCCGAGGCTAAGGTATACAGTGAATTCTCAAGCTTCTATTGGTTTTGTTGATAATCGTTAAAAATCTCATGCTCGAACCAATAGTCGAAATGAAAGTTTAAATTCTATGCCTTGTTCTTTTCATAATGATAGGCTAGAGTTTCTTGAGAAGGTTGATTTCATGCTTAAAGAATCTCTGCCTAATAATGAGCTCCGCGCTATGCAAGAAACACATGCTGCATTTAATTACACCATGCCTTGTTAATGAAATTTAATTGAGGATGTGATTATGTTGCATATGTTTACAAATAATTGCAAATTTCAATCTTGCTTTGCGCTTGGTCAAGCTCATGACCCTAAAAGAGTACATGTCGGGAGAAGCCCCAAATTTCACTAACCATGCAGGACATGAAACTCAAATGATGAGGAGGAAAACCGTGCCCAAAATTTTGAACACCATCATCAACATCTTCAAGTTTCAACAACGGACGTCGCTAAGCCTCATCAATTTTGTGCACAAGTCCAGAGATTTACAATGCAAAAAAGTTGAATATTCAGGATCTCCATCAAGTCCTCGGTTCAACGCATCCATGATCGATATAATTGAAGACCCACGGGAGGAGCTATGTCTCAAACATCGGAGATGCACGTGCTGAAATCAGCACGGGGCAGATTACAGTGACGGGAAAAAGGGGCATAACTCCCTCAATTGGAATGCGTTTTGGGCAAATGAAGACTTGTTGGAAAGAAGATTTCGTGCACCTTGTATTGGATCAATTGTTTGGTGCAATTCCCAATCTGGACAGAGAGGAAAATCCGTGAAAAGAAAGGTAGCGACGAAGGACAACAAAGAAGGAGGTGACCATGATGTGAGAGACGATTGGGCAAATTTTCCATTAAGCGTGATTGATCATGTCCAACATGGGAAGTGGAATAAGAGCTGCATGGAACACTTTCACCTCTTGCATGAAGGATCATGGCTTCGCATCAATTTGAAGGTAAGAAAGTCGAGCTCTATGACTTTAAATGAAGCGCTTTGCGGGAGGCAACCCGATCTTTTATTATATATATATTAATATGACCGTCTACATTGCACTCTTTAATCGGAATATCAAGTAACATCGTACCATTGCTCTAACAAAAATCACAACTTCATGTTGTTCATTCTAAATGTTATTGAGGGAGCACTTTGTTATTTGATCTTGGGAAACTTGTAGACCTTTTTGTGTGCCTATTAGTGTCTTGAGTCTTTTTCTTTGTGTCCTTTTTAGAGAGATTTATGAAGCATTGCACCACCCTTTGATTCTAAACTTGTGGCTAGTTAACTTAGGCTAACTTTTTGTTTTGTTTTAGACCACCTCATCATGTCATATCATTTTGTTCGTCTCACCCTTGCATTGCATTGCATGTTGCATTAAAAAAAACCTTTTCTAAAAACATTGACTAGCCTCGCTTTTGAGATCCTAAAACCCTTAGGAAAACCACTCATAAAGCAATCCTAAAACCATAGGTTATGTTTTTTATTCAAAAAAAAATTTAACTTTTGTTTCTCTCTAGTTTTTTTTAAAAAAACCACCTTAGATAGAATTTCTATACCTAACACTCTCTCTTCAAAATTTTTGTTTTAAGCCAAAAAAAATATAGGAAACCCATAAACCTACTTCTAAAACCTTCTTAGCTCGGTTGCTTGGTCCTTTTCGATAAATAACCTTTTCATTGACAAAAGCCTCACTTCTTATGAAGTGTCGCGAAGGCTTTTTGTCACTCTTAGCAATTGTTTTTGAATAAGCTAGTTGCGGAACAACATCAAAAAGTCATTTCAACCTTGCTAACACTTGTTTTTGCTAACTTTGCATTTACATTTTGCATCCACCTCATTGTCCTCACTTTCATTTTCTTAGCTTGATCCTTCGGTACAACTTTATTGATGAAAGCTTTCATGTCCATGTTAATGCTTGACGTGAGCATTTTCCTTTTTGCAATCTTGTGTAAACATGGTGTTTAGACATGATTGAAGACCATCATCATTCAGTTTTATAAACCAAGCTATGAGGTTGCATTTGGTTGGTTTATAAGCTTTGCAATGCGCTTTATTTTTTCTTGTGCTATGAAGGCCTATTGATCTTGGGATAGACATGGTGTTTTGACCTTGGTTAAATAAGTCTTTGTGGCTATGGAGAAGTTCGGCAACCTAGTTGTAAACATGGTGTTTAGAACTAGGTGTAAACATTGTCTTTGTTTATATACCTTTCTCTCATTTGCATTTACACTAGCACACACGTACACTCACTAGGTCTTTTCTTTTTTCGCTAAGCTAGCTATGCCACAATTTGAGATCTTAGGAATGGTAGGTTTGTTGGCAATTGTCTCTACTCCCGACTGTCACCTTAGGGGTAGATTGTGCACTTGAATTGTTTTGCAGGCATGACAAAGTGTTTCCATGAATTCGTGATCAAAGAAGAAATCAAATTCGTCAACATCTCCAAAGTTCGAAAGCAAGCCCCGCTGTTTTCATCAAATTTTGCACATGTACAGAGATGTACAAGGAATAAAAAGTTGATATTCAGAAGCTCCATGAAATTACCGTTCCAACGCATCCAAGATCAATGAATTTGAAGACCCGTACAAGGAGATATGGCAAGAACATTGGACGTTGCGCGTTCTGAAATTCGTCAAGACAGATTGCAGCACTGGGATGAAATGGACATAACTCTGTTGTTCGGAATCTGTTTTGGGCGAATGAGGACTCGTTGGAAAGGAAAATTCGTGCACTTCGCAATGGAGCAATGTTTCAGTACAGGTTCTACTCTGGAAATTGAAAGAAAAATTCGTGAAGATGAGGCAGCAATGGGACAACGAGGAATTGAAGGAGGCGACGACGATGAGAAGTAAGGATTGGGACCATGACTTAGTATAAGAAGAAGTTGAAGGAAATTGAGGCAACAAAGGTGAAGACACGTTGAAGATGATATTCGTACACATGAGGGAAGGACTTCAAGAATTTCAAGATGGTCCATCTTCTCCTTCCACGCCTAGCATCATGCTAAGCATGGGGGAGGATTTCGTGGACAAGGAAGAAAGATCTCATGGAGTAAGATAATCATGGTTGCCACAAGATGCTCATGATTCTTCTTCCATACTTAGCACAATGCTTAAGTATGGGGAAGGCCGCGCTACACTTCATTACGAGCATCGAGAAGGATGGTAATTCTTCCTCAACTCTCTCTTTTTCTAAATGCTTGTACATATATGCCTTCAACCATAGATGAAACCTTTGTATATACCTCTCAACCTATCACATGGCTTCTAGGAGGACAACCTAGTTTTGTTTTTGTTTTCAATAAGTGTAGGATCACCATCACTTTGTGCTCACCACATTGATACATTTTGGCAATGCCTTATGCTTATGGAAAAATGATGAAAGTTGCTGCTTTGTTTTACCTACGCTATGATGTATATGATTTGACCATTTGCACTCAATTAAATGGAATTAAAATGATTAAATACCGGCTCTTTTATTTGTGGAGGTTAAATGACTAAATTCTAAACCCACATATTCTATGTTGCTCTTTGATTTAAGTCTACCGATGACCTTACACCTTGTGATTGTTTAATTTGAAAACTTAATTCCAATGCTATCTACATTTGTGAATCTCTTGCAAAGTTCTACCTACCAAAGCCTATACATACATATTCTTTCATGATGAAACCTTTAGATTGCAAACTTATATTTTGATGAGTTGGATTAAGATTGATTTCTTTGGTACGAGACTAAGAAGCTAGTCATTCCGTTTTATTTTGTGTAACCTTCTTTCTGCTAGCCTATTTATCCATGCATTGTGAGTTTCTACTTCGGGAATTTTGCAAACCTCGCTGGATATCCACCCTAAACCAAAAATATATTTTTGTGATTACCTCATTGACCACAACCCAATTTGAGTATGGATTATCATTTCGACGGAATCAAAAGAATCAGGGGCACCATATAAAGAAAAATTTTGGGAGACAAGGCTCCCCGGAGATTCAAGCGGTTCTACGAAGAAGAAGGTGATTTTGAGATACTTACCCTAGCTAGTTGGTTCTCCCACCATTCATACTCAAGGACGAGCATTCGTTCAAGCATGGGGGTATGGCTGGGTGAGTATTCTATGCTATCCAAAGTTCTAAGGAGTAAAAAGAAAGAAAAAAAAGAAAGAAAGAGAAAAATAAAAAAATAAAAAAGGGAGAAAAGAAAAGAAAAAAGAGAGAAGAATAAAATGCTCCTTAGCTCTTTTTGGCTTCATTAATTTTCCACGTTACTTTGAAGAACTATTCCATACTCAAATCTTCCAACCATGCGCAATCCGATAACGAGAACTTCATTTGTGTCTCGGGATCATCCATTTGCCACTTGCACATATCCACCTATCTAAATGTGTGTGTTTCATCTTTCTCCCTCTCCAACATTATTTTCCAATGGCCTTTTTGACTAGTCTCAGTAAATCCAATAGATCTCTATCTTAGTTTGACAATATTTCAGATATAATGTTTTGCTAGGATTGTTTTTACCTACCAAGCTCCACATAAGCCTTCCACTTTTATATATGAGTAGAATAGGTTGAAGACAATCTAACGTAGGCTTGAGCGACTTGATGAGTTGAGTATTTCCATGATCTTTTGCAAGAGAACCTCACTTATGTTTGATATGCATTCTTTTGAAAACTCTTCACGGTGAAACAAGGTAAAGGTTTGAAGTTCGCTTAAGTTTGAGAGCATTGCATTTATTTATTATTGTGGCTTGTTCTTTAATTGCTAGTCTATCTTCCATAATGAAAAAGTAGCCGGTCACAACATCAACTTAAATGCTAAATACTTGAGAGTGCAATATGTCTTGTTATGTATGACTAAGTGCAGAGAGGACATTAAGGGGCAACGCTGATTTCTTTATAAGCAAAGCTCCTGGACTTACTCGAGGACGAGCAAGGTTTAAGCATGGGGGGAATGTTGGCTCTCCTTAAGTACCCACTTTATCCCTTGTTTATCCTTGATAATCGCACGAATTTAATATCAAAATCACTAACCGTCCTAACCCCGGCCTAATTATTGGTCATTTTCACACTTGCACATATATTTTGGAGGAACTTCGTTTTTGCAGGTTTTTGGCCTATTTTGGAGCATGAAATGACGAGGCCCGTGATCGAGCGCTGACATGGGGAAAGACGAAGGCCAAAGCCCAAAGGGAGGACCAAAGCCCATGTTGATTCGAAGCCCATTCACGCACATCCATCCTCCAAGAGAGCCCAAAGGACCGAGCCACGAAGATGAGATCAAGATACTTCGGGATTAAGTAAAGCAAATGAAGATTTAAGGAAGGATTCTCTATCCCATCCTTTCCTCGAAGATATCTCCAAGATAATGACGTCCAAAGGGGTGCAATCGTGAAGGACATAAACTCTAGAAGATGCGAGGAGTCTACACGCAAAAGATGAGACCGAGGCGAGCCCGAAAGGGGGTAGGCCGGCCGGCCCAGCCCGTTTTCGAGGCGGTTTGGCCTCCCCTTCGACCGGTGGCTTCCTCGGCTTATAAATAGCTCGCACCTTATTCGACTCGAAGCATCCATCCACCCAGAACTCGACGAAAACCTAGGGCCAAGACCGGAGGGAGATGACGGCCGCCGCAAGTCTTCGAAGTTGTCTAGGAGATGGCTTAGGCCGCCCTAGCCGCCATGGCCTCCATGCGAGGTTGTGCCATGGTGGAGTTCATGAGCTAGTTGGAGTCATCACTGGTATGTACTCGGTGGTGACGATCCAAACGAATCTATTATGTGAGTAATGATAATCATGTCTTCCGAATCTATTAGCGATCATGTTCTCTCTTTCGATTTTGTTCTTTTCTTTGGGTTTGCTTCATCTTAGATCTATTATCGAGATAGATCGCTTAGCATGATCTTGTAGTCATGGTGGCTAGAGGTTCATGGCGGAACTACCAAAGGGGGTTCGACTTGCTTCAGGGTATTTCGTTCAAAAGGGGGGCGTCGTGACAGGCCGTCTGCACAGGGTAGGCGGAGTATCGAGGGATCAGATTGGAGATTTTGAGTTTAAAGATGCTTTTGATTGAGATGCATGATTTATTTGCTCGTTAGCTTGAACTACAACTAGATGACGATAGGCCTAGTCATGTCTTTGGTTTTGCTATGATTAAGCCTATATTCATGGATGAGATCAACCTTTACACATCACTCATATCTGTCAAAGGTTTACCCTTTATATGCAATCAATGTTTCATGTTATGATTGATCCATTAGATTAGATGGAAAACCTTAGGTAGTTCTTTGTCGATCCACGGATTGATAAACCTTGGGGGAATACTCTAAGGGAAAAGCTACATGAACCGTGCGCTTGCGGTATACAAATCGGGGCGCTAAGGAGCGTCAACACTCCTCGACGGTGTCAGCCTGAGCGGCTGCTTCAGCATCGCTTTGGCCAACGCAGCCCCCCTCCTCCTATGCTCGAGCTTTATGGGCCGCCTGGGCCCCTCGAGCCATCGCCTCCCGTAGCTTCGCGGCCTCCGCTACGAGGTCCACGGCAGGCAGGGGCTGCGGCGCCGTGTGCGGCGTACTGCGTGCCCCGCTCTTGAGGGCCTTAGTTGGGGCGAGCTGGACCGCATCCTTGGGAACGGCCCCGGGGATGGAAATCGAGGAACAAAGGCTGAGGACAACGGGATCGAGAAATCGACCAAGCAGACAACAGGAACGAAATCCAAATCCACTTACCCGAACTGAGCGCTCATGCTCCGCTTGCCCGTACCGCTTCTTCGGGCCCGCAGCACAGCGCCGCCCCTCGAAGACTGTCCCGAGGGGCCTGGTGCCTCGAGGCTGTCAGCACGGGCGTCTCCGCGCCCGCCGTAGACTCGTTGCCACGAATCAGCACCCGGGGCACAGGTGTCTCCTCACCCGCCGCCGGAGGGGACGACTCTCGCTCTGCCCCCTTCGAGGGACGTATCCGCCGACGACTCCGCCGCGGTTCTTGTTTCTTCCGGCGCTGCCGGCGCCCCCTCGTCGACATCCCACCAATAGGTCGGCGGGGAACTCGCACCCGCCGTCGCCCCATCGTCCCCTAGAAGGTGGCCCTCGGCATCCGAGGCATCCTCCTCCTCTTCGTCTGTGGACTCAGGCGTGGCAGGCCGCGGTTTCCCCTCCGAGCGTGCAATCTTGCATGCCTTGTTGTGCTTCGCTTTCCTCTTCCTTTTTCTCTCGGCCTTCACCTCCGCCGCGTCCTTCCGCCTCTTCAACTTCTCTGCGTGCAGGCGGTGGATCTGGCGCTCTTCCGGGACTGGAGGCCTCGAGGGGTGGCACTTTAACCCCTGCAAAATACGACCGAGACTGAGTCAGGGGCGAGGAAAGGGGCCGCACAAGACATAACAAATTCGGAATCGAAACTCACCAGTGAAATGTACCCCGGCTCGGGGCGCATCTTGATCCTCCAAAGATCCTCGGGGTCGGGGGGGACTCCGCCACCGCGTACCTCGCCCTCCGGGCAGCGGTGGTGCGGGAAAGCAGTTCGACCGCCATCCTCGAGCCCGAAGCCTGGGTCCTGGGGGCGAGCTTGAATATCGGCAGGGCCCTCTCCATGAGAGGGATCACCCTCTGCCGATGAAAGTTTGCGATGACGGTCGCCGCCGTCAACCCCTTCTTCGCCAGATGCGCCAGTACGTCGGTGAGGACTCCGAGCTTGGCCTGTTGTGCTGGGGGCGACACCCCCCAGTCCCACTTCGGTGGTCGCTCCCGGAGTACCCTGTTGGTGAACGCCGGGAGCGCGCCGCTGTAGTTCCGAAGGTAGAACCACCCTCGACTCCACCCGGCGTTGTTCGTCGTCATCATGCTGAGGATGTACAAATTCTTCCGGTACGGGCGCACGTGCAGCGTCAGGCCATCGGCGCGCACGAACCGCTTCGGCTGGCCCTGCGCGTTCTCGACGGAGAGCTCGCTGCGGAATAGATGGATCCAAAGATCCCAATGGGCCTCGATGCCGAGGTACCCCTCGCAGACGGCGACGAAGACCGCTGCCTGCGAGATGGAGTTGGGGCTGAAATTATGCAGCTCCGCTCCGTAGTACTCGCATAATGCCCGCATGAACCTACAGACGGGGACGCCGAAGCCTCGCTCATGAAGACGCACAAAGCTCACAACGTAGCCCTGGGGAGGCTTCGGCTCGGTCTCCTCTGGCAGCGGGGAGATCCACGCCGGCGCCCCCGAATTGGTGTTCACCGGCAACAGCCGGTCGGCGGCCAACTACTCCAAAACCGCCACAGTGGCGGAGGATTTCCCCCACGGCAAGGGCTCCTGGACATCCAACATCTCTTCGAGTCACGGGGGGATGTGGGAACGAAGGTTCCGGGATGGCTAAGGTGCGCTCTCGCCCTCCTTCCTCTTCCACCTTTCGCTCTTGGCTGCGGGCTTAGGATGCAGGGGAGGGGGAGAAGGCAAAGTGGGACGAAGGCAAATAGCCAGGTGAGCCCAAACAACCCTTTCCTCTTCGTTTTTAATCACTACGATGGGCAGGTCCGCAGCTACAGCCCGAATCTACCGCATTGAATGCGGTAGATTTTGCTGTCGCTGACGGCTGGGGCCCCACGACAGCAGAGTCTCCCACGCGCGCACGCAGCAATAACTGTGGCTCGGTAACCGGCGGGCGCGGCACAACTGTTGCACTATCCCATCCGTCAGCCGCCACCCACGCCACTTCGTCTGCCCGAGGCTGCCGCCCGAAAAGGCGCGCCCGCACCGCACCGCACGAATCGGGCCACGTCACCCACAATCAGCGGAAGACCCGCGCGCATGACCAGCGACTCTGCACCGTTTCTCGAATCATGACGGAATATTCCTTCCGGGGTCTCTTTACCCTCGAAGGAATCGCATTCCAAGGCCATACTGATCAGGGGTTCGAAGCTTGGCCCGTCGGGGGTTCGACAGGTGCCCCAGATCGCCAGAGTCAGGGACTGCGTGGATATGCCGTACAAGCTACCCTCGAACGCAGAGTTCGAGACATCCTACACAGTGTTCAAGGCCAGTTGAGGGTGCCTAGTAGGGGGATCCCATCAAGGGAGAGCATCGAGCCCTCGGACCCTATCGAATGGGTCCGAGCCCCGCCTAGCCAACCTTCGCGAGCGCTCTATGAGACGTGTCCATGGACCACGAGCCGACCCTTATCGAACGGGGCACGGATGTCCGCTTGAACTACCCGCTAACAGCTCACTGAAGCAGCCATAGCTCGCGGCCCGGGCATGGGTAGCGTGGTGTGCTTCACCCCTCCTCCCTGCGGAAGGGCGACGAGGGTCGTAATCAAAGTCGAGGGTTCCCCTGAACACCTTCACACGGGCCTAGGCTTGGGGGCTCCTCGCACACTGCGGCTCAGGCCGCACCCTCGAATAAGTCGACAATCGTCGATGGTGAAGTTCCGCATGTCTAACCAAATCCCCCACTGTTAACGCGCGCCCGCCTGATGGTTAAGCTGAACGCCGGGTCGCTATGCCAGCACTAAGAATGCCGAGGGCGGCTGAAAGAGTGCCGATGCCGGCTGAAAAAGATGATGGACGGCCACCCCAGTGAGGCAACCTAGCAGGGCGAGGTTTATAGCTCTTGGACGAGTACAAACACTCCTCCAAGGCCTCGGGGGCTACACCCGCGGGTGCGCTGACGCGCCCCCACGAAGGAAACTTCACACATATTCGAGGGATGTAACCCTCTGTACATCCCTATACCCTCAGTTATCCTCCCCGTGAAGGAGAAATGGACTTTATTACTCGATACAAATAAAGATTACAAAGGGTTACCGGTGCAAAGCCGTCGAAAGGTACAAACACGTTGCCACCTGCGTGGTAATTTTCCCTATCTTGGGGAGGAGCGAGCGACGAAGAAAAGCACCGAGCCCCTGGTTGACGCGACGGCCAGGCTGCTAGGGATGCGAGGAACAGCCCCCAGACCGCACGGCTCCAGCGGGATGCTTTCCTCGCAAGCTTTCTTCTAGCATCTCCTCCACCGAAGACCATGCGGGGGGTCGAGCTGGCGAACAGCACCCTCCGCACCGTCTCCCTGAGAGCAACCTTGTTGCCGGGGGGGACGATGCGAAGAACAGCCACCAGACCTAGCACCAGCGCCATGGTCAGGCGACTCCACCCCCCTTCAGGCTAGGGGACATCATAGAAGCAGGACCCCACCGGCCCAATGCTCTTCTGCTGATCCCACTGAAACTGAGGGATGGTGCGCACGCCCTCTCCGGTCTTCCCCCGCCGCTCGCAAGCATTCTTCTAGCACCAAAGCCTAAAAAGGCCAGGCCACCCCATCTGGGGGCCGGTCACGAAAGGCAAATGAAAACATTACAAGACTTATGCGATGCTGGAAGAAAAAGCAGGGAAGTTGGAGAAGAAAGGGAACCCCACAACCCCTATTTATAGCTGCATCGGGCGCCAAACTTCAAGCCTGTCAAAAGACAAGGGCTTGGACCGCCTGTGATGGCACGGCACTCCACGAGCAAAGGACACCCTCGGTTACCATGCCGAGACGCGACCGAACAAAATGAAGCTGAGCCCCTGGATGTTAAGCGACACAGCATCGGCTCAGGCCGATCGCCCTCGAACGGCGCGACACAAGGCAACCAGGGAAAGCCGGTCCAAGGCCCTGAGCGCGGGACAGTGCGACGAAAGCGCCACCTGCCGAGCAGCAGGCGCCATCGTCGCCCTGGCCCCCTCAGCACACGGACACGTCTCGTCCCCAGAACAAACCAAAAAAGGCACACGCCTCGAAGCTCTCCCCCCCACGGGCGCACTACCCCGACCGACAAATTGTCACATCCGCCGGGCTGGCGCTCAGGCGCCCTTGGTGGGTGCACGGCATTGTCCGATCACGTCAAGGGGGAAATCGCCGAATCACCCTTTGGCCGAATCCCTTGACTCGACCAAAGTCTCGGGGGCTACTGTCGGGTACCACGATTAGGGACACTCTAATCGGGGTGCTAAGATTACTCTAAAAACGCAAACACATGTTAACGCAACTGGGCCCGCGAAGGCCCACGGCCTCCTTCCAATCTGGAAGAAAGGAAAGGACTCAAAGAAGCCCAGCATGCGGCCCATTCACGTCCCCCATCGTACCCGCAGGACAAACTCCGCCTCGCTCGAGGGCTCCCATCGAGACCCTCGACTGCTCCACACATCTCCGCCTCGTTCGAGGGTAGCGAATCTACCCTCGAGCGGGCAGAACATCTCCACCTCGCTCGGGGGTAGCGCACGTACCCTCGAGCGGGCACCGCATCTCCGCCTCGCTCGAGGCCACCCCTCGGCATAAAGGACAAATGGCCCTGCCGCTCACCCGTCCGTCGTACGGAGGCATTAAGTGCCAACCACTCCTCCACAGTGCCTGGGACAGATGGCGTCAGGCCACCATTCCCCACACTGGCTGTGACCGGAGTCCCATCCGCCAACTCTAGTCACTGCTCCGCCATCCCGGAAGCTGTGGCGGCACTGTGGACCCGCGACACGGGACGAGATGGGCTCGGCACTGTTCCCATCACTATTCTGCCAACTCCGGCCGTCCGGACTCCACCTCATCACACGAATGGCCCCGGGCCCGCTTCCTACTCGGGGAGAGGTCCGGTGTCGCCACGCGCCTCCCCCTCGAGGGGTCCGGGACCTCCACGCAATCCTCGGACCTCCTAGAGTGCACGCCAGCACTCCGTCCAGGGGGTCCGGGGCCGCCGTGTGCCCCGCCACCGCTGGCGCATGCAAGACCCTGACCTACAGGGTCCACGGAACGCCACCATGCCACATCTGCAGGACGGTACACCCTATGGCGACGAACACGCCACCTGCTGGAGCTGGCAGGACGCCGGCGCAATCTCCGCAAGATCAAGGACGATATCCAGGACGACTGCCACACCCGATGCCATCCCCTACAGTGTACTTTCTATAGTGTTCGACCACTGCACCTCCGTGATTCGGGGGAGGACGACGACTTCCACGTTCCCCCACTCATGTACTCCATCCCTCCTTATAACTATAAAAGGAGGAGGCGGGCTTCTTTAAAGGGGGGATGAGGGTCATCCACACTCGCGATCATCGTTACACTCTCAGCACCACTAAGCACTCACTTCAACCGACGTCGCTATTCGCCACGCTCAAACCCTCTTCTAGCAGGGACTTGGGAGCTTCCCTCCCTCTCTCGCTTCGCTTGTACCCCCTACTATAAGCACTCCGGGTGCAAGATAATACAGTGCCCTCGCACACCCTCTTGCTGGACGTACGGCCCCGCGGCCGGAACCAGGATAAACCTGTGCGTTACTGTGTTGCCTCTTGCATCAACATCTAGGACGAGGAAACACGCAGCATTCACTAGTTAGGATCCGGACCCCCGGGTCGGGACACCGACAAGGGTCAACCTTCAAGACATGTTCGATCAACTCCTTGGGCACCCATGTCATATCCGTTGGTTTCCACGCGAATATGTCTCGGTTGGCCCTAAGGAAGTTGACGAGCTCGAGTTCCTATTTATCACCCAGTCCTGCTCCGATGATGACTGTTTTGGAATCGTCTCCCTCTTGTAGATGGATAGTCTTGGTGCCCACACCATTGGTTGGTTTAACCGATGATTGGCTTGGCTTCTTGGAAGGCATCGACTCCTTGAGTGAGAGTTCTTTAGCGGCAGCGAGTATTTCGCTGACAGAGCTAGGAACCCAAATAGTAGAAGCATGATTTATTGCTTACTTGTCGCACTCGAAGGACTTGAGGAGGTCTCCCCATAGTGAAAGGACTCCTGTGTTGCCTGGCATCTTGAGGAGTGGGTAGACATAGTGCGTGTAACACCCTAATTTAAATTCCAGCATTTATTAATAAATTTAATTGGCTTTATTTAAATTTCTAAGGTTTATTGTGTTTAGTATGGCATTTAATTCGATTTTGTTCCTTAAATAATTAAAATCCATCATAGGTTAATTTTGTGTTGCATTCATGCTGGTGCATATTTCTATTTGAGTGTGGTTCGAATTCAAATTTGAATTTGAATTCAAACCCTGTTTGAATTAGGAATAGAGAGAGAGGAGTAGAAATAGAAATAGAAAAAAACAAACCCTCACCCAAAGTCAACCCCAGCCCAAACCCAACTTCCCAGCCCAACCCGCGGCCCAACCTTTTCCGCGGCCCACTCCTTCCTCTCCCTTCCCGCGTCCCGCTCCGGCCCAACTCGCCACGCTCGTCAGCGCTTCAGCCCGACCCAAGCGCCCCGCGTCGCGCGCTTCACCCACAAACCCCCTGGGCCCGCACGTCAGCGCACCCGCGCTTCGCCCGCGTCGCCTGCTCAGCCGCACGCAGCACGCCCCGCCGCTGACCCGTGGGCCCAGCCTGCCAGCATCGTCTTCCCCGCGACGCGCTCGCGCAACAGAATCCGCTGACCCCGCCGTGATCCCCGCAGCCCTTCCTCCCTATCCCGCATGCCGAGATTCTCGGTCCGGGCTCTTTAAACCACCCCGCGGATCCGCCCTCCCCTTCACAGCCGCCGCACGAAGCCCTAGCTCCGCCCGCTCGCACAGCTCCGCCGCGCCGAGCCCCTGCACCGCCGTGCACCGCCGCTCCACCGCCTCCAAGCCTTCACCGACCGCCGAAGGAGCTTCGCCTCGATTCCAGGAGTCTCCCCGAGGTCTCCTTCCCCAACCCCAGTCCCTGCAGCGGCAGAATTTTGCCCGGACGCTGCCCTGGGTAAACTTGTCCGCCACCGTGATTCCTCGCCGCCGGTGGCCCTTAGCTTGCCCTGACCCGTGGTAAACCTTCACAGGCCACGCCCGAACCAGATCGAGGGACCAGCAGGACCGGAGACGCCCTGCATCGACTCCTCCGCGAGCTCCGCCCCACCTCCGCCGCGCAACCTCGTCGCCGGCTTCCCTGCGACACCTCTCCATCCCGGTTCCTTGCACGGTGAGCACCAGCCCGTCTTCCTCTCTCTGTTTGCGCTAGAATTGTGGCACATAGGACACTCCGGTGACTGGAACGCCGTGCGCCGGAGCTCCGCCGCCGCACACGCCACTGCTCCGCCGCGGCGGGTCCTCGGCAGCACGGTAGAACCCCTGTCGAGCCCCGCTCGGAGCCCCAGTGGACTACGCATGCCACGTACAAGCCCCAGGACCAAGCCGCTGTCCAAACCGGCCACGGGAACGCCGGATTGGGCGTCTCCGGCGCAGCGCCGCCGCGGGAGCAGAGCTCCGGCGACCCAGCGCCGCCGCCCGCGCCCCCAGCCGTTCTTGGCCGCCAGATCCATATGCGACGGCCTGGATTAGATCTTGGATCAAGCCAACTAGAACCCTCAGATCTGGATCCAGCGGCCAGAAACCGCGCGTACCGGTTCGGCCTTGACTTTTTTGTAAAGAGCCCCTCCCTTTATTGCTAATCAACCCGCGGTCCTAGCCCTTTCAAAAATAATTACAGTTGGACCCTGTTTTTAACAAATAACCCCCTGAGTTTCTTTAAAATAGGACCCGCCGTCCAGGTTAGTTCTTTTTGCGAGTTAGCCCTTAGAATTAATGTTTATTTACGCTTTAGTCCTCGGTTTTAGCAGAAAAGCCCCTGGAACCCTGTTTTTATTACAAATAAGCCCCTGAACCTTGTTTTTAGCCTAGATTATGCGTTTTAGCTCCGTTTTTAGCGTTCTTTATATCCACGCGATCGTTGTAACGCGTAGAATAGTTTTAGCTTAGTTTTTCTTGCTGTTTTTATGTATTGATGTACTGTTTCTTAGTTTTTGCTAGTGTTTGCTTGTATGCTTATTATTGTGCATTGTTTTGGCCATGTGTTCGTGAGTAGACGTTGATCCATCTGAGGAGCCCCAGTACCAGTACCCGGAGCAACCGTCTTCGGAGCAGTTTGAGCAGCAGCCAGAGCAGTACGAGGAAGGCAAGTATAACATGAACAACCCATCACTTTTAAATACATTTTCATACTGCATTTTAATACTGTATGCCTTTAAGGATTTCCTAGCCAGTTTATATCCTTTAATATACCTTTGGGTTGCATTTTGGTTAGTTGTGCTAGGTTGCTGCGCTATAACACACTCTGGTCCTTTTTAATTAATTTGATTAATGGTTTACTTGAACTTAATTCTGAGAGTGGCCCTCTGTGTGGATGAGTGGCTCACGTCTCGTTAAAAGATGGTTTTTGTAGAAACATGGTTTAGGGGGGCCAGCACGGTGCTTAGTGCTTGGTTGGCCACTCTCCATAAGGACCGGTTCATAGAGCGACAACCTGGGACAACAGCGCTACCACAAGGCTAGAATGGGATAGACTTGGCTTACTAATTAGGTCTTTTTGGTTTGGAGTAACTTACCTGTGGGGCAAGAGTAGTAAGCTTCAATGGTCCCTGCTCCTCCGGCTGGTCTGTGCTTGGTTTGCGTACCTGTGCTTGTACCCCCGTGAGGTGGGCCCCATCGTCGCTGACCTATCTCTCGCGGTTACGCCTTACCAACGAGATTGTTTGTAACGGCCTCGTAGTGAGTCGCTAGTCATCTCACCTAAGGAAGTGTGATGAACCTCTGGCGTAGCTCACGACTTGTGGGTAAAGTTGTGCAACCTCTGCAGAGTGTAAAACTGGTATACTAGCCGTGCTCACGGTTATGAGCGGCTCAGATCCTCCTTTTGATTAGTGAAGTTATCTCCTTCCGACGAGGGAGGTGCTTCTCGGGGTTACCTTGGTGGCTTGGTTTCGGTTTGGTTCTCAGTAGTTTCTTAATTAATTCTGATTAATTACTATGTAACTGGGTTAATGGTAATTCATCAAACTCGTAGTAAATAGCTTTAATAAAATTTTGCCAAGACTTAAAAGCTAATGCAGTCAGTCAGCCAGCCTAGAGCCTCATAGTTTGTGTTATACTTGTTGAGTACAAGTTGTGTACTCACCCTTGCCTCTTCTCTACTTTTTCCTCTTGGCTATGCTACTGCTGCTCAGTTCCTGCCGACACGAGGGAGTTCGTCCAGCGCTACCAGGACTACGAGGACTTCTAGGTGTTCGTCTCCCAGTCGACGTCCCTGTGGCGCCCTGCTTCAGCTTCGGAGAGCTTTATTCGTATTTTGTACTTCGCTTCCGCTGTATCAGACATTTTGTCATTATTGTAATAAACAACATTCGTATTCGTTTTATTATGTCTTTTTACGTGATATGTGCTATGATATACTGTTCATTCTGTTGTATATACGTGTGACTTGATCCTGGCACGTATATGATTGCTCGGTTTATGTTCTTTTATAAACCGGGTGTTACAGTGCGGTACTGCCATGAGCTTGGCTAGTGCAGGTCTTCCCAAGATAGCATGATAAGAGGACTCGAAGTCGGCTACTTCGAATTTGATGTACTCTGTCCGGAAGTTCTGTTCTGTACCAAATGTGACTGGGAGGGTAACCGAGCCAATTGGAGTAGAAGAATTTCCGGGGACGATGCCGTAGAACGGAGCCTTGCTTGGAGTAAGTAGGCTCATATAATTGAGGCCCATCTTTACCAGTGTGCTTGCAAAGATCATGTTGAGCCCACTTCCGCCGTCGATGAGTACTCGAGTAAGCTTGGAGCCCTGAACGACTGGATCGAGTACTAGCGGGAACTTTTCAGGTTCAGAGAAGCTGGTCCACTGATCCTCCCTGGAGAAGGTAATGGGGACCTCGCTATATTTGAGTGGCCTCTGAATTGCTGGTTCAACTGAGAGGATCTCTCTGAGTAAGAGCTTCTGAGCTCGCTTGGAGAAGTTAGAATCTCCTCCAAATATGACATTGACGATGTTTTGCTGCTGTTGGAAACCATCACGGTCTTTCTTGTCGTCTT
Organism: Panicum virgatum; assembly: GCF_016808335.1. Taxonomy (NCBI): domain Eukaryota; kingdom Viridiplantae; phylum Streptophyta; class Magnoliopsida; order Poales; family Poaceae; genus Panicum; species Panicum virgatum. Next base: position 27,966,741 of record NC_053151.1, on the reverse strand, counting down.
CATCATCTTTGTCTTGTTCTTTCTTTGGAGCAGTTGCAGATGCCGACTGGAAGGATTTGCGCAGGATCGTGCACTGCCACATCGAGTGGTTGCTTTTGGGATGGATTGGACATCTTTTGTTGTGAAGTATCTTGTCGAACTGGTCATACGGTTTGTCACCCTTCTTACCACATGGTGTGCGATCCATAGTGCCGACAGTGTCATCAGGCTTATGCTTACGCGTAGGATCCCGCTGGTTGCTGGGTCCTCCACGGTTGTTGTGCCGCTTCACGTTGTTGTCGTTGTTGCGGCGGGGAAAGCGACTGCGTTCTTGCTCCTCTTCATCTGCCCAGCGCTGCATCATGTCACGTAGATCTACCACCGTTTTGGGCCAATTACGCCCAAAGTCGCGGTATAGTGACTGGATGGTGATGCCGCTCTGGAAATAGTCGATGACGTCATCGTCGGCGACGTTGGGGATGGTGGCTCTTGTGTCGAAGAAGCGTTTGACGTAGGATCTGATCGACTCGCCTTGCTCCTGCTTGATCATGGATAGGGCGTGACGAGTAGCTACTCGATGTAGCGACCCTTGGAAGTTGTCGACGAACGCCTTCTTGAGGTCCTCCCACGTGTGGATTGACTCACGCGCCAAGCTTTCGAGCCAAGTGAGGGGTGCGGGCTCCAGGGCCATCGGGAGGTAGAGAACCTTGGTGTTGGTGTCTCCCCCTGCAACACTAATAGCAGTCGAGTATAAACGTAACCATTGAGCAGGATCTTGCTTACCATTGTGCTTTTGGATGTTCGTAGACTTGAAATCCTTCAGGTACTCGATGTTGTCGAAAGCCTTACTCAGTGCTTGGAAGCGGTCGGAGTTGTCCGCAGGTTGTGCTCTGCATCTTGCGTTGATGATGTCCCGTGCGTCCACAACGGAATCGGCTACCTCTTCCCTGCTGTTCCCACGGTTGTTATTGTTGCGGTTTGGCTGAGGGCCAGGAGCTTAATTTGCTTGTGATTGGCCACCTCTAGGGCGATGACTACTCGCAGCTTCCTGATCCTCTTGGTTTCTTCGGTTCTGCTATTCCTGCTGCTGTTGACGCTGGTGGCCTCCGAGGGTACAGCTTGCTTGTGGTATTACTGTTGCGGTAGTCCTTGATCGCGTACCGTGAAGTGAGGACAGGGGGTTCTGTCTCTCGAGTTGTTCAACAATGTTTTTGGTGAGATTTATGACTCGTTCCAACTCGGAATTCTGGGGCATCGTCATGAGTCGCAGAGTTGTTTCTGTCATTGCGGCGATTGGTGTTTTGAAGATGGGATCCGCAGCATTATTGAATTCGTTGTTGAGGTTGCGTGGCGGGAGATGAGAACGTTCGGCCGCACGAGTCCAGCGCACTTCTTTGCGTTGATTCCTTTCTCTGCGGGCTGTACGAGTGACTTCGTCTTCATCAGCTAGAGCGTCTTGAGTCAGGTTGTCTGCTGAGATCTGATCCAAGACTTCGTTTGGATCATGGTGGCTTGGAGCACCTCCGATCTGGATGATTACCGGAACCAAACGCTCATGAAAGAAGCTTTCCAGGTCTGATTCGTAATCAGCTAGGACAGTTCCACCGGAGCCAGTTTCCTTCTCGGTTTTGAGGGGAGTGCCATGTTGAAACGGGAGATCATCAATGCTGGTGACTTCTCGCAGGTTGTCGAGTAGTTCTGCGAGGGTATGACCTCGTTAAGATTTAAGTTGCATCTTAGCCAGCGCATTGGTGATGAAATCCAGGCTGTCTTGAGGTGACTCAACTGGATCTGGGTAAACGTCAAAAATGGGTGCCTCCCGACTAGCGGTGGTTGATTGGTTTTCGACGTGAAGTAGGCGATCCAAGCTATTTTCATAGGAGGATCTAATCATCTGTTTGTAAACAGATGATGAATTGCGCAAACCAAAGATGAGTTGCGCGATAAGAGTCCCAATCCGAGTGGATTTCGGTTTGAGATCAATCTGAGTCCGAGTAGAACTCGAGTTGTTTTCGAGTTTCGGCTCGATCTCCTTGGTAAGGTCGGGAAGCAACATAACGCCGCGATCATGAGATCTGGCGAGCTTGTTGGAGTCTTCCGACGTGGAGCTCTTCGTCGTGGGAGAGTTGGTTAAGTGGCTATCGAAGCCGCCTGAACCATTGGCGACACAGACCCACGAACCGAAGATGAAGGTGGCGCCTCTGGGAGGCGTCATGGTGCTGAAAGCGAAAGTGGCCATCGAACTCGCCGATGAACTCGCCAAGTCCCCTACCTGGCGCGCCAGCTGTCGGTGTTTACCGCCAAACCTGCTCAGTAATACCCTTAGCAGTAGGGTTTGTAGGTAGGGATCGATGACTCTAGAACTCGATGGTGCAAGGAACACAAAGATTTAGACAGGTTCGGGCCGCGAGTTGCGTAATACCCTACGTCCTGTGTGGTGGTTTGTATTGCCTTAGGTGTAGATGTGTTTCGAGGGGGTCCCTACCCGCCCTCATATATCCGGGGGACAGGATTACATAGAAAGTCCTAACTGAGTAAAGTTGGAGTCATTCTACTATACGATTGGGTAGTTTTTTTGTACTGCAGCTAGTACTATGCCTATTCGGGTAGTTAAAAAAATAAGAATAAATTATTCCTTACTCTAAAACATTCTATACTTGTGAGCAATCTCCGCAGTCCCGAATCTGACATCTCGTCCATACCCTGCCAAGCGGTGGGAGCACAGCTACCGGTACTCGCAGCGCACATGCGCGTCGTCGTACGAGCCGCGAACCACGACCGCACGCAGCAGTCTCCACTGGTTCGGCGATCGCAAGGCGACCAGACGAGACACGCCTACGGCCACTTTGTCTTGACGGTTTGATGGCGAAAAGACCACAGGAACTACTGGTTGTTACCAGCAGCCACCAGTGCTGTGCAGGCCCAACCTGCTGGCAAGCACCTTAACAATAATCAAGCGCGGCTAATTGCTCTTGCTCCGTTGCTGGTTCGCCGTATGGCGACCCGGCCGGCCCAGCCTGATCTCAGCACTGATAGCTTTTGGCCTACAACGAACCAACATCTTATTTAAGAGGGGGAGCGGCACACGGCAAGTGCACGACTGCACAGTCCCTGATGCGCTGCTGCTGTTGTGAATTCTTTTTTTTTTCAGCTCACTGTGCGTGGTTGCATGAAAATGTTGTTGGCACGCAGTCGAAGGGGATGGACGGCATTGAATTGTGGACATCTATAGATGGCCATCTCATCAAGCTTTTTAGAAGCTATGTGTGAGCCTATGACGACGATGGTGATGGTAGCAATGATACAAGCATGAGTGCTAGCCGACAAGCTTGCTCAAGGCTTGAAGGAACCACATATGCAAATATGCACGTCATGCGAAAGGGATTGCTTAATGGTTACAAGAGGCTCACTAGCATCTTGGATTCTGGGATTGATTTTTCGTGAGAGCGAATATTCTAGAATTTAATGTCATTGTGTTTTCAGTGGTAGATGACATTTCCGTCGATGACGAGACGGCTACGGTAACTTCGTTAGTCTCTCGAGGATTTGCTGGCTCAGTCTGTGACGATGCTCATAAGGTAGAGTTTGCGTACGTGTGTTCATAAAAGATAAGTATGCATGCATTGCGAGTTTGCGACTGTCTAAGTTGTACTGTGTAATTAAAAAACTATGCATATCATATCATACGACGTACGTACGTATGGAAGGTCGTCGACAACTGCAGTGGATTTGTAGCTTGTTTGTGGTAACAGCTACTAGCAGATGGGTGAAGCTGGTAGCTGATGGATTGTTACTGCTTAGGTGAGCGGCACAAGTATAAGCTAGCTCTTTCTTCCTCACTTCGTTCTTGTGGGTTGTTCGTGTAAAGCTTCAGTCCACCCAACTGAAAATGGATAGGACTGTTTAAATTGTTACTGTTTAAATTCTGTTGTTTCTCTTAAGAACATAGAAATTGATAGGACTGTTGTAGCTGCTAAAAATAATTTGGGTGTAAAGGGTACACATAGGTCCACATCTTTTAACGAATTTGAGGAGGACAATCTCGATGCAGGCCTCAACCATTTTTGTGGGGATTTAAATGAGGAAGCATATGAACAGGGACTTGATCACATTTGCTGTGATCTAAATGTCACCCCCCTAAGAAAAAGTCCAACTCAAAGAAGAAAATTAAGATGGGTCGCGCAAGAAAACCCATCACCCCGTCCAAACTGTGTCTCCAATGAAAGGAGTTTTTTGGAATAGCAATGGTCTTGCTGACCTGGCTAAACACAGATACTTGGCGGATTTGGTGCGAGAGGAGAAAATTGAGTTTATTGCCCTCATGGAAACTGGCCGGGATTCGTTCCCAGATGCCACTCTAAAAAATCTGTGTGCGGGTAAAGATTACCTTTGGCACTGTATGGCTCCACATGGACGATCAGGTGGCATGCTGTTGGGTGTCGATTTGTCCATTTTTGATATTGGAGCTATATCGGAGGGAGACTACTATGTCAAATTTACCCTTCGTAATAAGTGTGATGGATTCAAGTGGGTGTTGTACGCAGTCTATGGCCCTGCACAACAAGAACATAAAGAATCCTTCCTTATTGAATTAGCAAACTCATGTTCTCATGAAACTTTACCATATATCATTAGAGGGGATTTTAACATCATGAGACGCTCTGAGGACAAAAGCACCGACAACTTCGATTTTAAATGGCCTAATATTTTTAACCAGGTCATTGAAGTACTTGATCTCAAAGAAATTGAGATGTCGGGCCGCCAATTTACTTGGGCCAGTTACGGAGATAACCCAATTTTCGAGAAACTCAATAGGGTGCTGGTTACCACTGAATGGGAGGAAAAGTTTCCTATTTCCAGTGTTCAATCGAGGGACAGGGGTATATCTGATCATACCCCAATCGTTCTAAATACTGGCGCATCTACTCACATGAATAACCAACCTCTATTCAAATTTGAAAGAGGTTGGTTCCTTAGAGATGATTTCTTTGATATGGTAGCCAATATCTAGCAGTCAGAAATCAAAGGTGATACCAACATGGAGAGATGGCAAAATAAAATTAGGGCCCTTTGCAAACATCTCTGGGGATGGGCCCGACACACGGCTGGTCACTACAAAAAAGAGAAAAAGAAGTTACTTTCTTTGATTGATTCTCTTGACAAGAAAGCTGAAGCCTCTCCACTCTCCGATAATGAGATTAACATGAAACACTATCTCAAGGAGAGACTTGTCATCTTACTACGAGAGGAGGAGATGAAATGGTATGAAAGAGCAAAAGTGAATACTCTCCTTCAAGGAGATAATAACACCCAGTTCTTTCACCTGGTGGCTAATGGCAAACATAGAAAGCAACACATCTACCAATTGGAACGGGAAGATGGTATTATAGTAGGTGATGAACAGTTAAAGTCTTATATTACAGACTATTATAAAGGTTTGTTTGGACCATCAGAAGACAATACCATCTCCCTGCAGGATAATCTCACCGATGACATCCCACAAGTTAGTTCAGCAGAGAATGATATTTTAATATCACCATTTTCCGAGCAGGAAATTAGAGAAGCTGTGTTCCAGATGGAGCATAATAAAGCTCCGGGACCGGATGGCTTCCCTGCTGCATTCTATCAAGTTTTTTGGGAGGTTATTAAGAAGGATTTGCTAGCGCTCTTCTCTGATTTTTATGAGGAGAAATTGCCGCTTTTTTGTCTTAATTTTGGTGTTATTTCTCTAATACCAAAGACAAATGATGCAAAGAAAATTCAGCAGTATAGACCAATTTGTGTTCTTAATGTCAGCTTTAAGATTTTTACCAAGGTTGGCACTAATAGAATTAATGAAGTGGCGCAATCGGTCATACAACCTTCACAGACAGCATTTATACCAGGGAAAAATATCATGGAGGGTGTAGTTATTCTACATGAGACTATCCATGAACTTCATACAAAAAAAACTTAACGGGGTCATATTCAAAGTAGATTTTGAGAAAGCTTATGATAAAGTTAAGTGGCATTTCATCCAACAGACGTTACGGATGAAAGGTTTTTCCCCCAAATGGTGTAGATGGGTTGAAAACTTTATTTCAGGAGGAAGTGTTAGTATCAAAGTTAATGATGACATTGGACATTACTTCCAAACAAAGAAAGGGGTTCGGCAGGGGGGGCCCTTGTCTCCTATTTTGTTTAACATTGTAGCAGATATGCTTGCTTTGGTAATTAAAAGAGCAAAGAATGATGGACAGATAAAGGGGATTATACCACATCTTGTGGAAGATGGTTTGTCAATCCTACAATATGCGGATGACACCATTTTGTTTATGGACCATGATATTGAACAAGCAAAAATTTTGAAACTTTTGCTTAGTGTGTTTGAACAACTGTCAGGTCTGAAAATAAACTTCCACAAAAGTGAACTCTTCTGCTATGGAGAGGCAAAAGGATTGGAAGATCAATATGCGGAAATTTTCGGATGCAAGATTGGGGATTATCCTTTCCGTTACTTAGGAATTCCCATGCACCACAGAAAACTCTATAATAGTGATTGGAAAATTATTGAAGATAGATTTGAACGGAAGCTGAACTGTTGGAAAGCGAAATATCTGTCTTATGGAGGCAGACTTGTTCTTATCAATTCAGTTCTAAGTAGTCTTCCCATGTTCATGATGTCTTTCTTCGAATTACCGAAAGGCATCCTCGAAAAGCTTGATTTTATCGGTCCAGATTTTTTTGGCAAGGCAATGCATCTAAGAAAAAGTATCGTCTGGCTAGATGGGACCTCATATGTCACACAAAAGATCAAGGAGGGCTCGGTATAATTGATCTGGAGATCCAGAACAAATGCCTTCTTAGCAAATGGTTATTCAAACTATTTAACGAAGATGGTATTTGGCAATCCCTGCTTAGAAAGAAATAATTAGGCTCAAAGACATTGTCTCAAGTGAGTGCTAAACCAACGGATTCTCATTTCTGGAAGGGTCTCCTCAATGTTAAGCATACTTTTCTCTCCTACACACCCTACAATATCAAAGATGGTTCTCAGATTAGCTTCTGGGAAGATGTTTGGAGAGGAAATCGTCCATTCAGTGAGCGGTTCCCAAATTTATATCATGTTGTGTTTAATAAGCATGATACTGTGGAACAAGTAGTGTCTACAAACCCTTTGAATCTCTCTTTTCGAAGAACGTTGGTAGGGGTAGGGGTTAAGCTAACTGAATATATTAATTTTGTGGCTTATTTAAGGGATTTTAACTTAGCGGACGAAAGGGACACTATTTCTTGGAAACTACATAATAATGGATAATTTTCAGTCCGTTCTATGTACCAAAAATTGATTAATCAATAGGTTCCGTTCCGACATAAATATATCTGGAAGTTGAAAATCCCGCTAAAGATTAAGATCTTCCTTTGGTACCTCTTGAAAGGGGTGTTGTTGACAAAAGATAACTTAGCTAAAAAGAATTGGGATGGTAGTCACAAATATTACTTTTGTAATTGTAACGAGACGATCCAACACCTTTTCTTTGATTGTCATCATGCCAAAATTCTTTGGAGAGTGGTGGCAGTAGACACATGCTTACCTCCTCCTAGTTCAGTTGCGCATATGTCGTCTATCTGGTTGTTAGACATAGGTGCTAAACAGCGCAAACTTATCTTAGTGGGGGTTGCTGCTCTTTGTTGGGCAATTTGGCGCTGCAGGAATGACATTTGTTTTAATAATGTTAGATATACTTCTTTTCTGCAGGCTTTATTTAGAGGGGCATACTGGTTGCGGTTCTGGGCGCTCTTGCAACCGGCAGGAACATAGGAGTTACTCCGATCTGTGAGCAAAAATTTAGAGACGACGGCGTTGGAGTTGTTTTCTAGATTTGGTTGGAAGTTTAATAACAGATTGGGTTTCTAGTGGTCTTTTTTATTTGCTCCTTTGGTGTCAGTCGGTAGACTGATGTTTATGTAATAAGTTCAAAATACTGGCTGTGTGCGGTCAGTGGCGGAGCCAGGGGGGTGCTCAAGCCCCCCTACACCTTGGCTTCCATGGAAGCCCCCCTACAAATTTTGTGGAGGAAGAAGAAGGAATGAGAAAATTTTGAGAAGGAAGAAGAAGGAATGAGAGGAGGGAGGAGGAAGAAGGAAAGGAGCCCCCAGCTCTAGATCCTGGCTCCGCCGTTGTGTGCGGTTGTAGAAGCCGGAACGTGGTTTCCATTATCTAAAAAAACTGAAAATGGATGAATCGGTACGTGATCAACTTTTCTAAGAACAACCTACTCAGGAGTAGTAGATGAGTGAGAAATCGAATCGCAGTTAACTGTATTTCGGGCATTCAATACACTATTATAAGATCGTAACCTATTTCGGCCATTCGGTCTCTCCCCACACAACCACCACTATTAGGTCTGTCCCCATGTTTGCTTTGCTTGGACCCCCCATCACTACACTTCTCCGATCCAGTCCTTGACTCCTTCCCCGTCTCCCACGGCTTGGATGCAATTGGGTCTACTGCTTTTGGCAGGATTAGTACTGCCGCATTGTCCTAAAGCAATCATTAATTGCTGCGTAGACGTCTGCCCCATTGCATTATTGACTTGAATTATGTGAGTGAATGAAACGAGTAGCTCAAAGGACGACGTCGTCACAAAAATGGTTATGGGCCGGGATGCATGCATGTATGATGTATCATGACCATGGTCAACAGACGCATATAAACTCCCTTCATCTAGTTTTGATTGATATATTTCCATATGGCACAATGATCAAGAGTACTAAGTGTGCTTATCAATCTCATAAATACAACATAGATTTTTTGTTGGTCCTCCAATGTTTTAACTAAAAACTCCTCGTTTCTAGTGCTATTATTGTCACAAACCATGACAATAGCAAATATAGCTATGATTTTTGAACATGTGAAATTTTGAAATATAGCTATCAAAAGTGGATGGATGAAGTACTTTGCAAATGCAAGGGATAAAAAGGGTTCACTCTTATACATTGTGAATTACTACTTCCTATAAACTCGCACATGCTAGCATTTTTTTTTATGCTACACCACGTCACCACCACGCAACACACGGCAAGAGACGCACAGACATGGAGGCGTTCGTTCACAGCTCACACTACTGGTACGCTGGTAGGAGAGAGCAGCTATAGCTAGCAAGTACCCATACGCCACGCGTCATGATCGGAAAGGATTCAAGGCAGCATGCAACCCACGGGCCACGACCCGCGGCCATGCATGCATGTGCCGCCGCGCGTGCACACGTACGAACGACGACGACGTCGTGCGTGTCGGCCGGTGCCGCCACGCTAGCTGACGATCCGATCAGAAGGAGAGGCTCCGGGGCCTGACCGCGGCGAGCAGCGGGCGATCCATCACCACCGTGAACTCCACCTTGTCCTTGAAGTCCGGCGGCGGCTGCGACGGGTGCGCGCGCCACTCGAACGCCTGCACCATCCGCGCCACCATCAGCGCGATGTGCGTCGTGCCCATGGCCAGCCCGGGGCAGATCCTCCGCCCCGCGCCGAACGGGATCATCCGGATCCCCGCCGACCCCGTCATGTCCGCCGCCTCGCCGCCGGACAGGAACCGGTCGGGGTCGAACTCCGCCGGCCGCTCCCACAGCTTCGGGTCCTCGGAGATGGTCGGCAGGAAGATGTCCAGGTTCGCGTCCGCGGGCACGTCGTACCCGGCGAGCTTGCACCCGGGCCGGGCGGCGGCGTGGGTGAGCGAGAAGTACGTGGGCGGGTGCTTCCGGAGGAGCTCCTTCACGAAGGCCTGGAGGTACGGCATGGCGTCGGTGTCCCTGTCGTCGACCGGCCGCGCGCCGCCGACCTGCCGCGCGATCTCCTCGTGGAGCCGGGCCTGGATGGACGGGTTGTCCACGATGCGCGCCATGCCCCACTCGATCGCGGTGGCCGTGGTGTCGGTTCCGCCGTTGATGAGCTCCGCGCAGAGCGTCACCAGCTCGTCGTCGCTGGGCGCGGCGTCGCGGCCCTCGACACGGAGGTCGAGGAGGGAGTCGAGGTACGAGAAGGGCGCGGCGACGTCGGGGCCGGGCGGGGACGCGCCGCGGAGGATGGCGCGGCGCCGGTTGATGAGCGGGAGCAGGGTGTCGACCTGCTCGCGGCGGACGGCGAGGGCGCGGCGCTGGTGCCACCAGAAGAAGGGGCGGAGGAACGGGAGGTAGTCGTCCATGCGCACGCCGACGGCGAGCAGCACGCGCTTCATGACGGCGTCGATGCGCACGATGTGCTCCTCGTGGAGGTCCAGCAGGCCGAAGGTCATGTCCAGCAGGATGCAGAAGACCGCGAAGCGCGCGTTCCGGAGCACCCAGACGGACGCGCCGTCGGGGGACGCCGCGGCCTCGGCGCGCATCCGCGCCACGAACCGGTCCATGGCGCGCATCCGCGCGTGCCGGAACTCCCGGAGCCGCGACGTGCTCAGCATCCCGGACACCATGTTCCGCCGCAGCGACCGCCACTCGGGCCCGTACACCGCCGAGTTGACGGTGAACTTGTTGGAGGAGAAGATGTTGCGCGTCGTGTTCTCCCGGGGCCGGCTCGCGAACTCCTGGCCCTTCTCGACCAGCGCCTCGTGCGCGAGCTCCGCGCTGCTGATGATCACGAGCGTGCGCTCCCCCATGCGCAGCGTCAGGATGGGCCCGTACTCCCGCCGCAGGTCGCGGATGTAGTGGATGAAGAGCTTCCCGGAGAAGGCGACCTGGAGGAGGTTGCCGACGACGGGCCACCCGGGGGGGCCGGGGGGCAGCCGCAGGCCCCGGTACCGCCTGTTGTACCTCGCCGCGGCCACGGCGACGGCCAGCGCGGCGGTCGCCACCGCCGCCGTGAAGGCGAGCTGCAGGACCGAGAGCGACGAGGCCGCTTCCTCCATCGCGGCGTGGAGCTGGCCGGCGGCGGTGGTGGCGCGGCTCGTCGGCTGTTGCATGGACACGGACGTGGGGGTAAATGCGCGAGGCCCCCCGACGAGGTGGTCGATCGAGCGTTAGCTGCACGAGTTGGTTGGAGAAGCCAGTGCCGCCCACTAGCTAGATATAGCGCTCCGGTGGCACGGAGCGGAATAAATGGGAGGTGGAAAACGTGGTTGGGGCGGGCATTCAATGGCGTAGCTCACCGTCACCGACCAGACTCTAGCTACTCCGACGTGCTGCGCCCTTTTGGCCCGGCCCGGCCGGTCCACTCCATCCAAGGAGCTAAACGGTAAGCTTGCTGCTCTGGTTTACCGCTCACGGTGTACCAGAGGTGCAGGCAGCAGGCGAATCTGTTTTACTATCTGCTTGTACCAGTTGCGTCGACAACGATGGTATGGCACGCAAGGAATGGTCGAGAAGAACATCGCAATGTGATTTCTCTTTTAAAGGGACTTGCTACGTATTTTAGGTGTATGGAGTTTAACAATTTTCCGGTAACAAGTTGTCTAGGATAAAATTACAACAGCCACTGGCAACCAAACAACCTAGCTTACTTCTTGTTCCTATAAGTGATGTAACTAACTAGTATGTTCCGAGGTTGTTCTAGGCTGGGAAGTTGGAACGAGGGCCATCAACATCGACAATCCCTAGTTTTTCAGAAAAAGGTAGGTGTCAAGCGAAATTCCGAACAGATGATGAATGCAAGAATACATATAAGCTTCGAGGTCTATTTGTCAATCAAAGCAAGGTAACTCCCACATCTCCTATGCACATTTAACAGTATAATTAGGAAGGCCACCCGCGCATTTGCGCTGCTAGATGTTCCTATTTGTAACATTACCTTTTTTTAATTGTTTCTATTTATTACTCGTGCTGCTAGATGTAAGTATCTATTAGGTTACAACCTTTTTTATTTTGGCCCACATAAAACAATATGTTTTTAGAAAAATCAAGATGTGTTAAAGTGTTACCTCAATTTTGATGGGCCATTTTGTCTCCATATAATAATTAGATTTATTTTTTCATATTCCCTCAAGTTTTGAGATTGTTCTAAGTTTGTTGTTTAAACATTGATTACAAAATAATTTTGAGATTTTGAGTGTGAATATGTTAATATATATAAGTAATCTTTTTACTTGTAATTTTATAAAAGTTTACCTTTTATAGTGTTTTGATATTTTTAGATAAAAGTAGTACTCAAAGACTCAAAGTTGTGCTTTGAGAATCAAATTGTATTTTTTTTATACTCCCTCTAGGTTTGAATTAGGTATCATTTTGAGATAGTTGTAAGTTTGTTTTTTAATGTCAATGTAAAATTATTTAGTTTCATTAAAGTATATTGTTGTAGTAATCAAAGTTATGAGGATTGTGTCAATGCCGAAATGTTTTTTTTTGACTTGTAGGTAGTATTACCCCTAATCCAATCACTCTCTCCTCCTCCTCTGCATGGCCACCCTTGTATCCGCGTGCGTTCTGGCGTCTCCTTCGCTCTCGGCCCCCTCCGCCTCCCGGCGCCACCTCCACCCCTGCCCCCATCACCTACTTCCCCGTGCAACCTACGCTCGGCAGCCCTCCGCACCTGCTTGGATTAATACTTTCTGATATGTTATTTTACTTTGGGTTTGTATCTTTTCATTAAGGTTCTCTTTTAATTAAGGAAATAGTGAAAAGGTAATGTTGTGAGCATGAGGTGTTCATGAAAATATAATGTTTTCATTAGAACCAAGAAAGACAAATGAATGATAAACAGTGAAAAGTTCTGGTCATTTGATCCAACGTGCTTACCTTTGAGGCTTTGACTGTATCTGTTGTAACTCACTACTCATGGCTTTTGGAGTTGTGAATATTGAACTTATTTATGCTGCAATAATTAGCATAGCTGGCTAGGGCCCAACGCACAACTTCCTGTGCGAGCGGAGATGCTTCAGGGGGCTGCATGACATGCACGCGCGTTTAGTCGTTGATCGATGCCTTTGAAGCTTAAAAATTGCTACACCTCCTTGATCTGATCCTGTGCTAGCCACTTGTGCTCACGGTTAGTTGTTGCGTTATCCGAATGATCCTCCTTCCCTCCCCCTCTCTCTCATGATCTCATCCCTGCAGCAATCTTGATTGATGTTGGAGAAGGTAGCTGCCAACAGTGATCTAGTACAGGTTTCCGGCTATTTGCTGAAACTCTGCTTCCTCGTTGTTTTTTGTACGGAACCTAATTAGATATCACCTTGCAGTTCTTCGTCCTCTAGAGAGAGCTCGAGTTCCATCATCGGCAGTTCGTCATCACGCTAGCTTCTCTGGAGCTTGTTCGCATACGGTGGCTACTACGTCAGCTACCCGGAGTCCTTGAGGGTGATGGTTTGCTCCTCTTAAGCCTGAGCTGGCTGCCTGGTACAACTTCGGCAGCTGCAAATTTGATATGATGCGATCACTGGTCGGACACACTAATGGCAACGATGTCTCTCTGCATGACCCGTGGGAACCCAGCCTTGGAAGCTCTTCCTGCTGTTATGATCTGCTTGATTTGCATCACGATTCATGATTACCTAGTGTTTGATAGATTCTATTCCAACATGGTAAAGTAATCATTTATTTCCATATTTGATGTTTTGTTATATCTCCTGGAGTCCTCCTGGTCAATTCAAATACAAGACATGATCTATCTCGCTATATCTAATACATAGGATATTCTATTTTGATCCATTCAAATATACAGTATCTCCTGGAGTCCTGGTGAACACAAACACGTGCATGATCTATCTCTCTGTATCTAATACATAGGATATTCTATCATGACTCTGTTAAAATATACATGATAATCTATGTTGCCATCATATCACAAATCAATCTCAATCATACCCATAAAAAAACAATGGTTTGTTATTTTTTCTAATTTCTATGATTAACATGATAATTTTTAGGCCTTGAGAGACATCATGGAGACTCCTTTTGTTGGCTAAATACTAAGATCTTGCTTGATTAAGTTTTACTACTATTCTTCATATAAATATTTTTATTTTCCTTCTAGTCTGATTGAATAATTGTTTATTATTTAATTTTCTAATTAATAGTATATGTTTCTAATTTGTACATAGATGAATGATATTTTAGATTAATTTCCCATAATGGCCCTTGGATTTATTTTTAGTTAGGTGTAAGATATTTTATATTAATATTTATCATAATAGTAGTGGGGTAATTTCTATTTTTTCAATTAATGTGAGTAATTTATAAGCTCTAGGAGTGAAGGTGGAGATCATCTATTTTGATATTGTTGCTTGCCCCCACTCCACCAAACTATCGTTCTCGCGATGTCTTTGGACATGTAGGCCAGCATGTCACGCTTAGTGTAATGGTGTGTGGAATATAGATTGAGTCCACGACCCACCAACATGGTGTTGCTCCGTTGATGCGGATGAACTCAGCGCTCAGACTTTAGAAGTATGCTCATCTCCATGGCAGCAGGTTCTCAATCTGTTAATGCTCCTTAAGTCCATTTGAGACAATAGGTGCATTGACATATACAGCAGTGCTGCGGTTGAAGGTCGAGGCTTTTGAGGCCGTGCTTCTACTACACGTCTATGTGCTTGGCATTTAGATGATGAACTCATGATTCTTGCTGAGGTTGGAGAGTCATCATCATCACAATGGATGCCCATGGCAGTGGCTTTAGGCTGTGTTTAGATCCCTTCCAAAAAGGTCACACTGAATGTTTGGACACATGCATGAAGTATTAAATAAAATTTATTTACAAAACTTTTTGCACGGATGGGTTGTAAATCGTGAGATGAATATAATGAGCCTACTTAATTCATGATTTGCAACAGTGATGCTACAATAACCATCCGCTAATTATGGGTTAATCATGGATTAATTAGACTCATTAGATTTGTCTCGCGATTTACAAACCATCTGTGCAAAAAAATTTGTAAATAGATTTTATTTAATACTCTAAATTAGCAAGATTTCCTTTCAAAAAAATTTGGCAAAGTGATCTAAACACACCCTTAATTTCATTGCTGCTCCTCATCATGCTTCGGCGTCGTCTCATGAATCAACATATTCCTCCTTTACATGGGTGTTGGAGCTCTCATGGCATTCCCTGTGGGATTCTTTTTCTCTTTTAAGATGCTACGACACTAAATATATCGCATCATTCTGTTTCTCATCTCTTCCTCTTTATTTGGTACTCATAGCTCATAGCATATACCAAAATTTTTATTTTTTGGATTTTAGTATTTATTTAATGGTAATGGTGTGTTATATTTATTTGTGTGTAAGGGTAGCTCGTAGCATACAATATACCAAAATTTTTATGTTTTTGATTTAAGTATTTATTTAACGATAACGGTGTGTTATATTTATTTATGTGTAAGGGTAGCTCGTAGCATACCAAAGCTGGTATGGTTTTGATTTAATTATTTATCTAATGGCAAAGGTGGGTTATATTTATTTATGTTTAAGGATATTTTGGGTTAATATTTAACGTAATGGCAGTGGTGGATACTTTATAAACATGTATATGGGTATTTGAGGCTAATTTTTTCGTAATGGCAGTGGTGGGTAATTTTAATTTTTTTCTCCGATTAATGTGGGAATTTCTAGACCTTCAGAGCGAACGTGGAGGCTCCGTTTGTTGCTCAAATAATAAGATAATAGATGACCGCAGGGAAGAGGGTCTACTTTCGTGCTCTCTACCTTAGGTCCATACTCCCTATGTTCCGAAATGTAGGGCATTCTAGGTCTCAAAATTTGTCCTCAAATATAAGGCATTCTAGTATGAAAGTGGACCCAACCATCTTAGTTGTGCATCGTTTTCGGGTCTTTCTCAATAGAAAGATGTGCATGCCACCATGTAGGGGAGGTGCATGTGGTGGAGGTGCATGGGGAAATGACATGCTATCTTAATTAGTACATATTTAATGACCTAAATAGAGTTCAAATGCATAATAATGAGGGGTAGGAGAGTCTTTTCTATACAACTATAATATGTCCTAAAAATTTCAGAATGCCCTATATTTCAGGACGGATGGAGTACCTACATGGGTCACTAGTTTTCTTTGACACATCACACACATCATCCCCCCCAATATAAATCACAATCTAAATAGTAGTAGTTCCTCCTAAGGTCAATCTGAGTGCACAGTTTCACGACACGGTACACTAAAATTGAGAACTTAGTAACTGTGCCGGCTGAGTTTCATAGATATTAAATTCCTCTCTCATCCCATGAAACTCCCTCCTCTCTCATTGCCATGTCAGTAAAATTAATGATGTGGCATAGAATTTAATGCCATAAAATTTTCTATGAAAACTCAATTGAGATTGGCCTGATATGAAGATGAGATTAACCAAAATGGTTTACCAGGAGGATGAAGCGAATAAATTTAATTGATTTAGTCGAAACAATTTTAGTTAAGTGCCAGTTACTAATTTTCTTAGTCAAAAAATATCTTGTAGTTAATAAGTGTCATTTAGTAATTCTACGAGTAAGGTGCATATATTTGTGAGGCTAAAACATTGTGCCTGCAAATGTTAGTATATATCTTTGCCGAGACAGCAAATCGACTTGTGCTCGGCCATCTTGAAAGCACCATATCAATATATTCCCAATTTGTTTTACAAGTAACTAGACAATTATATCCATGCATTGCTACGGACAAAGTTTGTATAAGTAATGGATTAAAACTCACCTATCAAGACAAATCCCAAACTGTAACATCCCAAAAATTCACTCAAATAAATTACTCGCTAAAAATATTTGTTTTTTTTAAATCTTTTCATCGCCGAGCTCAAATCTTTTCTGGCGATTCGTCACCCGGACACCAAACCCAATCTCCGTCCCGACACCGAAATCAATCATCGTTTAACTTTTCCTGTTCTCCTCATTCCTCGTGCACGTCGCTTCTCGTCGACGCCACGCTCGGCTCGTGACCAGTGCCGCGAACCCCGCCGGCGCCTCCTTTTCTTTTTCTCTCTTTTCCTCTTTCCTCTTTTCTCCTTTTTCTTTTCTCCTTTTCCTTCTCCTTTTTATTTTCTCCTTTTCCTTCTCCTTTCATCCTTCTTCTCCTTCCTGCTCCCTGCCCACGCGCGGCTTCCTGCGCTCCCACGCGCCGCACGCGTGCACCTGCTCCCACGCGCTCCACGCGCCCCAGGATGCTCGCCGCACCGCTCGCCCCTGCCCGACCTGTCTCGTCGCCCCTGTGCCCGCTTCGCCGCTCGCACTACCGCTCCGCGACGCCGGGTGCCATTAATGGCCGCCCGTGGTGCTCGCCGGCCGGCCACCGCTCCCCCCTCCTCCTTGCTCCGCCCGGCCTATAAATAGGCCCTCCCCGACACCCACCATCACCACAACACCGGCCTCCTCCGCTCACTCCCTCCCCACGCCCACGGAGCCGCCACCAGAGCCACCACCGGCCACCTCCGCCAGCCCTCGTGGCGCCGCCTCCCCGCTCCGCCTCAGCCCATGGTGAGTAGGGGAATTGAACCCCCTCGTGCTTTTCCCCCTCTCCCCGGCAGCCGGCGAGCCCCCAGGGCCGCCGGTCCATGGCCGCCCCCCCCCCCCCCCCCCCCCCCCGCGCCCCCTCCCCTGTTCTGCTGTCGTGAGGAAGGAGAAGGGTTATTTTGCCCTTAGCCCCCTGTCCTTTTCCCTTTCCTATTAAGAGCCCCCCTCTCTATTTCCTTTTAAAAGAAAAACCCCCTCCATCTTTAATTATTTCAAATCAACCCTTCCACTATACAAAAAAATTACACCTAGATCCTTGTCCTTTTTCCATAGTAGCCCAGATATTTTTTGAAATTCTAATCAAGTCCTTTCCTCATAGATAATTACAAATAAGCCCCAGAACTCCAGTTTTTCCCTAACCACCTCTTTACCATATCATTTCATGCGCCAAACATCCTCTGATTGCTCTGAAAGTCAACCACACCTTTTCCAATATAATTTCAACCGTGCCATTAGAAAATCTCCCAAAAATAATCTTCCTACCTTCATTTCTTCATTCGAGCTCAACGGAAAAGCTTTTATTTCTTTTTCTTTATTGTGTTCTTGTTTGTGTGCGCCGTAGATCACGGATTGACTGAGGAGGAACCCGTCGATGAGCAGTACCACGAGCAAGTGTGCGAGGAGCGGTACCGTGAGCCGGAGCCCGAGAATGAGTACCGCGAGCAGGAACTCCCAGAAGGTTTCGGAGACGGCAAGTTCAATCTCATCCTTTGATGCATATTTTGTCCCAGTTTTATAAACACAACCTATTGGACTGTTTTACAAAACTGCATATGCTTTTACTGCTAAAACCCGGTTGGATAGCCACTCCTTGATTTTTATAACCATTCCTTGATAACCTAGGTTTGTCTCTAAATATGATTTGCTCTGTTTGGGTGATAAACCCTGCTAGAATGCTTAGGACCCGGTTACTCATTACACTTCAAATATTATTACAAAGTGTTTTCAAAACAAAGAAAAGCGTGAGTATCAAAATTGGAAAATGGGATTTTTGGGAAATAAAAGAAAGACATGCTTAGATGAGATGGATGGTGATTCCTGTGTGGAATGCCAAATGGTGTGCTCGTACCTGTGTGGTTGAGCAAGGTTGGGAGATGTCCATCTTGTCGCAGTTAAGGACCGAGTTGTTGTGACGTCTTGTCTAACCCAATCCATCGTGCAACAACTCGACCATTGTATGTGGCAACGGCTTAGCATAAATCCCACTAACTGGCTGTTGGCGCCTACCAACGTCACCAGCGATGACGCCCGCAGACGCCAATTTGGGGTGGCAGTATTTCATGAACTACAAATGAATCCGCGAGCGCATGGAATACCGTTGTAGCATTTTACCCGGGAGTATACCGGGATGTCATTTATATTTCCGCAGGGAAGGAGGTGAGTGAGAGAATATATAGATTAGTGGGTGAACTCTATCTAGATTGGATATTCCCATGCATAAACAGGGGTAAGATAATAACATGGTAGGAGGTAGTGTGACACACACACAAACTACTCTCTCGGATAAATAAATAAATAAATAAAAGAAAGATAAAAGATGCTTTAGGCCGGGAGCAAGGTAAAAGTCAGAGCTCGAGTCAGCTATGCTAGGCTAGCTATATCTACACTTTCTCATTGGTTAGCTCGTCAGAGATTAAACTACACTACAGGGAGATCGCTATCGAAGCGACGGGAGGAGCCCGTACACCCCGGCGACTTTATGTACCTCCTACCCCCCATACCAAACATGGAGGATTACTAAAAGGCTCGGACAGGGCTGTCACCACCTGCCGGCTACCTCTACAAACCGTGGGTATAGTTGACATCCAGCAACACTTAACTAATCTAGACACCATATCTACACTAGTAAGGGATACTCTAGTGTCCCGCGCAGAGCCCCCACCCTCCGGATGGACAGACATCACACTAGAGCAAACATACGAATACTGGAGCAGTTGATAGAGTTCTAAGAACAAAAGACTAACCATCTCCAGCACAGGGCGATCATACAATGCAAGCATAGAATGATAACGCAACCATGACAAGAAGCATATACTCGATAACTCAGAATATACTTCAAGCAGATATCGGTAACCATAGTCTAATTCTATTACAAACAACCGAATATTACAAGAGAGAACTAGAGATGAACCCATACCAGACTCTCGAGCAACACTGGCGACTCGATGACTCCTAGACTTCTCCTAAACTCCACTAAGCCTAAAGACTATGCAAGAAGGAACTTGAGAAGTGAGTGAAGTGAGATGTGTGTGTGTGTGTGTTCTCATTCTCTACCCCCTCACTTGTATTTATAGGAGGGAGCCACCAGCTGCAGCACCCCAAACCGACCTAAAGGAGCAACAGGGAGGCGCCACATGGCAAAGTTGAGGCGGTGGGGCCCATGGGCCTGGTCGGCCGACCTATAGGTCGGCCGGCCTACCCTGGCCGCCAACCGCCCCCAACTGCTGGGGGTTGGGCTTGTCTGGGTCTCCTTGTCTGATCCACGCTGGGGTTGGCCTGTCTTGACTTGTTTTTCTTCGGTTCTTGGGCTACACTTGGTCCATTTGAGCCTGAATCGGTACTCTGATATTTTCTGTATTTTTTTGTTGGGCCAAAGTGTGCTTGCAACCTACATATTAGCTCAAAAACACAACTTGCATATTCTAAAAGGTAAAGTGTGGTTTAGGGACTTTATTGGATAAGGATGCGTGTAAGAAATGCAAACTCTCATGATTTTTTGATCAAGTTGACGCCTAAAAATGATCGTTAGTGAGCGTCAACAAGATCCCCCAAGCTGTCTTTTGCTCGTCCCGAGCAAAGTAGGACAAATTAGGTTGTTGATCAGAAAATCACTTTGACTCGTACCTTACCTGTCATGTCATAGTCTGAAGCAAAGTAATTCATCTATAAGCTTAAATAAGGTGGTTAGCATACCTTTGCTCAATTACATTACTCCTTCATGGGGTTTTTTAGCTATCTCCTTGTCTTGGGCTGTTGAAAGTCAGAACGGTGCATAGAGTGATACTTACTTGTTCATAGATTCGCAATCCATCTGGAGATTCTTTTTTTGAAAGAATTTTGAAAACATGGCAAAGCTCCCAGGATAACTCTCTCGAGGCACTCATCTTGTATTTTCTTACTAGGGCAGTATCTGCCTTTGATCTTCCCTACTACTACGAGCCTTTATGGAGCTCAAGGTAGGATAAGAACAGGGCACACTTGTATTCTATTTATTGTAAAGTCAAAGAGAGAATCCATGGAGAAACAAGTCATGCAATCTCGATCAAAAGGTGCAAGTGTGTGAATGGATGGATGGATATGACTTACTCCTTGAGGTAGTGGCATTTCTCTCTCGAATCATCCCTATGTCTCTTCCCTCTTTTTTTTGAGACATGGCTACCCCTTTTTCTCTCTCTCTTTTTTTGGTCATGCTTCTTTGGTATGCCATCTTTTCTCTTTTTGGGGCAACCATAATCTGACTTTATTTTATTTCAGGGATGTTCTACGAGAGAGATCACCAAGACATGGAGCATTTATTATGTGGAATGAATTGGTGGTGGTGCCAATTCCCAGTGTAGGAATGTAGCAATTGGATGAAACATGTACGTGCTTATGATCGAGAAAGCATGAAAAGCATCTCACTAGGGTCACACAATTTGATAAAACTCAACAGAATATCAAGCAGCATATGTGTAAAGGGTTTTTCATGGAATATGACATATGGCTTTGGTAGGACATTGCATATCGCTGGGGAACTTGATTCTTTCAGAATTTTTTGAAAACAACTCCAGACTTCAAGCATGACTAGAACAATCTTGCACAACCTTATTTACCATATCTGAACTCGCAACAACTTAGACTTGAATCAAGCATACGCAACCCACGGAACTTTCAGGTTCATTGACAAGATATTTGCATAATCAGCAGATTTAAACTTAAGAGAACTCTTATTTTCAAACTAAGCACAACAGACATGATAGAGCAAAATAAAACTCATCTTTTCAACTTGTCAAAAGGAGTTAAAACATTCTTACCGCGCATCATGAAAAAGGGAAATAAAGCAGTAAATTTTTATTTTGTTTTTGAAAGTTTTTTATCAAATTTTATTGAAAGCAAATAAAGGGATACAGTTGACTTAGGGGAGGGAACCTCCCCCAAGCTAGCTCTTGGTTAGGGTCGAAAAAGCAGGACCTTTCTCCATACCTGATCAGGTTGAGGTCGTTTCATTTGTACCTGGAGAAGTAGTAGCGGTCGATGACGTCTTGTTCTTCTTGCGCCACACATTCTTGGTCTTCTTTGGTGGCATAGGCGGCGCAGGAACAGGATCCTCGGATGCAGGATAGACAATTTCCAGATCTTCCCATACTGTGTTGGTAATGAAGTCAGAGATCTTCTGGTCGTCTTCCACTGGCTCGGTTGGTGGAGTATGAATTTCCCAATTCTTCCAAGCTGGCTTGGAAGGGGGATGATAATCTTGACCATCCCAACCTGGCTCTGCCCATAGCCCTTATTTCTCACTATCCTCATGAATCAGGAATAGCTCTCTTTTGTTCTGAAACTTGAATTTCATGGTCTTTCCCATGATACGAAGGCTGATTCTTTCTGTCCCCACATCAATTCTGGCATTTGTATCCTTGAGGAATGGTCGCCCAAGTATGAGCGGAATTCCAAGATATCCTTCCATATCAAGGACTACAAAGTCCACTAATATATAAGTATTCTTGACCTTTACCATTAACCTTTCCACAACTCCTTCTGGATATCTTAGTATGGAATCCGCCAGCTGAACACACATAGTAGTAGGGGAAATTGATGGATAGCCTAGCTTCTCAAAAGTTACCTTGGGCATGATGTTGACGCTGGCTCCAAGGTCACAAAGGGCGTGATCAAATTCATAATCAAAGATTGAGCAGCTAATCACTGGGGTTCCGGGATCTTCTCGTATTGTGGCTGCTAACTCGTCCCACGCACCTCTTCTTGGGCGTGTGAGCTTTTCTGCATAGCTGAGGAGTGTCCTGCTAAGTGGCTCTTTCCACATAGCATTGATGACATTTACACTCTCTAGAATTGATTTGGGTTGCCCTGGAATCTTACCTAGTTCAGCAGCAGATGTAGCAGTAGCTAATTGAGCCAATTGAGTTTCTATCACCTTATTGAAACTCAGCTGGTTCTTCATAGCCGTGGAGAATCCGGACATCTTGGCATGGATAGTCTCCATAGATTTGTCTATAACGGCCAACTTCTTCTGAAGGGACTCATTGATCTTCTCTTGGCCGTAGACAAGATCTCTCAAGTTGGGCTGTTTAGGCCCGAAAGAATTCGAATTCCCATTACCTCCTTGGTAGTATGGGCGTGGTTGATTCCACCCCTGACCTCCTTGTGGACGAAACCTATTGCTGCCATTGAGGAATAGAGCTTCTTCTTGGGTTTCTGGGCAATTATCACCCGAATGTCAAATGTTCCCGCAGACCTCGGACGTCATGCGAGTCTCCAAGGCTTGAAGTGTTTGCAGTTGAGCCTTATCTTGGGAATAATCCTCAAATTTCTTGAGGAGGAGATCAATCTTCATAGCGAGCATGTCGGCCTCCTTAACGGAGTGCATACCTCGCTGGTGCGGTTGGAGGCGATCATCGCTCCAACCTTAGTTGGAAACCATCTTCTCAATCAATGATGTAGCTCTTACAATGGTTAGCGAGAAGAAAACTCTACCCGCAGCGGCATCCACATGATCACGGGATGACTGTGTCAACCCGTTGTAAAAGTTCTATAGAATGAGCCAATTATCCATCCCATGGTGCAGACACGCTAGAATGTACTCCTGAAGCCTCTCCCAAGCTTCCGGAATTGACTCATTATTTGATGCCTGCTGGAAGTTCGAAATCCGACCACGAAGAGCATTAGTTTTGCCCGTCGGGAAGAACTTCGAGAGGAACGCCTTGGCACATTTGTCCCAAGTATCCGCAGTAGCCTTGTTAGCATAAAACCATTACTTTGCTCTCCCCAAGAGAGAGAATGGAAACAGACGGAGCCAGATAGCATCTTACGATACATCCTTGATAACAAAAGTACTACAGAGCTCCAAGAACTGCTGGAGATGTACGCTGGCATCCTCATTGGCCTTGCCACAGAATGGGCTGGCCTGCACCATCGTAATGAGACCTGTCTTGATCTCGAAATTTTCTCCTCTAGTGTTAACCTCGGGCCCGGTGGGGACCTGGTTAGCAGACGGAGCAAAGTAATCACGGAGTGTCTTCTGGGCCATAGCTCTAGGAGCTGACGATGATGCGATGACTGGATCGACTGCCGAGAGTGATCTCCGAGGTGATACGAGACGAGCTCGCGCCCTCCTCAAAAGTGACTCTGGATCGGAATGAAAGTTTTGCGGTAGATCGAAACTGGTCATACACTACCCAGTTTTCATATCAGCAAAGACAAGAAAACAAAGCCAAGTTAACCTGTTTAGCAAGCGAATACCAATTTCGATTTTGTTCACAACTTCTATCTATATATTTCACTTTGTGCCTTCCCTGGCAACGGCGCCAAAAATGCTTGTTGGCGCCTACCAACGTCACCAGTGATGACGCCCGCAGACACCAATTTGGGGTGGCAGTATTTCATGAACCACGAATGAATCCGCAAGCGCATGGAATACCGCTATAGCATTTTACCCGGGAGTATACCGGGATGTCATTTAAATTTCCGCAGGGACAGCGGTGAGTGAGAGAATATATAGATTAGTGGGTGAACTCTATCTAGATTGGATATTCTCATGCATAAACAGGGGTAAGATAATAACATGGTAGGAGGTAGTGTGACACACACACGAACTACCCTCTCGGATAAATAAATCAAAGAAAGATAAAAGATGCTTTAGGCCAGGAGCAAGGTAAAAGTCAGAGCTCGAGTCAGTTGTGCTAGACTAGCTATATCTACACTTTCTCATTAGTTAGCTCGTCAGAGATTAAACTACACAACAGGGATATCGCTATCGAAGCGACGGGAGGAGCCCGTACACCCCGGCGACTTTATGTACCTCCACCCCCCATACCGAACATGGAGGATTACTAAAAGGCTCGGACAGGGTTGTCACCACCTGCCGGCTACCTCTACAAATCGTGGGTATAGATGACATCCAGCAACACTTAACTAATCTAGACACCATGTCTACACTAGTAAGGGATACTCTAGTGTCCCGCGCGGAGCCCCCACCCTCCGGATGGACAGACTTCACACTAGAGCAATCATACGAATACTGAAGCAGTTGATAGAGTTCTAAGAACAAAAGACTAACCATCTCTAGCACAGGGCGATCATACAATGTAAGCATAGAATGATAACATAATCATGACAAGAAGTATATATTCGATAATTCAGAATATACTTCAAGCAGATATCGGTAACCGTAGTCTAATTCTATTACAAACAATCGAATATTACAAGAGAGAACTAGAGATGAACCCATACCAGACTCTCAAGCAACACTGGCGACTCTATGACTCTTAGACTTCTCCTAAACTCCACTAAGCCTAAAGACTATGCAAGAAGGAACTTGAGAAGTGAGTGGAGTGAGATGTGTGTGTTCTCATTCTCTACCCCCTCCCTTGTATTTATAGGAGGGAGCCACCGGCCGCAGCACCCCAAACCGACCTAAAGGAGCAACAGGGAGGCGCCACATGGCAAAGTTGAGGCGGTGGGGCCCATGGGCCTGGTCGGCCGACCTATAGGTCGGCCGGTCTGCCTTGGCCGCCAACCGCCCCCAACTGCTGGGGGTTGGGCTTGTCTGGGCCTCCTTGTCTGATCCACGCTGGGGTTGGCCTGTCTTGACTTGTTTTGCTTCGGTTCTTGGGCTACACTTGGTCCATTTGAGCCTGAATCGGTACTCTGATATTTTCTGTATTTTTCTGTTGGGCCAAAGTGTGCTTGCAACCTGCATATTAGCTCAAAAACACAACTTGCATATTCTAAAAGGTAAAGTGTGGTTTAGGGACTTTATTGGATAAGGATGCGTGTAAGAAATGCAAACTCTTATGATTTTCTGATCAAGTTGACGCCTAGAAATGATCGTTAGTGAGCGTCAACACTGGCCTGTTAGTCATCAGGAAAACTGAGAGCAACGGGTGGCCAAGGAAACGGGATAGAATCTTGGTGATTTATGGCCCAGTTAGTACTCGTTGGTAGGGTAACCCCTTGGTGGAGTCCGTGTTGGCTAACCAGGCTCAGCTAAGGTGGGTAATGGCTTTGTTGGGATCCGCACCGGCACCAAAGTGATCGTGCTGCGGTACCCCACTTGTGGGTAAAGTGTACAACCTCTGCAGAGTATAAAACCTATTCGAATAGCCGTGCTCACGGTATTAAGCGGGTTATGGTTTGGTCACATAACTAGCGTTTCTTCTAGGGATAGTTGAGATGGCGTGAGTTGTTTTTAAAAAGTGCCCGGCAGCAGTGTCGTGTGCTACGGCGGATGAGGAGTCCGGTAGCAACTTTTAAAAATCTTGGATCCTGTGAGAATCAACCATATTCTGTTACTCGGCTACGATAAAAAATTGTTTTATGAAAACTCTTCTTTCAAAATAAACCCTTGCATAAAATTAACTTTACCACAAATTAACCGATAGTCTTATCCTTGATTAATCCTATGTATGAAATCTGTGATATTCCCCCTCCGTGAGTGGGGTTGGACTTGCTGAGAACGTTTGTACTCACCCTTGCTTAATTTTTACAGAGAAAGATCCAAAATTTATTCCCGAGGACGTTGATTAGGGGGTTCCGTTCTGCACCCAACCTTGCCTGTGGTTAGTGTCACCCGCAGGAAGCTTCGTATGGCGCAAGACTCTGATGACCTCTACATGGTTCACGTTTTTGTTTGGGTTTTAGTTCTTGTCCTCGCGATAGTGGCGCTTCATTGTTCATTACCGCGTAGAGTTGTACGGTGATGTACCATCTGATGTAATAAATGTGTTTTCAGCATCCTGGGACTGATATTTGTATCACATTTGAGTCACCTCTTATGAGAGGATGCTTCACAAACGGACTAAACAAAAAAAAGTGAAAATCTTACTCGCTTTAGAAATACTCTATGTATAAATATGTGTATAATAAGGAACATCTGATTTGCATATATACGAGACAACGAAATTAAAAGATACCACATTTTTTTATGAAATAAAAGATAACACATAGAATTGAAGAAGATGTATGTAACACATGGGCATGACAGCGCAAAGATATTAAACTTTTGCCGTTCGGGTTTTCTTAACCATCTTTGGAGAGAGCCAGAGAGGTACCACTTGAATCCAAGAGATGCCCTTCACGTCTGGCTGTTGGTGGTTTGGATAGTGATAGGTTCCACAGGGGCTCTCCGGTTCCCCCGATAGCCCTTCACGTCGTTCCTCGTTCCTCACTCCCATTTCCTTTCCGGACATTGCCAGGACGCCTCGGCCGCTCCCCTCTTAGGTGCGTCCATTTTGTTGGCAAATTTTTTTGGGAATTAATTTTTAGCACCTTTTACAAGACTAATTAGGAATATTAAATATAGATTAATTATAAAACTAATTACACGGATAGACGGAAATCGCAAGGTTTAAGCCTAATTAATTCATCATTAGAGGTTACTTACTGTAGCATGACATTATCTAATCATAGTCTAATTTGGCTTAAAAGATTGGTCTCGCGATTTTACCCGAAGTTATGAAATGAGTTTAATTTATTGTTCACATTTAATACTTCTAATTAGTGATCAAACATTCGAAGTTACGGTAGCGGAAAAAAAATTGGGAACTAAACAAGCCGGCGTTGCAGAGTGCAGCCTCTGCATCAGGAACGACGACTGGGGTTCGGATTCGGTCGCCAGCGGCGGGAGGATTAGCCGATTAGGGAAATGCTCGGCTCCGACTGGCAGCCGCAGTTACTGATGCTCACCTCCCTTGATGCCTTGTGTGCGGCAGCTGCCGGGGACAGGTCAGAGCCGGACGCAGCTGGCCGGCGCCCCGGCGGCGACTGGCACGCCGGCCCGGGGTCACTCGGAACGCCGGCGAGGCAGTCGCCGCTTCGCTCGCTATTGGCCCCGAACTCGGCGCATTAAACCGCCGCGCTCTGCCCCCAAGCTCGGCACACTGAATCGACGCGGGTACCGGGAGTCAATCACAGGCTCACAGTACCGGTAGGGTAGGACTCCCGACCGTCCGAAGCTGGTACTGCTAACACTGGCAGTGGCAGGAGTTTCGCTGTGATTAGGCGAGAGGCGGGCATGGACGAAGGGGCAGGTGGAGTGCAGTGGAGTGGTGGATGCCGATGGGGACCGGCGCGGCGGTGACCGTGGGGCTGCAGACCTTGAGTATAGCACAGTAGCAGCGCGGCGCGCCATATTTTCTCGTTAACTCCCGCTCGCTGGCTGGGGGGCCTGGGGCTGGCCCGCCCGGCGACATGGAAGCGGTTCTAGAAGCCGGGACCCGGGGACGGTGTGCCGTCGTTCGTCGTCCGGCGCGTTTTGGCTCGGTCGATCCGTCATTTCATTGCCAAACTTGGACTGCTGCATCGCAACTAGGGCCCTGATCTTTACCCGTAAATCCCGTAAACAAAAAAATCAGATCGAATGTTGGGACATATGCATAGAGTACTAAATAAAGTCTATTTATAAAACTTTTTGTATAGATGGACTGTAAATCGCGAGACGAATCTAATGAAACTACTTAATCTATGCAACTCATCTATGCAAAAAAATTTGTAAATAGATTTTATTTAGTACTTTAAATTAGCAAAATTTCAACGCATAATTTTTACACGTAAAGAACTAAACACGGCCTAGAATGATCTTCTTGTGTACTACAGTTACAGTACTGGCGTGTGATCGATCTCGCGAATGGTCAACGCAGGGGCGATCCCGTCGAGCGGAGAAAGCGGCGAAGTACGGGTGGCCCCGAGCAAGGTCGTAATGGCGCGACGCCGTACGCGGGGCGCAGGGCATTCAACGATGCACGACGGATGGCCTCACCCGGGAGGGAAGACGCTTTGGTTGCCCATCCTGTCACGCACCCATGATTACAATTGTTGCACAGGCCAGACGACGGAGGTCAGGTCTGGACCACCCGCAGCAGCCTGGTTCTGGCAGCCAACGATGGACGTAGTATAGAGTAAGCTAGCAGCAGAACCGCCGGCGAGCGTCGCTGGACCGCGGCTGGTCCATCTGTTTTCCGCCGCGACTCGCTCCAGCGGGCACCTGACCTGGGCCTGAGTCTTCCGCTCGGCATCATCGCGGTTTTTTCTTTTTTATATTTTAAAAAAATTAAAATTTCAAAAATATATGTCGGTTTTGGAAAATTTCAAAAATATACCCCGGTCGCCCTATGGGGGGCGACAGGGCTCAAATGTAATTTTTTTTCTTCAAATTTGCAACGAAGTCCCTGGAGAAAAAAAAGGGGGGCCTGTCGCCCGTTGGGGGGCGACAGGCCAGTGGGCCCGCCAGGGGGGCCGGTCGCCCCTCCTGCGGGCGACAGGGGGGGCCTGTCGCCCCCCCCCCCCCCCCCACGGGCGACCGGGTCAGCCTCCCATATAAGGCCCCCTCATTCCCTCCTCTCATTTGACCTCAAAAAATCTAGAAAAAAGAGAGGGGTGAGAAGAAGGGAAGCGGCGAAGCTCTGCCGAATTCCGCACTTGTGATCTACCGGAAACTTTCGTATAAATTCGTTGATATTGTATAACAATTTAATTTAATTAGCAGATTAGCTGAATTAGATTTGGTGCTTTAGAACACTGGTTTAGTATTACTATTTGAGTACTATTACAGACTTTTTCAAATAAAATAATTATACATTAGAATAGAATTATGATAGTACCTTATTGATATTGCAGTATAAGACAATAGAATTATAACAGTACCTATATTTTCACGCATCGATTTGGTATACGATATGTGCATTGCTTAAATTATGGTTTGTTATTTGGCGCACCACATTATAGCGCCAATGTCTTCGTCAGGATCAACCTACATTCCGTGGAGCAAGTGTAAAGCCACCGTACTCAAAGGAATTAATGTGCCAATGTGCTTCTGCGGTTCGTTATGCAAGTTCATGCAATCTGAGGTTTTAGGAGATGACTACGGCATGAGGTTCTTTATGTGTGAGAACTACGAATATGATCCACCTAAGCGATATGGCAAAGACCGGGCTAAGGTAGCAGGATAACATACGCTATTTTTCTATATGACCTAACATTGAATTATGATTCTAACTTGTGTTGGACAAAGTCTCCTCCGCCTCTTTGTGATTTTATGCAGTGGTTCGACACCGTGCAGTCGCAGCAGGCAAAGGACATTGTGGAACAAAAAGCAAGATGGGCTGCAGAACGTTGGCGCCGAATGAAGCACGAGGAGCAGCAAGAGGAGAAGCGCAACAAAGAGCAAGAAGAGATCCGCAAGAGGATGGAGGAGGTGGATCGTAAGGCGGCGGCCGAACGTGAAGCTGACAGGGATAGAAAGCGAGAGAGGGCACGCCGTGCGAAGGAAGCCGGGCCCGAAGCAATTAGGAAGGGCAAATATCCTAGGTGCACTCAGTAGAGTAGTACCATGTAATCCCGGTATTTTACATTCCATAAGGCATGGTAGGTTTAGATGCAACAAGAAATTATCTTGTCGCGTGC
Source organism: Panicum virgatum (assembly GCF_016808335.1). NCBI lineage: Eukaryota > Viridiplantae > Streptophyta > Magnoliopsida > Poales > Poaceae > Panicum > Panicum virgatum. The sequence goes on along the minus strand of NC_053151.1, from coordinate 27,936,735 downwards.
ACATGCCACTGCAATTAGTTGTTTATGATTTAAGTTAAGAGCTTAACTCTGTGTGTTGTAGCCTTTACCATTAATTTACAGTTGTAGCCGGGAGTCTATGAAATCTTTGAACTTTTCCTTAATATTTTCGGAGCTTTTCATGTCACTAGAATACTAAAAAACACACATTAATATAACGATAATAATTAAGAACTAAGAAATACATCAGGGTCTGCTGCTAAAAAGCTCAGCACGGCGATTACAGGTTTTCCAAATGTCGCATTGTTTGCCTAGACATACGTGACAAAAGACGACAACCTAATAGCAGTGCTCTTCCAACATTTTAAAAAGATGTGACAACACGGCAACCACACCAGCTCACCTTCAAAGCATTCTCTCTGGCGAGGACGACGGACCTGTCATTCTACAGCGAAGGTCTGTGGCGTGTAGTGGGGAAGGCGGCATCTAGGCGCGATCGACCGAGCGGCAGTAATGCAGTGCTGTGAGTCTGCATGCACAGAGATGCTCCAGAAAACTGTGGTTTTACTAGGTGGGTAGATCCTGCACCAATTGATTCTGTTCAGGAGTTCATCGAGTACCTCCAGATAAAGATCTTTGATCTGGAATGTAAGGTGAACCATTATGAGGAAGTGAGCGAGGCTAACAAAGACGACGAAGTTAATGATACCAGCAATGCAGCCGGTTCACAGGATGAACCATGCACTATTCCTTACTGCAACTGCCCTTGTCACAAGAAGAAGGGCCATGCGCCTCCGGCACCACCGCCTGCACCACCTGCAATGGGTGGATACTGCGGAGAAGGCTCAACACAGTTTGCTACATGGGGGTACGGCTACTAGGACTACCCTAGTGCTAGTGACATGCTGCATCATTGTGTTTATTCTGTTTTTTTTTTAAATTACCTAAGGCATGTTAGGTTAGTCCAGAATCTGTTTACCGTAGTTTGCAACGGGTTCTGACATGCCACTGCATGTGTGATGTGTGTTTCATTATCGTTGTATTATGATGTAAAATTTGGTGGTTCACATTATTACTTCTCGTCACCCCTCTCTTTTTTTCTGAATTTTTAGTCTCAAATGACAAAGGGAATGGCGGCGAATGGTGGCCAGGGTTTAAGCAATAACGGAAGCAGCAGCAATTAGTGGATTCATGTTGAGTTCCTCGTGTCAAAAAAGAAGAAATGGTTAAGGATAAAATCAACCAAGAAATTATTACTTCGAACTTCTAAGCTCTATTGGTAGAAGTAACTAATAAGTACAAATAAATGATAATCGAAATCGTCCGAATTGCTTCGAGATCTCGTTTTTAGTTTCTAATCATTATAGGTTTGTGAAATCTGCATCTACCAGACATCCGCGCTGACAAAAAAGTTTATAGTTCGAAATCACATGAAAAGTAGTTTCTCTAGTGTCATCCTTTAGAGGCCGCATCGCCCACCAAAATTGACATCTGACACCTTCCGTAAATTTCATGATAATTCGAACTCGATTTCCAAATCCTTCTGCAAATATATCACAATAAATCTTCGGACGCCGGAGGAATTTTATGAAATTCAATAGGCTTTGTTGGCCACACAGGACCCTGTCGCCCCCCCCCAACGGGCGACAGGGGCCTGTCGCCCCTGGGGTGGGCGACAGGGGCCTGTCGCCCCCCAACGGGCGACAGGCCCCCCTCTTTTTTTTTCTCCAGGGACTTCGTTGCAAATTTGAAGAAAAAAAAATTACATTTGAGCCCTGTCGCCCCCCATAGGGCGACCGGGGTATATTTTTGAAATTTTCCAAAACCGACATATATTTTTGAAATTTTAATTTTTTTTAAATATAAAAAAGAAAAAACCGCGGCATCATCGACCTGACCGACGCGCGGCCCATCTCCGATCGAGGCTCAATACTTTTGGGCCGTACGTAACGAGGGGCCTGTTAAGCCCGCTCGCGACAACATAAAAGATAAGGAATTACCCTCATGGGCCTTTTGGGCTGCAGCCCTTTATAATCCTACTTGTCGATAATTACCCTGCATTTATATTGTCTAGACTTTCTCAAAAAAAAAATCCAAAGATAGATATATTTTGTCTCGACTCGAGCGATCAGCATGCACGACACCCTTCGCTTCTGCATTGCTCCCACCTCCTTTCTCGCACATATTAGAAAATGGCGATGCATGTGTCCCAACAATATACACTCAAGTAGTACTCGATTATACTCTTCTCAAACATTGAGCCTCCTTTCAGCATCGACTTGGACTGCAGCTGATTCGCTTACTTGTGGGACTGTGGCCCTGTACTCCTGTGCTGTCAATCTGCCGCCGTAGCTGTCGCTCCGTTTGCTCTGCCGACCTTGCGAAGGATGCGTGCATGCTTCTTCCTGTCGTGCTGGCCCTGCTGCTTCGTGTCTCGCCACCTGAGCAGCCGTCCGAATGCGGCTTTGCTCCGGCGACCTACCGCGCCGTCTCCGGGGTCGTGCAGATCACGAGAGCTTGCCGGAGCATATATGCCTCGCCGCCTTTTAGCATGTCGACGTGCGAGCCGTGTCGTGCTCTGCTGTTAGATTACTTGCGTGGGAACATCGGCCTGCAGCACGTGGCATCAAGAAGGCTTCTCCTCCCTTAACGCGCCTGATGAATTACAGCTTCACCGTGCGCATCCGTTTGCGGTTGCAGTTCAGTTCAGGCCATAAAAGCTGCATCTTTTAATCTCCACAAAAGCTGCATGCAGTTGCTCCAATGTTCTAAATGGTGATGCTCAAACCAGGGACGCCTTTTCCGCAGCTGCAATTGCCATGGACGAAACTTAAAGGCTTCGTGCCATGGATGGCCGGCCGAGCATGTGGGATGGCTACTTCTCACTGAACCTAACATACTGTCTTAGAGAATCTTGCCACACTTTTTATGAGTCACTGATAAATGGGATCCAGTTTGCGATAATGAAATCTTGCCACAGCTATGACAAGAACCAAACAAATACCTAAACTGGTTCAAATCTTACTATGCTTAGGCGTGGCAAATTGTGGCAAGCTATAGCCTCAGACCAAACATTCCTACCGTGTCCCGATTAATTTGCCAGAATTCTGATATTTATCTCGTACCATTTCAGCCCAACAGGCCTAGAGAAAGCATGCCTAGGTTGGAACCATATGGTTGGAGTCTACTTCAGACCAGGACTTGTTTAATTGTTTGATTGAAGGCACCTGGCAAAAAAACAAAGAAACGCGTGGCGAGGCTTGTCTTAGTTTTATAATGAAAAATGAAACGCCGGCAGCCGTTGCAATCCTGCGAGCAGCATTCCGTGTGGTGAAGCCGAAGCGCATTTCTTAAAGTAGAGATAATGTGGTGAAAGGTTGTATGGCAATGGCACACGGGAGCTGATCGACCAACCATGAATTTTGCTGTTACAAAAATGGGCAATCAACATCTACAACGATGGCTATGGATGTGGGCGGTTTCCTCGAGAAAATTACCACAATTGTGCGGCACCAAAGAGAAAGTCAGAAAGTGTTTCCATCGCTATCTCCACACCCACACTAGCAGGTCCCTCCTTTCTCAATGGAAACAGGTTCATGCTGTTTCCTGAAGTTTTCCATGTTTGCAAGTGCATACTTGGGCTCGGGACACACTGCTGTTGAGATGATCCAGCGCCTCCACACAGAACGCCGCTCTGCAGGCATTCTATTTGTAAGGGTCTAGCAACTCCCTCCCTGGCATAGTGGCATGCTGATTAAGATCAAACAGTTTGTGAAAGAAGGTAAGAAAGATCCTGTATTTCTGACAAGTCACTTGCAGAACACTGTTACAGTCATGTCGTGTGAAATCACTAATCAGGACAGCGACGCAGCAAACTGAAACGAAAGCATCTCTTTCCGTATGTCAGCCTCTCTCCTACGCTACCATTCACAATCACACACCACTTGTCATGTTCGGATTAATCAACAAGTGGTCAACCAGCAGCAGGCCGATCCTAATCCATTCTTCCAAGCACACAAATCAAGAAGAAGGAAGTGAAAAAAAAATGGCGATGGAAAGTCTCTAACGGCATGTACAGGTTAAGTGCTCTTGGAAAAGCCCCTGAAGCCTTGGATCAGCAGGCAGAACCCCTGCCCCGATGCCCCTCCGCCTCCGGGCTTCTGTCGCCGGGCGCTCGCCGGAGCTGCCGGCTTCTCCAGCTCCTCGCCGGCGCTGGCGTCGTCGTCCTCCGTCCACAGCCTTGTCTCCGACGCGCCGCGCGCCTGGAACGTGAACACGGCGCAGGAGGTGGCGGAAGAGGAGGAGGAGGAGGAGGACGCGTGGGGCGGCTCGGCGCCGGCGTGGAATAGCCAGCCGTGCAGGTCCCACGTCATGTCCACCGGCGCGCCGCCGTCAACGAAGATGGTGTGGCTGCCGCGGAAGTTCCACCGCAGCCGGCGGAGCTGCACCACCTTGCGGCCGTCCACGGTGACCCAGGCCTCAGCGTCGCCGTCCAGCACCACGACGCCGATCTCGTGCTCCGCGCCGGCCTCCAGGAACCGGGCTCTCGTGGACCAGCAGCCGCACCCGACGAACCGCTCCCGGCGCCGCGCCATCCGGGAGCCCGCGATCGGTATCCCGCCGTGCAGCCGCTCGACGTACCCGCGGCTCCGGTCGCCCAGCAGGAGCACGAACTCTGCGTCCGCCACGACGGCGACGTAGAACCCGGAGGCCGGCTCGGGCCCGGCCCCGCCGGCGGCGTACCGCGCCGCGGCGTAGTCCCAGAAGACGCCCACCACGCAGCTCCCCGCCGTGAACGTCCCGCTCCCCTTCTTCTTGTGCAGGTGGCGCGGCGCGGCGGCGGCGCGGTGGCGCGGCGCGGCGGTGGCCTCGTGGACGGCGACGGAGAGCGCGGGACCGTCGGTCGCCCGCGACCACGTGACCTCGAGGAGCAGCTCCTTGCCGGACGCCGAGAGCCGGGACCGGTACACGGTGGTGACCGCGCTGACCGCCGCCGCCGGCCTGCCTCCGCCTCCCCCGGCGAGGCTCGGGGCGCCCGCCGCCGCATTGGCGGCGCCGGAGCAGGCGACGTCGGAGATCCGCACGGCGTGCTCGCTGAAGCACGACACCAGGTCCTTCATGAAAGCCTCGGCCGATCCTCTCCTCTCCTCTCGTCTCCTTGGACGGACACGGACTTCCTCTTCTGCACCCCCCACGCCCACACGGAATTCTTCGGCCGCCCGCCACTCACCACCGGGGCAGGGGGGGCGTGCTGGGACGGCTTTGCGGACAGCAACGGCCGCTCCGGCATTATGCTGAGCTGGTGATGGCGACGGGCATTAGGACCGCGAGAGAGGGCGAGAAGGAGGAGGAGCTGAAAGGGCGAGTGGTTCGGTGGTCGCAGGAGGAAGGTATCTCTTGATCGGGAAGCCTGGCAGGCGATAGGCCGGGGCGTGCAAGGTAGGTATAATCTCCCCCGTGTCCGTCTGGCCGTCTAATTTTTCACTTGGAATTTTACGATAGATGGAGTATTAAATGTAATTAAAAATATAATTAATTATACAGTTTGTTTGTAAATGACGAGACAAATCTTTTGAGACTAATTATTTCATGATTAAACAATAATTGTCAAATAAAATCAAAACGTGTTACAGTAATTTTTTCGCGAACTTTTCGCGAACTAAACACACCCGGTACTCTTCCGTTACCACTGTGCGCGCCACCACGGCGAACAGTCTCTTCCCGGCCGTGCCCCTTTAATTCCCTCCCGTTTCTAGTCGCCAGTGGGGCTGGGCTGGACGCGACGGGAGCACAAATTCCTCCGGGCGCACCCACCCAGCCGAGGCGAGTCTCGTTTTCGCCTCCCAAGGCGGCTGCTGCTGCAAGAGCTATGCCGCGCGGCCGCGCCCGCCCTTTCCCTTGCGCGCTTTGTTGCTGCCCGCTGGAACCTGGCGGCGGCAACGGTGGTGCAAATTGGAAAACGCATCCCGTTCTTTCTCTGCTGCGGCGCTTTACTGATGGGATGCCCCACTGAAACTTCCCAAACGGAACGGGCGGCGGCACCTGCGGCCACAAAAGGAAGCGCACATCCTCCTCTCCTCTAGCTCCAGGGCCGTGTATAGGGAGTATAGAGAGTAGTACTCCCTCCATATTTGAATTAGTTGTCGTTCAGGATAGGATTGTGCTTACCAAGGAGAGGTTAATTAGGGGCGTATTTTTCCTCCTTTGCCTTTATTAAATAGGTCTGCGGGTATCACCTTTACAACAACCCTGTATAGCTCGACTAGTTAGTCCTCCGCGTCCCGAGGCTGGGGGTCGACTGCTCCAGTCCCCCTAGCGCGCTTTTTTTACAATGGCGCTCGGTGTGGGCGGGTTGCAGGCTCGGTGTGGGCGGGTTGCAGCCTTGCTGCTCATGCGCGTTCGGCCGTGACCGTCAGCGCCTCCATGGCGCTTCCGACCTCCAAGGCGTCGGAATCCAGGGCGCTTCCGACCTCCATAGCGCCGGACTCCATGGCGCTTCCGACCTCCAAGGCGCCGGACTCCATGGTGCTTCCGACCTTCATGTCGCTCCATGGTGCTTCCGACCTTCATGTCGCCGGATTCCATGGCACGACGCGAGCAAGCCAGGAAGCGAAGCAAGGAGCCAAGGACTGCCTGAGCAAAGAAATGAGAAAGCAAGGAAGCTAAGGGGCTAGCGCTCCCCAGCCAGGCTCGCGGGATGCGGGCAAATCGAGCGTTTCCCGGTGGCCTGGCTCGCAGGGGCGCAGGAGGGTACGAGCGTAGTTAAAATGTGTCTGTTGTAGCTAGAAATGCATGCAACCAATCACCTGCTCCCAACAGCCTAGCTGGAACGTCCTGTCAACCAAACATACTCGTCTTGCACGCGCTGAGCCTGGCCACTCGTGGCCTGGTTCGCTGATACGAGCCAGGCTCGATTGGGAAGGGAACCAATCAGCCCCTAAGCAAGCAAGGATGGACTGCCTGTGCGGAGGAGATGAAGGGAGGCGAGTGTGCTGCGGGAGATGAATGGAGGCGGGCAGAAGGGAGCGAGAAACGAGGCAACGAGAGGCGGGGAAAGCTATTCATCGCGCGCGCGGGTGGGAGCGGAGCTATCGCAGAAGCCCGGCGGCGGCCCTGTTCATCTTCCCCGGCGAGCTCCGCCAGGGTTCGGGCCCTTCGGGGTTCCGGGTTGCCGGGTCCTGTGGCCTCCGGCGGCCTTAGAAGAGGGGGGAGGGGGGGGTAGGGAAGCCCGGCGGCGGAGGCGGGTTGTGGGCGGCGGCGGTCGGCGGCGGGGACGCCGCCGGCCGGGGGCGGCGGGGAGACATGCGGTGGGCCAGGCACCGGGCGGGGGAGCGCGGGTCCGAGCTGATTAGTGTCGGCGGCGGCGGAGGGCAGCGGCGGAGGCGCCGACGGCGGCGCCGGAGCCGTGGGAGGCGGGGGAAGGCGGGGGCGCGGCACCGGAAGCTTCTGCGATGGATCGACGGCAAATCGCACAAAGTGATGAATAGACACCCCCACGAGAGGCCGGCGGGCGGCGACGAGAATTACTGCCGTGTCGTGCGGAATGGGCGCGGAGGCCAGGGGCAATCGCGTCCATGTGCGACTCCGTTGGCAAGCGACGACATTCTTTACGAAAACGGGCCTAGAGCCCAGGACGACAAGAGGGAGTACTAATCTTTAAAAAAAATATAGAGAGCGCTGTCCCTCTCTCTAGGCCGAGGTAGTCTGGGCCACGTACCGGGGGCGCACTGAATGAGTGGAAGAGAGCAATCACGCCGCGGTCAGACGGGGAAGTCTCGGATCTTCCCCTTTTGCGGCGGTCAGTAATAGGCTAGGGCCGTGTTTAGTTTTTGAAAAATTATCTTTCTATATTTGAAGTGCTAAATATAGACTAATCATAAAAATAATTACAGAACTCGTCTGTAAATCGCGAGACGAATCTAATGAGCATAATTAATCAATCATTAGAGGTTGCTTACTATAGTATTACTGTAGCAATTTAGCGTCTAATTACAGATTAGTTAGGTTTATTAGATTCGTCTCGCGATTTACAGGCAGCAGTCGCAATGCGTTTTTTATTTCGTCTAGTGTAAGGATCACCGGGGTGTCCGACCCTAGAGGGGGGGTGAATAGGGTCGCTAATCGCTTTTCTATCCTAGGGCTCAATCTAATTGCATAAGATAAACCTAACACGTCCTACACATGCTAGTTATGACTAAGGTTTATCTATGCTACCCTCTACTTACCCCAAAAGACTTGCAACCTATAGCCAACCCTAATCAAACTAACAAGGAAAGTAAAGGTAAGCAAGAAAGAGTAAATGCGGAAACGAAATGCGGTAAGTAAAGCGGTAAGGGAGAGGATATGCAAACTCCCGTGAAGACACCAAGACACACGATTTAACGTGGTTCGGTTAGGACACCAAAGTCCCTCCCTACGTCCACGGCCACTTGCTCACAAAGAACAAGTGTAATGCCGAGTCTCTTCGCTTGATCACCGTCTTGCCACGCCTCCAAGACTCCCGACAAGCAAAGGCTAAGTGACGCCAAGTCACAAAGACGAGGTCACCGCCACCGTCTATCTCGAAGCGTCACCACGGCACCGTCTTCACTATTTTGGAGCTTTAACACCAAGTAGGGGCCTCCTTCCCCGCACAAAGTGTCGTTGCCACTCCACACCAAGTCAGAGGGTCACACGACGAGTACACAAGGTGCTTGCCGCAGCAAGGCTTTCTCTCAAGCTAGTTCTCTCAAGAACTAAGTCTAAACAAGCACTAAGCACTCTCACAAGTGTGCTTAAGCCTATATGATGTACAATGAAACTCTATGGTGGTTGGAGATGATCTTTAGCTCTTGTATACTTCCTTGAACTCCAGCACTCCCAAATGACCCGGCCTTGGGGGTATATATAGGCAGCACAAGCAAATATAGCCGTTGGAGAAAAGCTGCTAGAAATGTGCTTAACGCCGGTTAATCCGACGTACCCCAAAAGCCATCATCGGTTCAACCGGTGTATGTAAACTGCTACTTGAAAAACTAGCCGTTAGCAATTAACCGGTGTATCGCCGGTTTAACCGATGCAATCAACTAATGTATGTAAAATTAGCGTCGGTTTAACCGGTGATTGTAACTTCTTCACGTTCTTCCAAAAACCACCTCTCTGGACAACTGAACCGATGTAATTGACCGATGCATCGTCGGTTCAACCGGTGTATGTAATTTCCTCGGTCTTCATCTGCCAATGCACCGACGTATACATTTTCTTCAACGTCGGTTAATCCGGTGTTAAACCCTAGCCCGCAGACCTTCTCTGTGATTGCACCGGTGAGTTCATTTTGCCCTACGTCGGTTTAACCGATGATAGCAAAATGCCTCAATTCTCGTCCCTTGGACTGAAGAGCACCCCCGTAGGGGTGGCCCTTCGGGCCTTGCTACGCCTCTCTTCTCTTTGTCATCACTTGAACCTAAAAGCCTGAGAATAGTCATCTTAGCAATCACATTAGTCCAAGTGTTGTGTGTGTCATCAATCGCCAAAACATTATATTGAAATATGGCATGAGAGGCCATTTTCGCTACATCTAGATTTAAGTCTCCATGCATGTGCCAAAAAAAAATTGGAATTTTGATTTTTGAAACTAAACACGGCGTAGTACTACCTATTAAGGCTGCAGGGCAGTAACGGATGCGTTTGCGATTGCGTTAATGCGAGCATTAGCGTCCTGTGCCGGTTCCTGGCGCTGTGGCCTACGTAATCACGCACGCAATATATAATTATAATAGTACTATAGTCGTATTAGTCATACGGCCAGCATGGACGACTCAACCCCCATGTGTCGCGAGATTTTGCAACAGGGGATCCCTCACGCCGAGTTGTTTATCACGAGTGTATTCCCATCAATTGGCTTGTCAGCCAGCCAGTCACTAATATTTTCTCTTACACTAAATTATCAACAGTCATCAATCAACTAGCATTACTTTTTTCTTATAATAAATTAACACCAGCTACCCGCTATAGCCAGCTGAACCAAACAAACTGTTCTGAACACAAATGCTAGGTGGCTAGGTTCAACGTCCAAGCTCTAGATGTCGCACATTATCCAAGTCCAGGAGCACACGTTTCCAAATTCAAACCCAAGAGAGGACTAGAGGAGAAAAAAGATTAGAGGTTTCTAAGGACCCTGGTGGTGGTGGTACAGCGCCCTGACACGCTCACAGACCACAAACGCCAGCTCCGGAGGGGGACGCTGCTCAGCGCCCGCGCGCTAGCGACGAACAGGTACCTGTTCATTTTCTTCCTTCTTGCATCCTCCTTCTTTCTTCTACCTCCGTCGCCCCCGCCGGCGACCGCCTCTCTCGGCTCCGGCGGCCTCCGCCGCCACCATCCCTAACCGAGCACGCCACCGCGCCGCCGTCGCACCGTCCCGTCGCCCCCGCCGCCAGCCGCCGCCCACCGGTTATCCGGTCCGGCCCGACCGGCGGCGCTCCCGCGCCGCCGCGCCCTCCGCCGGACAACCTGCCTCCACCGCCGGGCCGCCGACACCCCCGGGCCCCTCCTCTATGGCCGGTGGCCTTGGGAGCCGGCGAGCCGCCCCCCAGCCCCGTCAACTCGAAATCTAAGGCCGCCGCCTACCGCCGCCACCCCGGCCGCCGGCGACCTCGCCGGCGGCCGCTCCGCCCACCTACCACCCTCCCTGGCCGCCCCCTCCCCCCAAACCCTAGGTCGCTCCCAACGGCGGCGGCGGCGATGGGCGCGTGCGCCGCTAGCGCGCGCCGCTACGTGTAGTGGCGCACGCGCGCTGTATAAGGAATTCGAGCTCCGGAGCCGCGCGCCGCCCCTGGGGGTGAAATTATGAAAAGTCCGGAGCGGCCAGCCGGACGACCGCAGCAGTGGACTGTGGACCTGCACCTGCCGAACCGCCTGTTCCCCCGCCAGTTCGCCACGCCCCGCCGTCGCACGCGGCACGGCCGACATGTCTCGGCCCGCCAAACTGGCGCCAGAGCCTGCCAGGCTGTTGCGTGCCTGCATCTGCGCAGCCCCTGCCAATTCCGCGCGCGCGAACCAAACAGGGCCCCAACTCGTCCTCGTCCGTCCCATCCCGCGCGCACGGGCGCACACGGCCGCCACCTCCCCCGGCGCCGTGCGCCCACCCGGGCGGCACAGGGTTTTTAGCGCCGAAGCTTCCGTCTCACCGCCCCCGGCGCATGTGCTCCCGCTCCATGGATCGGGAGCTGTGCTTTGCTGCAGCGGATCTCGCCTCGCCATTCCCGTCGTCCCCCACCCCACCCCTAGTCACGCTGTAAGCATCTAGGCCCTCAAGGTATGTTTTGGTGATTAATGACAACCATTATTGTGACTAATGAGTTTGTGCAGCTTAATAAATCATTATCGCTCATTTGGTCATATGTCAAAAGAGGCCCCTCAATTTCGGTCATTCAAAAAGGCGATCTCGGCTTTTAACTTATATTTGTCAAGGCTAAGGATCTTTCTAGTCCTAAGTGTCACAAGGTTGAGAAGGACACTTAGGTTAGTATAGGTTTTATAGTTTTGTAGCGATCGCACTATTAAGAGGGGTTCATGAGTTAGTAGCTTGATCAAACTTGAGTTGGCCCTAGAAATATTACACACTCACTCAAAAACAGCAAAAGATGGTCAATAGAAGTCAACACAACTCTTGGAAGAAGAAACAATCAAAGTCACATTCGAATCCAAGTCAAAACAGCTGAAAACAAAGAAAATCAGTAGCACCGGTTGAACCGGTGCACCAGCATCGGAGCATCCGATGCATGGCGGAAGGACCGACGCCCTGTCGGTCTATCTTCTCTGGATGAAGGCAGATATCAAGTAAAGCACCGGTTGAACCGATGGTCAAGAAGATAAGCACCGGTGCAATGAAAGTCCTTTGTTCCAGAGAGCATGTTTTGATGGATTCCAACCTCTCTTCAGCACCGGTTGAACCGACGCTCCGAAATCAAAACACCGGTGCAATGAAAGTCCTTTGTTCCAGAGAGCATGTTTGATGGACTCCAACTTCTCTTCAGCACCGGTTGAACCGATGGTTCAGAAACAAAGCACCGGTGCATTGGATGTACTTTGTTCCAGAACGCTTGTTTGAGTTGATTAGCGAACCTCTTCAGCACCGGTTGAACCGATGCCCCTACGGAGCATGCACCGGTGCAATGACGCAAGCGTGGATACTGTGTCAGAACTCCAACGGCTACTTCTTTGACACAGAGAGACCGGTTGAACCGATGCCCATATTTTCTATACCGTCGGTTCTTCCGGTGGTCACGGTTTCTCTGCAGAAAACTTCCAACGGCTATGTGACCTCCTCCACTCTATATAAGGGTACTCCCTGGTTCATTTCAGTTGCCTTTGACACCTTGAAAACCTGAGGCCACCCTTGAGAAGAAGAGATAGAGCTTTGAGCAAAAGAGAGAAGATCTAGTGCTTAGTTTGTGCTTCAACCTTGAAGAACTCATCCATTGCAAGTGTAGCAAGTGTGCTTGAGCTAGGGCCAACTGAGTGTAGGTCAAGTGAAGGCTTAGGAACTTGTTACTCTTGGTGTTTGGCAGCACCTAGACGATCTTGGTGATCGAAGTGTTTCTCGCGGAGCTTGCCAAGGATTGTGGGAGCCCGGAGAAGAAGATTGTACGTGGCTTGAGCTCCACCACGCCGGGATGGTGAACGGAGACTCTTAGTGAGCGCCCAAGTCTCGGTGACATGGGAGGTGACAAGACTCTTAGTGAGTGTCACAACGTGGATTAGGGGTGTGTGCCAACACATCGACACCACGGGAAAAATCCGGTTGTCTCTTGCACTCTCTTTCATTTCAAGCACTTACTTTCATGCTTTCTTTCATGTGCTTGACCTTAGAGATCATAGCTTAGCTCTACCTTGCTTAGTTTCATATCTTTGTTAGCTTGTGTAGTTAGCTTTGTTTAGCCGGTTGGTGAATTGAGCCTTACTAGCCTTGCATAGGTTAAGGTTGTTTTATTGCTTTAGAATTTTGAAAAAGGCCCAATTCACCCCCCCTCTTGGTCCATCGATCCTTACAATTGGTATCAGAGCCTCGTTGCTCATTTGGATCATTAGGCTTCACCGCCTAGAGCTATGGCCAAGATGGGAGGTTCGCCGCCTCACTTCGAGGGCAAGAACTTTGCCTATTGGAAAGTTCGTATGGCCGCATACCTTGATGCGATTGCCCCCGAAGTGTGGTTGGCAACAAAGACCGGGTTCACCGGAACTCCCACCACGGAGCAATTAAAATGGAATGCAAAGGCTAGAAATGCAATTTTCGAAGCCATTAGTGAGGAAGTCTTTGCTAGAGTAAATGGCATGGACTTAGCAAGTGATATATGGAAAGAGCTAATTGAAATTCATGAAGGCTCCACAAAAGTCCGTGAACAAAAATATCACTTGTTTAGAGCAAAATATGATTCTTTTAAAATGCTTGCTCATGAAAATTGCAATGATATGTATTCCCGCTTGAATGTCATTGTCAAGGACATTAATGCTCTTGAAGTTTCCAAAATTGACAGTGGCTCCATCAACCGCAAGATTCTCATGCTCCTTCCGAAGCCCAAGTACAACATTATCAATGCTATGCTTCAAAAGGAGAATCTTGATACAATGGAAGTGGGAGAGCTTGTGGGCGAAATTCGCGCTCATGAAATGAGTATCCTTGGTATGACCGAAGAGCCAACAACAAGCAAGTCAATTGCTCTCAAAACCAAGGCTAACAAATCCCGCAAGCTCAAGATGGTCAAGCAAGAATCAAGCTCAAGCAATGAAGAAGAGGATAATCATGAGAGCTCATCCGATGAAGAAGATGATGGAGAACTTGCTCTCATGATAAGAAAGTTCACACGCTTGAATGACAAGATCAACAAGAAGGGTTTCAACTTTGACCCCAAAAGAAGAATGTTCCGGCCATGGGGAGATGTCAAGAACAAAACTTGCTATAATTGTGGAGAAAAAGGCCACATCTCTCCCGATTGCCCCAAGCCGGACAAAAGGAAGAAGGACAACAAAGTCAAACATCGCCATGATTCAAGTGATGATGAAGAAGATGAGAAGAAGAACAAGAACAAGAAGCTTGGGAAGAAGAAGAGCCATGACAAGAAGACCAAGCTCTTCCCAAAGAAGAAAGGGCACACCAAGAGAAGCTTCTTGGTGGAAAAGCAAGAGTGGGTGACCGATGTCTCATCAAGCAAAGAATCAAGTGATGAAGAAGACATAGTCACCATCGCCCTCACAAATGAAGAACCATCACTACCTCCACCTCCAATGTGCCTCATGGCCAAAGGTAACTCTAAGGTATGTGAGAGTGAAAATGATAGTGATGATGAGCTTGACCCTAATGAGTTTGCTAACCTCATTAATGAGTATACATCCGTCATCAAGAGGGAAAAGGGCAAAGTCAAGATTCTTGAGAGCACTCATGCCAAGTTAGAGCTTGCCCACTCCGACTTGCTTGGCAAGTACAATGACTTGCTCAAAAAGCACAATGAGTCACTTGTACTTGCTAAGCAAGTTGAAGAGAGCCACAAAAAGCTTAAACAAGAGCATAGGGAGTTGGCTCACAAATATCAAGAACTTGAATTTGCCTATGAAGCAATTGACCCAAGTCTTGAGAACTTTGCTCATGAAACTATTGAGAAGGTCAATGCTTCTACTTCATGTGATGACCTACTCATTAATGCAAATGCTACTAATGCTTTGCCCAAGCTTGCACCTTCTAGGGAAAAGGAATTGATGGATCAAGTTGCAAGCCTCAAGAGTAGTGTGGAGAAGCTCTCAAGAGGAGAATACATCCACAAGGAGATTCTCTTCAACAATGCCCGTGACTATGGCAAGAGAGGTCTTGGTTCATTTCCGGAGCCAAACATAGCTACTACTCCTTCTCCGGAGATCAAGATTAGCTTCATCAAGGAAGTTGGATCATATTGCCAACATTGCCAAGTCACCGGGCACCACACTAGGGAGTGCACTTTACCATCACGTCCTCTTCCTAAATTACCCAAGAATTACTCTTCAATGTTTGAAAATAACCATTTTCTCTTGAGTAAAGTGAAGGGCAAGGTGAAGGCCAAATTCATTGGCAAACTCACTAAGGAGTCAAAGAAGAAGCTCCCCAAGCAACTTTGGGTCCCAAAAGCTCTTGTCACACATGTGCAAGGCCCAAAGCTTGTTTGGGTTCCTAAAACTCAAAAGTGAATTCTCATGTGTGTAGGTGAACTACAAAGCCGGTGGAAAACATTGGGTACTTGATAGCGGTTGCTCTCAACATATGACCGGCAATGATAGCATGTTCACCTCCCTTGAAGACCCCGGCGATCATGAACATGTCACCTATGGTGATAACTCAAGGGGAAAAAGTTTTAGGTTTGGGTAGAATAGCAATCTCTAAAGATTTATCTATTTCTAATGTTTTGTTTGTAGAAGCACTTAGTTTTAATCTTATTTCAATTGCTCAATTGTGTGATCTTGGACTAACGTGTGCCTTTGACAAGAATGGTGTTGTAGTAACTCATGAAAAAGACAAGTCATTGGTATTCACGGGGTTTAGGCATGGCAACATTTACTTGGTGGATTTCTCTTCAAAGCAAACAAGCACCATGACATGCCTCTTCACCAAGTCTTCTCTTGGGTGGCTTTGGCATAGAAGAATTGCTCATATTGGCATGAGCAACCTCAAGAAAGCCCACAAGAGAGGGATGATCACCGGCTTGAAGGACGTCACCTTTGACAAGAACAAGCTATGTAAAGCATGTCAAGCCGGGAAGCAAGTTGCAACACATCATCCCATCAAGACGATGTTGTCTACCTCCAAGCCGCTCGAGCTACTACACATGGACCTCTTTGGTCCAACTACATACAAGAGCATTGGTGGTAACCTCTATTGCCTAGTAATTGTTGATGATTTTTCACGTTACACTTGGGTTATGTTTCTAGGCGATAAGGGTGAAACTCCGGAAATCTTCAAGACCTTTGCAAGAAGAGCTCAAAGGGAGTACAACTCCCCAATTGTGAAGATCCGGAGTGACAACGGCACCGAATTCAAGAACATGAAGATTGAAGAATGGTGCGATGAAGAGGGCATCAAGCATGAGTTTTCCGCCACCTACACGCCTCAACAAAATGGAGTGGTGGAAAGAAAGAACAAGACACTCATCACCCTAGCAAGAGCAATGTTGGATGATTATGGCACGTCCGAGAAGTTTTGGGCGGAAGCAATCAACACGGCGTGTCATGCATCCAACCGAGTGTATCCTCACCGACTCCTCAAGAAAACTCCATATGAGCTCATCACCGGGAAGAAACCAAATATATCATACTTTCGAGTCTTTGGTTGCAAATGCTTCATCTATAAGAAGAAAAGGCTCGGTAAGTTTGAAAGTAGATGTGATGAAGGTTTCTTTCTTGGTTATGCATCAAACTCCAAAGCATATAGAGTATTCAATCAAACCTCCGGGTTAGTTGAAGAAACATGTGATGTGGAGTTTGATGAATCTAATGGCTCCCAAGAGGAGGTTGTTGGCTATGAGAATGTAGGTGATGAGGAGATTGATGAAGCTTTGAAGAATATGTCCATTGGGGATATCAAGCCGGAAGAGGTGCATAAAGGCAATGATCAAGGGGGAGGACCTTCCTCATCTACACCAAGCACCTCCAAGGCACCCCAAGTGGATAAAGATCAAGAAAAAGATGATCCACTACCTCAAGAAGATGTGCCAACACCAACACCCCAAGTCCAAGAACAAGAAGAGCAAAATGTTCCACAACAAGTACAAGTCACACAAGATCCACCCCAACAACCATCCACGCAAATACCGCTAGTGAAGCATGGTCGCATCTCCAAGGATCATCCAATTGGTCAAATCATTGGTAGTCCTTCCAAGGGAGTAAGAACTCGCTCTAAGCATGCTTCATTTTGTGAACATCACTCGTTTGTTTCTTGTATTGAACCCACTAGCATAGAGGAAGCGCTTGAGGACTCGGATTGGGTGATGGCCATGCAAGAAGAATTGAACAACTTCACCCGCAATGAAGTTTGGGTCCTCGAAGCTCCTCCAAAAGACAAGAACATCATCGGCACCAAGTGGGTCTTTCGAAACAAGCAAGATGAACATGGGGTGGTGATACGCAACAAAGCAAGACTTGTGGCAAAAGGGTTCTCTCAAGTCGAAGGTTTGGATTTTGGTGAAACCTTTGCTCCGGTCGCAAGACTTGAAGCTATCCGTATCCTTCTTGCTTACTCTTCACATCATAACATTAAGTTGTATCAAATGGATGTGAAAAGTGCATTCTTAAATGGTGTTATTAACGAACTTGTTTATGTTGAGCAACCTCCCGGGTTTGAAGATCCGAGGAATCCTAACCATGTTTATAGGTTGCACAAGGCACTCTATGGGCTCAAACAAGCTCCAAGGGCTTGGTATGAGAGGCTTCGTGACTTCCTAATCATGCAAGGCTTCAAGATCGGGAGGGTGGACACCACGTTGTTCACAAAAGACGTCAACGGGGATCTTTTCATTTGTCAAATTTATGTTGACGATATTATCTTTGGCTCAACTAATGATTTACTAAGCCATGAGTTTGCAACCATGATGTCTAGGGAATTCGAGATGTCCATGATTGGCGAATTGACCTTCTTCCTTGGTTTTCAAGTCAAACAAATGAAGGAAGGGACATTCATCTATCAAGAAAAATATACTAAAGATATCTTGAAGAAGTTCAAGATGGATGAGTGCAAGCCAATCAAGACACCCATGGCAACCAATGGGCATCTCGACTTGGATGTGGACGGTAAACCGGTTGATCAATCCCTCTATCGTTCAATGATAGGGTCTTTGCTTTACCTTACCGCATCTAGGCCCGATATAATGTTTAGTGTGTGCTTGTGTGCCCGCTTTCAAGCTAACCCAAAGGAGTCACACCTTTCGGCTGTGAATAGGATCCTTCGGTATCTCAAGCACACCCCTAGCATAGGCTTGTGGTACCCCAAAGGCGCTAGTTTAGATCTCTTGGGATACTCGGATTCGGATTTTGCCGGAAGCCGTGTGGATCGCAAGAGTACCTCCGGGGGTTGCCACTTGCTTGGGCGTTCTCTAGTTTCTTGGTCGAGTAAGAAGCAAAATTCCGTGGCTTTGTCCACCGCGGAAGCGGAATATATAGCGGCCGGTGCATGTTGTGCCCAAATCCTATATATGAAGCAAACCCTTTTGGACTTCGGTGTGAAACTAGATAGGATCCCGCTCCTTTGTGATAATGAAAGTGCCGTAAAAATTGCCAAAAATCCGGTTCAACACTCTCGCACAAAGCACATTGATATTCGCCATCACTTCTTGCGTGATCACGAAGCCAAAGGAGATATATCTCTACAAGGTGTGAGATCCGAGGAGCAATTGGCGGATATATTCACAAAACCTTTAGACGAGAGTACTTTTGTTAGGCTAAGGAGTGAGCTTAACGTTCTAGATGCTTCTAACGTCATATAATTGCCTTGTCATATAGATGCATTTCATATGTACATGAGCTAGGGGCTTGTCTAACCTTGTCAAGATAGTGATGAACATGGGTCTTGCATGAGCCGGTGGTCTTGGTTTTGCTCATGGCATGAAGAATGGTTCATCATGAAGAAGCTTGACGAGGGTTCAAACTTGACAAGATAGATTTAAATTTTGCAATGCATGTGCTTGTCATATAGAATGCATCCATGTTTAATTTCACGCTTTGCATTGGCATTGCATCACGTTAGTAGCATCACAAGGGAGCAAATCACACTTCGAGAAAGATATTCATGCTAAATATGATATATCATCTCTACAAGGGTGATAAGATCAATGTTGTGCTTTCATGCCTATTGAGTCACGTTCTATCGAACTTAAAATTTCTATCTCTAAGTTCATAGGGAAAGTGGCTCATACATTTGGTTTTTGTGTTTAAACCTCGCTTGGATCTTAATTTGCCTAAGTTAATATAAAAGCTTGCGAGCATTTAGTTTGAGTGTTTGAGGGGTGAGGTTGTCTCTCGAAAATGATCCAAAACTGAGTGTTTATGGCTTTGGCTTTAAGTTTTTGGATCAGAAGTAGAGTTTGTAGTTCAGCAGAAAATTTCTTTAACCACCGGTTAAACCGACGCCTTGCTTTTCATCTCATCGGTTCAACCGGTGCTTAAGTCTTCGTGGCTAGGTTTCTGCAACGCCTCTGGAACATCCTCCGGCCGTTACTCCGATGCATCACCGGTGCTTCCGATGTATGGCGGATGAACCGACGCTTCAGCATCGGTTCAACCGGTGCTACTGCGTGGAGTAAATGGGCCTTGCATAGCCTCTGGACCTTACTCCTGCATATGCACCGACGCTCGTCGGATGTTCCGGTGCTTCAGTGGCGGATCTTCCGGTGCCCTTCTGACCACGTTTCAATCTCGTTCAGATCTGGTCAAACTTACACCGGTGATTACACCGACGGTCTTTTCTCTGCACCATCGGACCTTCCGGTGCTTAGGGTTGGCGGGCCCGTCCGTTCTGTTTTCACTTAATCCTTCCACGGGCCCACTCGTCAGTCTCACTCCTGTTTCTCTTCCTCCTCGCAAAACCGCCGCCTGCACCCACGCCCGTACACCGTGCCGCCGCCGCTCACGCGCCGCCTGCTCACCACTCCAAGACGCCGCCGCGCCCGAAGCTCTCCACTGCGCCGCCGCCCGCGCGCGACCCCACCTCTCCTGCGCTGCTGCTCCGCAGTCGCTCGCGCGCCCGCGCCGTGCCTGCACCACCTGTGCGCCGCTAACCACCAGGCCGCCGCCATCCAAGTCCTGCGCCGCCGCCTGCAGCGCCAGCACGCACACTCCAACACACGTGCAGCCTCCCCTGCTCCGATTAAGCCTCCCACGCTCAAGCATTCAAGATTGATTTGATCCATCCACCCTTTGCTTAGGCGCCCTCAAGGTGCTCGAGGAATTTCCTCTTAGATTCTTTCTTCGATTTCTTCCCTGATTTGCAAGGGTATGACCTTTACATCTTGTTGCAAAGAGAAATTCCTTTGTATATCATCCTTTGCACATGTGTTTACATATATCATTCCCTTGATCACACACATAAGAATCTTGTCACCTATCTTTGCACATGCTCACATAGTTAAATCTTTTAGCATGTCATCGATATCAAGGCTGCTATCCACTAGAATTCATGTTTTAGGCTCATATCCCATCATACTACTTCTATGACAGATGGCAGGAGACAAGAAAGGCAAGAGCAAGGTGGTTGTGCAGAAGAAGAAGAAGCGCACCCGCGAGGACCGCGAGCGAGAGCAGGCTGAGGCAGTGGCAGACGCAGCTGACAGGCAGGGCTCACTCAGGATCAGAGAGCCTCAGGCTCAGGGGGAGCCACAGCAGCAGTTACGTCGCTCAGGACGTACTCAGACAGCTCAGGCCACACCTGAGTCCCGCTCACGTCCACGGACTCGAGGTGGTGGCACTCAGAGGGGAGCAAGTCATGCACCGCAGCAGCACACCGACAGTCAGACTCAGACAGGTGGTCAGGACAGTGGTGAGGAGCTGCCCGAGGTTGAGTTGTTCGATCTCAGGGGTATTCCAGGACCTAGGGTCAAGAGATTGCGTTATGTGACCCCAGAGCAGTGGTTTCCCGAGCAGAGGGATGTCGGAGTTGATCGTCGTTTTTACACTCTGCTTCAGGAGTCTTTTTACCACACCTACTGCCAGTTGGACATCAAGATTAGTGAGCACAAGATGCTCCACTGGGTAGCTATGCGTGTAGCAGCAGGTGGGACTCCAGTGCTTCCTCTCTTTGAGAGATATGTTGGATTGCCTGCTCTACTCAGTGAGAGGTCCAGGTATATTCGAGAGTGGGTTCGAGTCTTCTACGCCACTCTGTTTATTGAGGAGGACCGGCAGTTTATAGACTTCATGTTCCAGGAAAGGCACTATCGCTTGACCCGAGCACGACTGGCTACCTATCTTGGAGTTCAGATTGCCGAGGAGCCACACTTCATACACTATCAGGCTTATGGCAGCACGGTACCTCCCCGACGTCCTCACGAGTCTCACGTTCCATCTGATGAGGAGATCAGTGTTCTGTTTCAGCAGCCTTTCCTACCTGGCACACCGAGGACTCCGGACAGGCTGACTCCCATGGCACACACTATCCATCTAGCCTTGAGGAAGAGCTTGTTGTTTCGGATTGGATACAACGAGGGGATCACAGCTCTGCAGCAGTGGCTTCTACTTTATATCATGACAGGTCGTGACTTTGACCTAGTCGACTTCTTTATCTGCGAGCTAGAGGATGTGATTCTGGATGGCATGACAGTTCACCGTCGGCATCCGTTTGCTCATTGGATCTGTTGGATTCTGGCTCAGCTAAGTCAGAATGAGCGTATGGATGAGCTGGAGCACTCGAGGACACAGTTCAGTTTTTACTCACCAGCTACTCCTCGAGACGGTCGTCGTGGCTCGAGAGGCCAGCGCCGAGCACAGCGGGTTCTGGATGAGCGTTTCCTGGCTGAGGGCAGAGTTGCAGATGATCCGACAGCAGCCGAGGACGCTTCACTAGCAGCTGCAGAGGCCCAGCTCCCACACTACCTGATCACTGACTCAGAGGACTCGGAGGATGACGAGGACTTCATTCCCACTGTTACCGTCCCTCGAGGAGCTCATGATGATGAGGCAGGATCTTCTGGTGCAGCACGAGCCCCCGCTCCTCCAGTCTCCACCGCTCAGGTCACTCAGCCAGATGCACTCGCTGCTATTCTTACTCGGCTCTCAGATCAGCAGGACAGATTTGCAGCAGCTCAGCTGAACATGCAGGCCGAGCAGGCTCGCCAGCAGGAGGCCCAGACTCTAGTACTTGAGGGGATTCGGCAGCAGTAGGAGGCCATGAGGTTACAGCTTCAGCAGCAGTCCCAGATCCAGCAGCAGATGTTTACCTTCTTCTCGGGATGCTTCGGTCAGCTGTACCGACACACTGGACTGCCAGAGCCTCAGCTCCCTACACCCCAGCAGCTCCAGTTCGACCCCACTGCTCCTCCTCCACCTGTTGGCGGATTCATGCAGACACCCTTGTCATCTTTCCCGGTGTCACCACTTCTACCGACCGGGTTGTTTGCCAGTCCTGTTCCTACTGCTGCCCCGGTTCCTGCTCCACAGCCTAGTGTCTGGACAGCCGAGCAGCGTGCAGAGTTTCATAGACAGCAGCAGATCCTACACCAGCTCCAGCACCCCTCGGCTCAGTCACTCACGTTCGACTCTCCTTCTCAGCCCGAGGTGCTCCGTCCGTCCGTCGTGCGCCCCACTCAGCCAGACCTGACTCCCGTCACGTCTGCTCCTCCGACGGACTCCACGATCGTCGCCGTGCCAGCTTCTACCGCTACACCAGCTACTTCTGCTGCTCCGACGACTCCGGTCGAGCAGAAGTCTTCTTCGGTCGACGACGACTGGACAGATGACGACGCCGACGACTCCGCCGCTCAGTTCTCCACCGGACCCAGCCGGAAGACCCCGCCTTCTCCAGCTCAGGATTAGATCGCCTTCCTTTTTGGTGCTTTGTTGCCAAAGGGGGAGAGGTGTTAGGGGGAGGGTAGAGAGTTAGGGGGAGGGTAGAGCTAGAGAGAGCTCATAGTTATCAGGACTTTGATTCTTTGTATCACATTTGGTGTTAATTCATGGATATGTACATTTGTCGCTTGAGTATGCCGTGCTTTGAGACATATCTATGAATTTCGTTTGAGCCGTTGAGCTCTTTGGTCCTTCTTTTCGAGTTCGCTTGTGTTTATCTTGCTTTATCTTTCTCGCTCTCTCGTTATTTATGGTTGTGTTGTCATCAATCACCAAAAAGGGGGAGATTGTAAGCATCTAGGCCCTCAAGGTATGTTTTGGTGATTAATGACAACCATTATTGTGACTAATGAGTTTGTGCAGCTTAATAAATCATTATCGCTCATTTGGTCATATGTCAAAAGAGGCCCCTCAATTTCGGTCATTCAAAAAGGCGATCTCGGCTTTTAACTTATATTTGTCAAGGCTAAGGATCTTTCTAGTCCTAAGTGTCACAAGGTTGAGAAGGACACTTAGGTTAGTATAGGTTTTATAGTTTTGTAGCGATCGCACTATTAAGAGGGGTTCATGAGTTAGTAGCTTGATCAAACTTGAGTTGGCCCTAGAAATATTACACACTCACTCAAAAACAGCAAAAGATGGTCAATAGAAGTCAACACAACTCTTGGAAGAAGAAACAATCAAAGTCACATTCGAATCCAAGTCAAAACAGCTGAAAACAAAGAAAATCAGTAGCACCGGTTGAACCGGTGCACCAGCATCGGAGCATCCGATGCATGGCGGAAGGACCGACGCCCTGTCGGTCTATCTTCTCTGGATGAAGGCAGATATCAAGTAAAGCACCGGTTGAACCGATGGTCAAGAAGATAAGCACCGGTGCAATGAAAGTCCTTTGTTCCAGAGAGCATGTTTTGATGGATTCCAACCTCTCTTCAGCACCGGTTGAACCGACGCTCCGAAATCAAAACACCGGTGCAATGAAAGTCCTTTGTTCCAGAGAGCATGTTTGATGGACTCCAACTTCTCTTCAGCACCGGTTGAACCGATGGTTCAGAAACAAAGCACCGGTGCATTGGATGTACTTTGTTCCAGAACGCTTGTTTGAGTTGATTAGCGAACCTCTTCAGCACCGGTTGAACCGATGCCCCTACGGAGCATGCACCGGTGCAATGACGCAAGCGTGGATACTGTGTCAGAACTCCAACGGCTACTTCTTTGACACAGAGAGACCGGTTGAACCGATGCCCATATTTTCTATACCGTCGGTTCTTCCGGTGGTCACGGTTTCTCTGCAGAAAACTTCCAACGGCTATGTGACCTCCTCCACTCTATATAAGGGTACTCCCTGGTTCATTTCAGTTGCCTTTGACACCTTGAAAACCTGAGGCCACCCTTGAGAAGAAGAGATAGAGCTTTGAGCAAAAGAGAGAAGATCTAGTGCTTAGTTTGTGCTTCAACCTTGAAGAACTCATCCATTGCAAGTGTAGCAAGTGTGCTTGAGCTAGGGCCAACTGAGTGTAGGTCAAGTGAAGGCTTAGGAACTTGTTACTCTTGGTGTTTGGCAGCACCTAGACGATCTTGGTGATCGAAGTGTTTCTCGCGGAGCTTGCCAAGGATTGTGGGAGCCCGGAGAAGAAGATTGTACGTGGCTTGAGCTCCACCACGCCGGGATGGTGAACGGAGACTCTTAGTGAGCGCCCAAGTCTCGGTGACATGGGAGGTGACAAGACTCTTAGTGAGTGTCACAACGTGGATTAGGGGTGTGTGCCAACACATCGACACCACGGGAAAAATCCGGTTGTCTCTTGCACTCTCTTTCATTTCAAGCACTTACTTTCATGCTTTCTTTCATGTGCTTGACCTTAGAGATCATAGCTTAGCTCTACCTTGCTTAGTTTCATATCTTTGTTAGCTTGTGTAGTTAGCTTTGTTTAGCCGGTTGGTGAATTGAGCCTTACTAGCCTTGCATAGGTTAAGGTTGTTTTATTGCTTTAGAATTTTGAAAAAGGCCCAATTCACCCCCCCTCTTGGTCCATCGATCCTTACACACGCCCCGCTCGAGATGCATTGCATGCGTTGCCCCGGTAATAAGTCGGGAGCGGCTCTGTATTGCTTGTGGCCCAGGGAACAGGGGCTACCATCTCTAGCCGCTGCGCTGCACTTTGGCCGCGCCGAGCACACCGTCAGCTGCGCGCGCCGAGTGGCGCCAGCCTGCCAGTGCTAGGCAAACGGCCGGCGCGTCACTACCCGAAGCAGAAACGGCTGCGCCGTCGCGGCGCTTGATGCATGCCGCTTACGTTGCCGCCTTTTCTCCTGCGTACGTACCGCGCGCCAGCTGGGAGCACCGGTGCTGCATGCGACCGTGCACGACAGCACGAGTGAGGGGGCTAAGCTCAGCTAAGGCCAATCTCAGTGGGAAGGTCATGAGAGTGTCATGAGTATTAAATTTGTTGATGTGACAGAAGAGCGAAGGGGGAGTGTCATGAAATGTGAAAGGAGTGTCATGGTGATGACACTCTTTCGTCTCGGTTACCTAGTTCACAATCTAGGTAACTGTACGATAACACTTTCAGTGAGACATGCCTAAGTATTCTCAGACGGAAATGGCCTGGACCCGGCCTTCCGACCCAACCGAAAAGACGCCCGCGGTCTCGGCACTCCCGCCTCGCCGCACTCCTGCCGGCGCCCGACGGGGCCACGTCTGGTTGGCCGAAACGACTTACTACTTTCCGAACCCCGTTCGCCAGCATGAACGATGAACCCCTTAGGGCAGTCCCAACCCAGACTCTACCATGGAGTCTAAGCCTCCTATTTATTGTGTTTTGCTGATGTGGCAGTATATTTATGGAAGAGAGAGGGAGAGAAATCAAGACTCCAAGTTTTATTTAGACTCCAAGTCTTCACGCAAATCAAGAATGAATGTGAGAGAGACAAGTGGGCCATATAAACTAAAGTAACACACTTTGCATTGGGAAGTATAGTTTCTTGTGATGGAGTCTTTGAAGACTTAGACTCTATGAGTGGAGACTGCCCCTACCCCTGCGCGCTCGCGCACAGAAGATAGACACGGTGGCGACGAAACGTCGTCCTCCGTGCCGAACCGTGTGGCCGGCCGGGGCCCCGGGGCTTTGGAGCACGCAAGATCGATGCGTACGTCATCCAGCCCAGTAGGAGATTACACGCCAGGCTCCATGCTCACGCGTACTGGCTGCTGGCTGCTTTGTTTCGGGGTACTTTTCGTTGCATTTGCTGTCCTGCTCCTTTGGGCGACCGATCCACATCTACTCTGTACTCATCATCCAAGTTCAATAATCATTAACTAATGACCATCCACACGGCTGATTAAGAGCCCACTGCGCTGCGCCCGCAAGCAGAAAGCGGGTGCATGTTCTTGTCCGCATGTGCAGATGCGCTACCACCACCCCAACCACCGGGGCCGGTACTCTGCATGTCATCTCAGCTCAGCTCAGCTCAGCTCCTTCTCCTCCTGCGTCGTGCTACCTGTTTCCTTGTCTCTTTCTAGCGGGAGGGAATTATTGGACGCGCAGCGGCACTTGCTGCTGGAGGAGTGCAGGGCATGTGCCGGCCCACGAGGAATCCATCGGAGGGGGACAGGCTATACTTATGGTAAACAGTTACGCGTGTCAGGAATTAAAGAAAACAGTGATCAGTAAGGGCGTCCAATGAAGCAGCCGTCTAGAAAATGGCAGGGGATTTGCACAAGATACTTCTCCTTCCATTGGCAGCGTCCCAACAACGATCCAGAAGCACTAGTTGTTTATGTAATAAAAAAAAAGTGGCAGAAAACGAGATCCAGGAGGAAAGAAACAATGTCAACGTGCTCGATCAGTTGGGCAAACCGCGTGTGATAGTAAGTCATTCCAAAAATCTTGAAAAGTCAAACTATCTCAAAGTTTGATCAAAATTATAGAGATAAAGATAAAGATTTATGACATCAAATATGTATAATGTCGTGGTGTGGCAACCACAGCCGGGTGGCGGAATGCACCCGCCTAAGCCCAGAGGGTGAGTACTCGAGGATTAGCTAGGACTAGTTCGATTTCGCTGGAAGAACACGATGAACACAGCCGGTTTAGAGTGGTTCGGGCCGCCGGAGCGTAATACCCTACGTCCACTGTGTGTTGTATTGCCTTAGTCTCGAGAGAGTTTTGGCGTCTCTGGTGCTGAGTCCAGCGTGAGTCTATGTGTGCTTGGTGTCAAGAGAGTCTGAGAGATCTGTGTTCAAGCGGGTGTGCTCTCCCTTTTATATGTTCAAGGGGAGCACGTACACTGAGCGGGGCCCCGACATGTGGACTCGGCGATGTATTATAAACTACACTTTAGCCTTCAATGCCTCAGATCCGGAGATCTTGTCATCGACTTTCGTGCGTATTTTCTGACCAGGGATGGTCTTGAGCTGTCCTGCCGGAGTAGAGTCTAGCATCAGGAGCCGCGCGTCAAGGTCATGATGAAGCGCCGAACTACTGACTCAGTCCGCTGTAGCAGCGTGCACTGTTGCTCCAGTTAGTAGCTGGTCATCATGACTCGTTGCCCATCCGCGCGGCGCTGAGTCTTTAATGCTTGCTTTGGTAACTGACGAGCCGCCTTGGAAACAGGCGGGCTTACCGTGTTGTCATGTCACGCCTGTCCAACCCGTGAGTGGGTATTCGATGCCCTGCTCTGGCAGCGCACGCCCCAACCACCAGCATTTAATGCGGCAGGAGGGCTGGCGATCCACAGTGTGGACTGACAAAAGCTGCTCCGTGCCCAGCGGCAGCAGAGCACGCCTCAACCGCTCGCACTTAATGCGGGTGGGTGAGGGAGTTTCCAGCGGAAGGCTTGCGCCCGCGTCTGCGTGACACATGGCAGCTCCGGACCCCTCCCGAGCAGCTAGCTGAGCCGAGAGCTCACGGGGGGCCGGATAGGCACGTGGAGGTCCCGGACCCACCTACGGGGGTCCGGGTCCGCGGCCACAGGTGCTGAGCATTTCCACCTCTGGGACACGTGGTGACACCGGACCCGTCCCCGAGCGGCAAGCGGGTCCGGGACCGTTGGTCCGGTGAGATGGAGCCGGACCCCAGGGGTCCGGCTGCTCAGCTCCTTAGGGCGTAGTTACGGATAACTACGCGAGTCTTGGCACAGTAGAAGTGGGTACCTCAGTTGCAGGGTACCGACATATACTATGAAAATATAGCTAACAAAGAATCTAATTATACTTAATTGGTATCATAAATGTTATTATCTTGTTATATAAATTTGATTAAACCCCAAAATTTTTGAAATGACTTATAGTTTGGAACGGAGGGAGTACATGTGTACGGCTAGGTCTGGTTCCATTTCCAATGTATAAAATACTGAAACAGTGCCGCCATGCTGGTAGATCTCGCAGCCTGGGCCTTGTTTGGTTTGTGCTATGCTATGCTAAGGAATAGTAATACTTTGACCGCTAATTACGGTGTCATACAAAGTCAGTTTATAAAACCAACTCCAGAACCCCCGTGCTAGAAACTCTGAAGAATCTAATAAGTCTTTTGACCGCGTGATTAGAGGATAGTTATTGTAACATCACTATAGCCATCATTAATTAACTACCATTATTAGATTCGTCGCGAAAAATTATACCTATTTTTTGAAGAGATTTACAAATAGATTTTATTTAGTAGCCCATGCATAAAGTTTTTTTTTTCTAACAGAGAATAGCGTAGAAGTAACCAATCGGGCCACGTGCTCGCTTGGAAGATCAAAGATGCCACCGTGTCACCGTGGGTCCGCGGCAGTAGATGGCGAAGCCGCACTGTTGATTTGACAGGATGGGGGATGCCGCTGCGACAGTGCGGCGACGGCAACTTGGCAAGGAGCAGCCCAACAGAAGCGGGTCAAGCTCCCTCGCTCGAGCCGCACTCATGAGCCCGAGGCTAGGGAAGGCAACAGTGACCAAACCTAGATACGTGTAAATGGTCAACGTGCTGGTACCTCTAGAGGTTTCGCCTGTAAAGCCCGCGCTGTGAGATGATGTCTGAGAGCACTGCTTGATTGCGTGCTTACGAGTACTTCCCAAAGATTCCAATCATGATGATCTCCCTCCAAGAAAGGTTTATTTTTCTTATGGTTTTCTATTGAAAATTCAGAAGCCGAAAGGAAGCAGAACACCACGTTGGGATCACCAATAACAAGGGCATAATCAATACTCCCTCCTTCCCCGTTTATAAGGCATGGTGGAACATGACACGGTCTTCTAAACAACATTTTGACCATTTATTTATCATATATTATATCACTTTTGATTATAAACTTATAATCATTGTAAAATATATTTGATTATGAATCCAATCATATGAAATTTGCATTATAAAAATAAAATTTTAATAGTCAAATTATTGGTCAAAGATGACAAGGTTTGAATCTTGATATACGTGTATGCCTTATAAACAGGGAAGGAGGGAGTATCTTTAGTAGTCCCCCCCCACCCCCAAAAAAAAAAAACTGGCCCACGACACCGCCGCGCCCATTCCGTTTCGCGGGCGGGAAGGCAACGAAGTTCTGGCCCACGAGCCCAGCCCAACATAGCTATTACAAACGTTCCCCTGTGACTCTTGTGGACCTTCACAGTTTATGCCACTGGCATCCGGACTTCAAACTGTTAGAATTAAGTTTACAGTGATCATTTAGTTGGCACCTTTTAATAGAGAGACATCTTTTAGTAGATAGACATAATCTTTCATGAAATGGTCTGAACTTTTCGTAAAGGAACCTAAACATCGAAGGAACATGTCCTTTGGACACACCCTTTCACCGTATATAAATATGTAATCATATTGTTCATTCAATCAGTTAATAAATCATTTGTTCATTCTATTCTAGTCTCTACTTTCTGCTTTAACACAAACAGCCCCTGAGTCCTCATGTGTAGCAATATCCAACTTGTCATCTACGTACGAGACGACGTCATGTCGTCTTGCACCCTCGGCAACATTTAGACGGATGTTGCAGATCTTGCATGTTAATCTTTGAAGTACAGCTGGGATTCAGTCATCTTTTCTGTTCATTTAGACGGAGAAAAGGCTAAATCAAAAAGTCTAATAGGGTCATGCTGCATAGAACGGCGCACATCGACGGTGGCTACTTGAACTGCTGGCCTCGCCACCTACCAAAACGTTTGGTACACGAAATAGGCCGGAAGCCTGGTCTTGCTCAGCACAGGCTTGAAGAATGGGGCACAATCAACTGATAATGGTTGTGCTAGCTCCAGTAGGAGGTAGAAGCCTAGAAGGGAAGGCAAGACGAAGAAAAAGATACAAAGAGTTCAACCCATCAAATGGGACCAACCTAACTAAAATCTGGAACGGGTTCAACCCGTCTCACGTAGTCCCCAAACTAAACACATGGTTAAGATTCATGGCAGGGGTGTTAATTGGTGTGTGGAAGTGCACCTAACGGTCACCAATTAACACCTTTAATTCACGATATGATCGTGTGTGGCGACAATCAATTTACAAGTGTAGACTATGGACTTTAGGCCAGTCTCAGTTGAACCTTTATGGGCACAATTACAAAATCTGAGAACTAGGTAACTGTGCCAGATGAGTTTTATGGTGATAAAACTCTCCTCACATCTATGGAACTCTATCATTCTCTCTTCTTACTATGTCAGCAAAATTAATAATATTTAATACTTTGAAACCCCCGTTGAGACTGGTCGATGCACCCATCCTACTGTCAATAAAACCATGTTGTTTAGCGAATCATCAGCATGCTAATAAACTCTCGGTTGGCACGCATTAGGTGGCCCTGACATGGTCGTCCGCTTGCTGGATCTCAGCATCATCGATGGTAACTCTTCTATTTGGAATCTACAGTGATTCCTCTGTATTTATCTAAGGCTGTCTCCAACGGTGCCCCCCATCCCTCCCCCCACCCCATATCGGGGGAGCCATAGGGGGAAATCTGATCCAACAATTCCCCCTATAGCTCCCCCTATATACGGGGGAGTTGAAATTCTCCCCACATATATGGTGAGTTCCAACTCCTCCTATATCTCTAATCACACCGTTTCTTCATGATATTAATCTCGTTTGAGCCCCGTAACATGATGATAATGTGTATTATGACAGTACAAATACTGTATGATTTTTTTAAATTCAAAAATGTTAAATAAATAGTTAGTTAATGAGTGATAGTATATAGGGGGAATAGATATGAGGGGAATGATTGGAGAGAAGGAGTTATAGGGGGAGAAATTTTTTGGAGGGAGATAGTAAAATATAGTAAATAATACGTTTGGGGGGGAGTTGGATGGGGGGAATGGTTGGAGATAACCTAATGGTGCTCGTTTCTGTTGACCCGGGACAGCCTGTGGCTGCTGTTGGGCTGCGTGGGCGGCGTAGGTGCGACGTCGCTGCGCTGGGGTCCCGGCTGGTTAGCGAATTGTGTGCGCCTCGTCAATGCCTCACCACAAACATGTGGGGGATGAGGCTACTTGCTCTGATATATATATATATATATATATATATATATATATATATATATATATATATATATATATATATATATATATATATATATATTTATTTGTAAGCGAGGTGGGGTGTGGTTCGCCTCCCTTTCTTTGAATGAAAACGGAGCCGCCGACGCGCATGCCCTCTCTGACCGCAACAACGCATTTTTCACCTCCTTTCCGTGTCCATCTCATCTCACTTGGCCGCCGTGGACTAGATGCGGCGGCGCCTACTTGGCCAAGAACGTGCAGCCAGATCTGCCAAAGGTTACCAGGGTAGGAAAAAAGGGAAGAATATGCTAGTGTCACTTGCCACCTACTCCCCATTTGGGATATTTTACCTGCATGGTTAATCTGAAGGCTTTTCCTTTGATTTGGACTGCAAATTTGCCAACTGCAGCTAGTAATAGAAGGATATTCTGCGCAGGGTTTCAGACACAGGCATGGACATGAGTGCCACCTAGTATCTCACAGGTATATTCACGGCTAAGAGATGAACTTGGAACAGTTACACGTATTACCACGACAAATAAAGGTAAAAATCAAAATTAATTGCTCCCGGGCAGCAGCGAGGGACGATCGAGTAGGACGACATGACCAGAAACCAACGTCCCTACTCGCTCGACGGCTTCTCCTCGGGGCGGGGGAGCTGCAACTGCAGGAGCAATCAGGATGACGGCGAGGGATCCGACGAGGAGATGTCGGCGGTCATGGGGGTCATGTCCATGGGGTAGCTCCCGAGCACCCGGAGGAAGGAGGTGTACTCCTGGACCTCGGCCAGCGCGTTCTGCGCGCGGGGCTCGGCGAGGGACGCCTGGAAGTCGACGTAGAACATGTACTCGAAGTGCTTGGCGGTGCCGACGTTGGCGTCGTCGACGAGGCGGATGGGCCGGTGGCGGTGCGGCCGGCTCTCGATCTTGGTGAGCGAGATGTCGCGGAACGCGAACGCCGAGAGCACCTTGAAGAGGACGGAGGTGCCCTCCTTGTCGTGCGCGAAGACGATGCTGGTCTTGAAGGGGCGGTCGGTGCGCGGCACGATGGGCTCCCTGGCCAGCATCACGAAGCGGGTCACGTTGCCGCTGTCGTCCTGGATGCCGTCGGCGAGCACCTCCATCCCGTACAGCTCGGCGGCGCGGGAGGAGGCGATGGCGGCCGTGTCGCGGAGGCCGTTGGCGGCCACGTACTCGGCGGCGCCGGCGGTGTCGTCGAAGGCCTCGCGCACGACGTTGAGGCCCATGGCGGTGAGCGTGTGCTCGCACTGCGCCAGCGCCTGCGGGTGGCTGATGACGCGGGTCAGGCGCTCCTTGCGCACCCCCGGGAGCGCCAGCAGGCAGTGGTGCACGGGGAGCTGCACCTCGCCGACGATGTGGAGCCGGTGCCGGAGCAGCAGGTCGTAGTTGCGGTGGATGCTGCCGCCCAGCGAGTTCTCCACGGGGAGCACGGCGCGGTCTGCGATCCAGAGCTCCACGGCCTGGAACGCCACCTCGAACTGGTCGCAGGGGATGGCGTCGCAGCCCGGGTACGCCTTGCCGGCCGCCTTCTCGCTGTACGCGCCCGGCACGCCCTGGTACGCCACGCGCAGCTGCGACCCGTGCATCGGCGCCGGGGACAGGTCCGCGATGCGCAGCGGCTGCGGCAGCTTCGTCGGGACGCCGCCGCCGCCGCCGTCGATTCTGCTCACGGGAATCAGATCCAGCACCGCCGCCCCGTTCTGCGGCGGCGCGGGCGGCGCGACGTGGCCGTTGACGGAGTGCGCGCCGACCGCGGCCACCTTGCTGGACAGCACCGCGCAGCTGCTCTGCCACTCCGCCCGGCCGCCCACCACTGCGCCCTGTAACGAGCACCGGACCACGCCGCCGCCCCTCCCCGCGAGCCTCGGATTCTGCCCGACCGGCGCCCTGATCATACTCGCCGCAGCCATTGCCCTAACACCAATCTGCTCAGCTGTCAGCTCCGCTCAGGTCAGGGAGCTACCTCTCCGCCTCTGCTTTCGTGCTCTGCTCAGGTAACTGGATGGGTAGTTGAAGCTTCGGAGCGAGAAGCTGAGGAGGTCAGGGGCGGATGGGGCGCGATATATAGGTGGCGCCGGCGATTGGCGATTTGGTTTGGCGGAGGCGGAGGCGGAGCGTGAGGGGTTGGTGGCGATGCGTGGAGGCGGGGTTGGTTGGGTCAGAGCGTCCAAAAATATACTCCGGCACGCCACCGCACCGGCCAACTAACCCCGGCTCGCCGTGGAACGAGACGGAACGTGCAGTGCATTCCCTCCCCCTTGACCTTGCGTTGCCTCCTCGGCCGGTCGCTTTTCCCCTTCCCCTTTTCGCCGTCGCTTCCCACAACGACCGCAAGACTCCGCACCCTCCCCATACATACTCCAGGAAAATGTGTGGAGAAATGGGCATTGGCAGAAAAAAAGGTTGAGCAACCTCTAGATTCAAATTCTGAATTGCCAAGGCACGCACGGTTGGTAATCTGAGCTACTGAGTTGTGGATTGTGAGATCTGCAATCTGGTTCTTCAAAAAAAGGATTTTGCAATGTAAAATATTTGTCTCCATTGATGGTGAGAATGCTGGGAAATATATTTGTCTCGATTGTTGTCCAGGTTAAAAGAGAGCAAGATAGGTTAGCTAGCGCACGAACTGGCACACCATGTTCGCAATCAGTTCGGGCTGTTGGCTAGAAACATGACGAATCATCTGTTCTCGTTTCTCACATGAGTAAAAAATCACATGGCTCTCCTACGTCACGTCACAGGGGCAACATCAAATCGCTACCTTCCGCTGCGCCCACATATATAAAGCCAGACCGGACACGAACACCGTTGGCCGGGGAGTACCGTGCGCCGATCCAGTCCTAATTGGAGAGGTACGCCTGCATCGTTGTCAGCCTGCTGCCGCCTATAGCGACAAGCAATCGTGCCATCATGTGTACCGATTGTGTTGTGAGGTGTGGTCACGTTTCGTAGCCATGGAAGAACTTGAATAATAATGGAAGCAGTCCTGGACCTGTGGAGTCAAGCAGGCAGCGCGTGCGTTAGCCGTGCGGCGGGCGCGCGCGGTGCGAACGCGCCGGACCGATCCGAGGGACGAGCAGGCAGGAGGACCGACCGACCGACCGAAGCGAAGACCCGACCGCCGGCGACCGCGAGCTACTGTCTGTGCTCAGCTCTCCGCGCGGCAGTCAGAATGGCCCGCCGGCATCATCCGGCGGCGGCGTCCGGGAGAGGCCGGGAGCCGGCGCGCGTGCTGCCACCTGCCAGAGGCTGCCACTGCAAGGCCGCGCGGTCCTGCCTGCGCGCGCGCGCGTGTTTGGTGTCCGCGGCGAGACGTGGCGCGCGCTCGTGCTGAAGGAACGCCCTGACCGACCGGACCCGGCTGGCTGGCCGGCCGGCGTGTGGTGTGGACCCAAGCCAGGCCAGGCCCCAGCTTTGCTAACTACCCCGGGCCGCTTGCTGGAGCGCGGCTCGTGGCGTGGCGGTTCCCTTTCCCTTCCGCCTCCGCCGTCCCAGACACAGAGTACGACGCGGCCCCCTCCTCCATGAAGTAATGTACGGGTCAACAGGGATTGCATTATCGTTCGATAATCAACGATTATCGACTCATAATCGAAGCCGATTTTAACGATAATCGCGATTATCATGATAATCGAAGCCAATATCAACGATAATCTGTATTGATTATCGCTACCGGGCTCCACCGTTGGTAAGGTATTCCCTACGGGTCAACCGTCCTCGTCGTGGTCCTCACTGAATTTCCTCTGCACTCCACCGAAAGCGGGAGGGCGAGACCGCCGGAGAGGCAGAGAGAAGACGCAGGACCGGCGGCGACGCGCCCTCACTGAGGTCTCCTGCAGGTGTTTTTTTTTGGAAAAAAAAGTCTACAGGTGTTGGCTCGTTTGTGGGATGTGGCTGCCGGCCTTGGTCGGTCTTGTTAGGGCACCCGCAAAGGTATAGATAATTTTGCTAATAAATAGTGGTGCTTACATCAGCTATAGTGAACAAAATAGACTAGCCATCTAACAAATGATCTATAATATCTATTAAAAAATTGTGAGCCCCACTTCATCTCATCTCTCCTTCCTCCCATCTCTCTGCGTCCTCGCGTCGTCGTCAGTTCCACAGTGGAGCCCACTCCGCGTGGGAACTTGTGCTATCGGCAGTTCGGCACTCGCCGGCCGTAGCGAGAGCACCTTCTCTCTCCTCTTCTCTCTTTCCTACGTGTTATCCTTGTAGCATGCTTAACGGCGCCGTTGAGGCTGCCCTTAGTGTGGTTAGGACGTGTTTAAAGAAACAATGACTCGATTATTTAACACAACAACAACTACTAAGAGCAGCTTTATCAGATCCTCTAAAAAGCACATTGTCCCAAGTTTCGAGGTTCTAAACAAAAAATGCACTCCAGCACACCCTCTACTTCATTTTTTATTTTAGGGAAGTCTCCAAAATCCTTCCTCCACCCTCCATTCTCGGCCCTCAGGGGGTCTCTAGGGGGCTATTGGTGGAGTTGAAATAAATTTAGAAGCCTCTAAAAATAGAGGCAGCCCACATTTAATATTTAGAGGGTCTGATTTAGGGGCTATTGCTAGAGTTGCTCGTATAAACAATATGTGGCTTCTCCGGAAACTCTCATCACAATCTATATCCAGTGGCAGATTCAGAATAATTATTAGGAGAGACTTTCATCCCCAAACTATATCATTGATGTTAGGAGAGACCTCGTCCGTCAAAAACAAACAAGTTCGTCCAAAAATAAATGGATATGCAGGCTGGCAAGCACTGCCATCTTTGAGATACAAGGATTAGGATCATGCGAAAACCGTATTTTCACTGGTGCTTCACAATAAATGAAATTTGCATGGCCCATGACTGACCCTCTTTGTTTTTTGATGAGGTTATTATATATAGGGAAACCAGCAAGTACCACCGACCCGCGTGCCACTAAAGAGAGAGCCACATGATTAGCGGAGAGCGACGCCATCGTTCCACTAAAATAATTAATCTGTCTCAATATTTTAGAATTCCTCATTATTTTAGGACGGCGAGGGGAGTTCGTACACCGCTCTCGCAAGTGCATCTACTGATATACGAGCCAGCGCGGCAGGCGCGCTACGCGACGCTAATTACGTGCAAGTGCAACCACCTTATTATGGTTTATGGCCCCAGCTGAGAACAGTGCACCGATGGGTTAAGTGGGTGTACGACGACGAACCACGTATGTACGGTAATCAGGCGGAGGATCACATCATACGCACTTTTTTTTTAATGATGAAACAGACACACACGTATATTGACACGACATTCACCCGTTCATGCGCTGCTCTGACCTGTCACTGCGCCTGTGGTAACCTTGGTTGCGGCGCGTCCATTTCTGCTCTCTAGCCCGGAGAGGTGGAGGGGCAGGGGAGGGAATGGTGGAAGCCGGCCGGGTCCCCGCCGGCGGGGGGCGAGTGATCGGCGAGGCGTAGGCGCCTCCGAGGTTTGTGCGGCCTGCAACCCCTGCCCTTTCAGTTCAGCTGCTAGACGGGGATCATGTGACATGACCCGGTCGCACAACGGGGCTGGATGCGCTGATAGGCGATACTCCTAGCTGGCTAGCTTTTTGGGGGTGTGTGTGGGTGGGTCGGTGGGGGGCAAGGATTATTGTTCTTACTTTTTTGTTATTATTAATAAAATAAAGGTTCCTTTTTTGAATGAAAATGATAATATGATTGTACTGGTTGGAGTGGGAAAAAAGGACGAGGATTATTATTCTTACTTATTTCTTGTGGTTAGATGAGTAGATGACAGTAAAGCTTCCTTTTTTTCTGAAAGAAAATGACAACGCTAGAAATATGATTGTACTGGTTGGGTATCATACTTGGCTGATCGCTCATCGCAAGCGTATGTTGCGAAACACATCATGCCGACATGCGGGCATACATGTAAAAACGTGTGGCGGAATCGCCAGCCGTGTTTTGCACATTATTTTTGCATGATGATGAGCGATGAAGCCCCGTGAATTCAAGCACGTGCGCGCACGTGGGGGGCTGTGTGACGGAACCGCCAAATTAAAACTCTAATTAAGCGTAATGGCCGTCATTTGAACACATCGGGCGCATTAGCTTAACGGCTTAATTTGGCGATCCTTTCTCAACCCACGGCCCGATCGAAACAACACCGGTAGTCCCACGCGAAGATGGGCGCAGATGGTACAAGCACGACCCAAAACTTAAAAATACAAGAGCTGACACGATATGAAACATTAAGTTTTACAAACCAAGTTCAAATACATGAATAATTTACAAACATAACTTTACAATAGACACGACTGAAGTTCCAATATAAAAGATCCTACAACTACTCTAGATTTCACCAGTTCTGATCTAACAAGACCGGTCAGACCGGTCTGCACAAAACAAACAGACTGCACACTCAACCCTTCAGCGTACAACCCGAACAATCCCTAACCTAGGGGTCTCGCTCCTCGACCTGCCACCCCTCTGCATCCCGGCGGATGAACTTGACACAACAGGGGCAGAAGTCAACATCCGGGTGTCCTGTAATAAAAAGTGGTGGCAACAAACCCTGAGTATTCTAATACTCAGCAAGGCTTACCCGACCAGTGGGTATAACTTAGCCCACATAACTAGACATGCAAGGCTTTTGGCTGCTGGTTATTTTTGCAGAAAAAGGCTCTAGAAGTGAGTCCTTATTTTCCCTCTTTTAGCTCCAAATTCTATATTCATAAATCATTAACTATTATTTGCACCTGCTAAGCAATCATAACAACATGGAGTAATAATTCCTGATAGACCTTACTACTCATCACTTAAAATCCATATAGTATCACTACGATGTGGTGCTGTGATCAAGGTGCTCATATCCGAGATGCGACGTACGGCGGATCAATCCGATTTAACCTTGCAAGGTGGACCTAACCAACACGGCGCGTATAGGCCCCGTCGGACCCCACGCACCAACCATTCCCCTCCCCACCTCGAACTACAGGACCGCCCCACCATCATATGGTCAGCCGAGCTCAACGTGAGACCACCAAAAATAAACATGCATCCCCATTTCTCCGCGACTACTCGACTACCCAAGGAGGTGAGTTGAAGTCCTGTACTTTCGAAGCGAAGCAGTACTAGGCTTACCGGTTTCGACTACCTCCTACTCCCGGCATGCGGTTAGTACAATTCAAACTCGATCACAGGGCCAGGCAACGAACGGTCCTTAACCGACACAGACGGGGCTAACCTCTCCCCGCCCGGTCTCCAACTTCCTTTCCTTCTTTATCTAATTTAACATTCCGTAATTTTTGATTGACTAAATGCCCTATATCTCGCGAGTGACCCGAAATCACTCGACTTCTACCGAGTTCTCTTAAGCATAGCATTTCTATCGTCTTCTATATACTAGTATAACTCGAGGAAACCTAGGGATCATGCAACTAGGGTTCCAAACAATTCCTGAACCTAATGCACAAGTAATAGAAACATAATTATAGGTGTCATAATTTGAAATAAAAGGATGTGCACCGGGGCTTGCCTTGCGCCTGCTGCTCAACACTGGGGTGAGTGGGGCCTTGGGCCGACTCCCCGCGAACCTCCTCCTGCGGGGCTGGCCCCGGCGGCTCCTGTGGCTCCGCAACCACTGCGTATACGGCTCCCTCGGCGGCAGCGTCTACACGTATGCAATGACATGAGAATGTATGCAAATACGATATGCAACAACAATCCTCGAAATGCCCAAGTAGAAACACTACAAATTTACCCAATTCTACACCCAACAGTTCTATTAAAACCCGGAATATCCGGATTCATACCCGGAGTATCCGGATTCCGAAATCCGGAGTTTCCGGGCCTATACCCGGAGTTTCGCCCGGAGTGACCCAAACCCGGAGTATCCGGGACCTATACCCGGAGTTTCGCCCGGAGTTTTCAAAACCCGGAGTTTCCGGGCTTATACCCGGAGTCTCCGGGCTTGACAGCATTTTTCGCCCCAAAACTGGAATCTTGATTTGTGGCAAAACCACCCCACCAAATTTGAAACCCTCTTGAATCCTAGTTGAAGGATGCATATAGAGATGATTGACCAAAGGAAATTACCTATAACATCCTAAAACAACCAAATCGGCGAGCCCTAGCTTTTAGTACCTTGAACTAGTCCCTCTTGCAAGAACTCGAAAATGATGTCGCCCCAAGGTGGAATACTTGTAGAAGATGATTCCCCCACGCCGAATGAATCTCCCTTGGCCTTGGAATCAAGTTGAAATGGAAGATTTCGGAATCTAGAGCTTAGGGGAGAGGGAGAGCTAGTGAGGGAGGTGAGGGGGAGAGAGGTAACGGGAGAGAGTGAGAGTGAGGGAGAGAGAGAGAGTGATAGTTTCCATTTAATTGATTGTGGGGTCCAGATGACCAAAATAGGAAAAATAGAAACTCCATGCCCGGAGTATCCGGGCCAATGGCCGGAGTCTCCGGGCGTTACAATCCTTCCCCCTAAAAGAAATCTCGTCCCGAGATTTAATCAATGCGCTAAATGGAAAGTTAGGAATTGACGAGTACCTTGATAATCTTGTAGCAATTCTGGACATTTAGTCCGAACAAATTCCTCCGTCTCCCAAGTTGCTTCCCGCTCGGAGTGATTACTCCACTGCACCTTATAGAATTTGCTGGTTTGATTTCGAGTAACTCGGGTTTTGAAATCAACAATTTTCACAGGGTGCTCGGGGTACACAAGATCGGGCTCCAATTGTAACTCATCTATATCCACAATCTTGGCGGGAACACGGAGGCATTTTCTGAGCTGCGAGACATGGAATATATTATGGACCGCGGATAAGTGGGCAGGAAGTTCCAGGCGATACGCTACCGGCCCACATTGCTCAACAATAGGAAAAGGCCCAACATAGCGAGGTGCATGTTTTCCTTTGACCCCGAACCGCTGGACCCCCCTCATTGGAGATACCCGCAAATAGACATGATCCCCCACTTGGAATGAGATAGCTTGCCGCTTTTTGTCCGCGTAACTCTTTTGGCGGGATTGAGCCGCTTTCAAATTTTTCTGGATGAGCTGGACTTGATCTTCAGCTTCATTAACAATATCCGGCCCAAAGAAATTTCTCTCCCCAGCTTCCGACCAATTTAATGACGTTCTACACCTCCGCCCATATAATGCCTTGAAAGGAGCCATTTGGATACTCTCTTGGTAGCTGTTGTTGTAAGAAAATTCTGCAAGCGGCAGACATTCATCCCACTTTTTACTGTAAGAGAGTACACAGGCTCGTAGCATATCCTCCAGAATTTGATTGATTCTCTCTGTCTGGCCGTCCGTCTGAGGGTGATAAGCTGAACTACGAATGAGCTGAGTACCCAGGGCCGAGTGGAACTGCTCCCAGAAGCGTGCGACAAACTGGGCACCACGGTCAGAAATAATGGTCCGGGGTACCCCATGCAAGCTAAGGATCCGACTGATATACAACTCAGCATAGTGTTGTGCCCTATAAATGGTCTTCACTAGAAGGAAATGGGCTGACTTCGTGAGACGGTCCACAATCACCCAAATAGAGTCATACCCCTTTGAGGTCTTGGGAAGCCCAACAATGAAATCCATACTAATATCTTCCCACTTCCACGAGGGTATATTCAGGGGCGGCAAGGGACCAGCTGTCCTCAAATGACTCGCCTTCACCCTTTTGCAAATATCACACTCAGATATATATTTTGCAATTTCCCGCTTCATCCTCGTCCACCAGAATCGCTGTTTTAGATTTTGATACATTTTATTACTGCCCGGGTGAATAGAATATCGAGAAAGATGAGCCTCATCCAGAATTTGTTTCCGAAGCTCAAAATTTTTAGGCACTACTAACCGTTCTTGAAACCAAAGAACCCCCTCACTATCTTGCTGGAAGCATTGAACCCGAGGATCATTCTCACTGAGCCATTGTTTGATCTTATGCATTCCCGCATCATTTTTCTGAGCCTCCACAATCTGATCTCGGAGGGTAGGTGTGAGGGTAATGTTAGTAAGTGTGCCTTCAGATACAATGGCCAGATTTAATTTTTCCATTTCTTGGCACAAGGTTTCATGCACCATCGAGGCTGAGGTGCAACTGCAACTAGCCTTGCGACTCAGTGCATCCGCAACGACATTCGCCTTACCCGGGTGATAATGAATCTCCAAATCATAATCCTTTATCAGCTCTAACCACCGCCTCTGGCGCAAATTGAGCTCACTCTGGGTAAAAATATACTTAAGACTCTTGTGGTCTGAGTATATGTGAACAGGATTGCCCAGAAGATAATGGCGCCAGATCTTTAAGGCATGCACGACCGCTGCTAGTTCCAGGTCATGTGTGGCATAATTCTCTTCGTGCCGCTTGAGGGCTCTAGAGGCATAAGCAATCACACGCTGATCCTGCATAAGGACGCAGCCTAGGCCCGTACCTGATGCATCACAATACACATCAAAAGGCCGGGTAATGTCTGGCTGAGCAAGGACAGGGGCAGACGTCAGAAGTTTCCTCAAAGTCTGAAAGGCCTGCCCACATTTGTCGTCCCAATAAAATCTCACCCCTTTCTTGAGTAGTTCAGTCATGGGTCTAGCAATTTTTGAGAAGTCCGGAACAAACCGCCGGTAATACCCTGCTAGCCCAAGGAAACTCCGGATCTCTGAAACAGACTCTGGAGTCTTCCAATTTAGGACATCCTGAATCTTGCTAGGATCAACAGAAATCCCCTTATCTGAGATGATGTGACCCAAGAACTGGACTTCCTTGAGCCAGAAATCACATTTGCTGAATTTGGCATACAGCTTGTGCTCCCGCAGGCGCTGAAGCACAATACGGAGATGCTCTGCATGCTCTTCTTCATTCTTGGAAAATATCAGGATGTCGTCAATGAAAATCACGACAAACTTATCTAACTCGGGCATGAACACCGAGTTCATGAGATACATGAAATGAGCAGGGGCATTCGTTAGCCCGAAAGACATGACCAGATATTCAAAAAGTCCATATCTGGTGGAAAAAGCCGTCTTAGGAATATCCTCAGCTCTAATCTTTATCTGATAATAGCCGGAGCGGAGATCAATCTTGGAAAACACCTTGGCCCCGAATAGCTGATCAAATAGAATATCAATCCTGGGAAGGGGATACTTATTCTTGATGGTGACAGCATTCAAAAGTCTATAATCCACGCACAACCTGAGGCTTTCATCTTTCTTTTTCACAAAGAGTGCCGGACAGCCCCACGGTGACGTGCTAGGACGAATATAGCCTTTCTCTAGCAATTCTTGCAATTGTTTCTTTAACTCCGCTAACTCATTGGGTGGCATCCGGTAAGGCCTCCTAGAAATCGGTGCCGTACCCGGTTGCAGTTCAATAGCAAACTCCACGTCACGATCCGGCGGCATTCCAGGCAGATCATCCGGAAAAACATCCGGGTATTCACACACCACTGGTATATCAGCCACATTTTTGCCCTCGACCTGATTCAATGTTGTAGTTAAAGAAGTGCAATTACTAAGATACACAGTCACAGGGCCATTGAGGGCAGATTTAATGTGCACCGTATGTGAAAGAGTGTCCAAAAGAACCTCTTGTTTTTCCATCCAGTTCATGCCCAATATAATATCTACCTTCTGGGTGGGCAAAACGATGAAACAGGTGGGATAAATTTTTCCTTGCACTAGTAGGGGTACTTGCCTGACTATCAAATTTGTAATTATTTGACCCCCAGGTGAATGAATGTTGTAATAACTTTTTAGACATTCCATTTCTAGCCCGAGTTTAGTAGCACACTCTTTACTAATAAAGGTGTGGGATGCACCCGAGTCAAACAACACCGTAACAGGTTGATCATTTATGGAGAACATACCCGTCATCACTGGAGCTCCCTCAGGAATACCCTCGAGGGTGGTGTAGTGCACCTGTCCTGGCTTGAAGTGAGCCACTTGCTGCTTCTGACCCTGCTGGCTCGATTGCTGGCCTTGTTTGGGTGGCATTGGACAACTCCGTGCAAAGTGACCCGGCTGCCCGCAGTTGTAGCACGGAAACACATTGGGGCGTACCCCCGGCTGCTGCACCCAGACCTTCTGCTCATTCTGCTGAGGAGCAGGAGGCCTGACTGTCCCCTGTGGCTGACTGTACTGAGGGGGCCTGTATCCCCACTGCTGCTGTGGCTGGTGCTGAAAAGGGGCTCGCCGTGGGCTCAACTGCACCAAGCGAAATCTCTGAGGAGCACTGCTAGAAAATCCCGCTGCCGGCGCCTTTCTCTTCTTTTCTGCCTTATGAGCTAAATGGGCATCCTCCTGAATGATAGCCCCATTAACTAGCTCACTGAAAGTGTCAAACTTGATCATGGCCAGGCGATCCTGGAGCTTGCTACTAAGCCCCTGCCGGAAACATGCCTGTTTCTTCTCATCAGTGTCTACATGGTATCCCGCATACTGTGACAAAGTGTTGAAGGCCTGGGAGTACTGTAGTACACTGTTATTGCCCTGTTTCAGGGCCAAAAACTCTGTGAGCTTCCTTCTGATCACCCCTGCTGGAATATGGTGCGCTCTAAAAGCCTCCTTAAATTGTGCCCAAGTGAAACGAGTGCCCTCAGGAAACATGGCTACGTGATTGTCCCACCACGTGCGTGCGGGACCCCTGAGCTGCTGGGCTGCAAATCCCGCCTTGTCCCCATCCT
Organism: Panicum virgatum; assembly: GCF_016808335.1. Taxonomy (NCBI): domain Eukaryota; kingdom Viridiplantae; phylum Streptophyta; class Magnoliopsida; order Poales; family Poaceae; genus Panicum; species Panicum virgatum. Next base: position 27,893,062 of record NC_053151.1, on the reverse strand, counting down.
GGTACGGGTGCAGGGTGAACTTGGACTCGATGGTCCGGAGCCAACTGTCCGCCTCCAATGGCTCATCCGCTTTATGAAAAAGTGGTGGCTGAGTACCCAGAAACTGCTCATATCCAGGAATAGGTGGTTGGTGGTGTTGGTCAGGCCGCGGCACTCTGCCCTGCTGCACGATCTCTCGGAGGAGCGCCGTTTGCTCATCTCGTCCGGTGAGCATGGCCGCAATGGCCTGAGCCAAATCCGGAGGGTTTGGAGGTGCTGCCATTCTGCATTCACCCATGTTTGATTTAGTCACAATATCTGGTTTGCCCAAAATAATCAACCATGGAAGAATGTAGAAAGCATAAATTAAATCAAAAAGCCGGAAAACTTTTGCAACCAAATCCGGAGTATCCGGAATAATATCCGGAATATCCGGACACCGCCTACCCGGAATATCCGGATCTATATCCGGAATATCCGGATTTTCATGTCGTGTTTACAACACCCCCAAAACTTAAGATGCAGAATTTTTTTAATTAATTAATTATTTTTTTTAAAAACAATGAATGACATGATGCATAATGCACGATAGTCCTACGATACCATCTCAACCAAAACTAAACATCTAGCTACTCCTCTAACATAGCTATATAGGGCTTACTACGACTACTCCCACCCATAATAGTAAACTACATTCATCCTAAGTCAGAATTCCATTTTTAGTTTGTAATATCTTAAAATTAGTCATGCTCGTACCACACCCGATGCGTTTCGGCTCTGATACCAGCTGTGACGGAACCGCCAAATTAAAACTCTAATTAAGCGTAATGGCCGTCATTTGAACACATCGGGCGCATTAGCTTAACGGCTTAATTTGGCGATCCTTTCTCAACCCACGGCCCGATCGAAACAACACCGGTAGTCCCACGCGAAGATGGGCGCAGATGGTACAAGCACGACCCAAAACTTAAAAATACAAGAGCTGACACGATATGAAACATTAAGTTTTACAAACCAAGTTCAAATACATGAATAATTTACAAACATAACTTTACAATAGACACGACTGAAGTTCCAATATAAAAGATCCTACAACTACTCTAGATTTCACCAGTTCTGATCTAACAAGACCGGTCAGACCGGTCTGCACAAAACAAACAGACTGCACACTCAACCCTTCAGCGTACAACCCGAACAATCCCTAACCTAGGGGTCTCGCTCCTCGACCTGCCACCCCTCTGCATCCCGGCGGATGAACTTGACACAACAGGGGCAGAAGTCAACATCCGGGTGTCCTGTAATAAAAAGTGGTGGCAACAAACCCTGAGTATTCTAATACTCAGCAAGGCTTACCCGACCAGTGGGTATAACTTAGCCCACATAACTAGACATGCAAGGCTTTTGGCTGCTGGTTATTTTTGCAGAAAAAGGCTCTAGAAGTGAGTCCTTATTTTCCCTCTTTTAGCTCCAAATTCTATATTCATAAATCATTAACTATTATTTGCACCTGCTAAGCAATCATAACAACATGGAGTAATAATTCCTGATAGACCTTACTACTCATCACTTAAAATCCATATAGTATCACTACGATGTGGTGCTGTGATCAAGGTGCTCATATCCGAGATGCGACGTACGGCGGATCGATCCGATTTAACCTTGCAAGGTGGACCTAACCAACACGGCGCGTATAGGCCCCGTCGGACCCCACGCACCAACCATTCCCCTCCCCACCTCGAACTACAGGACCGCCCCACCATCATATGGTCAGCCGAGCTCAACGTGAGACCACCAAAAATAAACATGCATCCCCATTTCTCCGCGACTACTCGACTACCCCAGGAGGTGAGTTGAAGTCCTGTACTTTCGAAGCGAAGCAGTACTAGGCTTACCGGTTTCGACTACCTCCTACTCCCGGCATGCGGTTAGTACAATTCAAACTCGATCACAGGGCCAGGCAACGAACGGTCCTTAACCGACACAGGCGGGGCTAACCTCTCCCCGCCCGGTCTCCAACTTCCTTTCCTTCTTTATCTAATTTAACATTCCGTAATTTTTGATTGACTAAATGCCCTATATCTCGCGAGTGACCCGAAATCACTCGACTTCTACCGAGTTCTCTTAAGCATAGCATTTCTATCGTCTTCTATATACTAGTATAACTCGAGGAAACCTAGGGATCATGCAACTAGGGTTCCAAACAATTCCTGAACCTAATGCACAAGTAATAGAAACATAATTATAGGTGTCATAATTTGAAATAAAAGGATGTGCACCGGGGCTTGCCTTGCGCCTGCTGCTCAACACTGGGGTGAGTGGGGCCTTGGGCCGACTCCCCGCGAACCTCCTCCTGCGGGGCTGGCCCCGGCGGCTCCTGTGGCTCCGCAACCACTGCGTATACGGCTCCCTCGGCGGCAGCGTCTACACGTATGCAATGACATGAGAATGTATGCAAATACGATATGCAACAACAATCCTCGAAATGCCCAAGTAGAAACACTACAAATTTACCCAATTCTACACCCAACAGTTCTATTAAAACCCGGAATATCCGGATTCATACCCGGAGTATCCGGATTCCGAAATCCGGAGTTTCCGGGCCTATACCCGGAGTTTCGCCCGGAGTGACCCAAACCCGGAGTATCCGGGCCTATACCCGGAGTTTCGCCCGGAGTTTTCAAAACCCGGAGTTTCCGGGCTTATACCCGGAGTCTCCGGGCTTGACAGCATTTTTCGCCCCAAAACTGGAATCTTGATTTGTGGCAAAACCACCCCACCAAATTTGAAACCCTCTTGAATCCTAGTTGAAGGATGCATATAGAGATGATTGACCAAAGGAAATTACCTAGAACATCCTAAAACAACCAAATCGGCGAGCCCTAGCTTTTAGTACCTTGAACTAGTCCCTCTTGCAAGAACTCGAAAACGATGTCGCCCCAAGGTGGAATACTTGTAGAAGATGATTCCCCCACGCCGAATGAATCTCCCTTGGCCTTGGAATCAAGTTGAAATGGAAGATTTCGGAATCTAGAGCTTAGGGGAGAGGGAGAGCTAGTGAGGGAGGTGAGGGGGAGAGAGGTAACGGGAGAGAGTGAGAGTGAGGGAGAGAGAGAGTGATAGTTTCCATTTAATTGATTGTGGGGTCCAGATGACCAAAATAGGAAAAATAGAAACTCCATGCCCGGAGTATCCGGGCCAATGGCCGGAGTCTCCGGGCGTTACAGGCTGCTAAGGCTATTACAAGGGTTAAAAGACAAGTTTGGACATTACGTTAGTTTAAAAATAGTTTTGTATTTTCATTAAAAAAACAAAAAATCTACTTAGATCTTAAAAAAAATGAAACTGATACCAATTTTTTTCTAAAATATAACATATCTATTATTGATCTATTTAAATCTTATTTGTTCAAAAAATAATAATCTTAGCTACGACAAGCAAACAAAAACTAGGAACATAACAAATGGGATCCGAATAGCTGAGAAGTAGAGTACCAAGAGCTAGGTTATATTTATAGGAAAAAAATTGGTACTAGTTTCATATTTTTCTGGTTTAAAATAAATTACTTACGATTTTTTAAATTTAACTTTGAATATTTTTTTATAAAATAAAAATCACATTTGAAACCATCCTAGGATCAAACTTGCCAGTTTAGATAGTTGGATAGTCTTTGTTATCCGGTTAGTTGAAAATCAAACTTTTATAATAATTCAAAGGTATAAGTTGGATTTAACGTAATGCTGACAAGGCCGTCGCCTAGGCATCAATTTTTTTGCTACGATGCAGCACATGCGGACAGATGTAGTGTAGCTACACTGTACTGTTGGTACTAGATTTAGCTCATGGAGCATGCTGCTCAGAGGGGCTTTAACCACTGTACTGTACTGTTGGATGATGGATGATAGCGATTCCCTTTTTCTCAAAGAAAATAATAACGCTAGAAATATGATTGTACTGGTTGGGTATCATACTTAGCTGATCGCTCATCGCAAGCGCATGTTGCGGAACACATCATGCCGACATGCGGGCATACATATAAAAACGTATGGCGGAATCGCAGCCGTGTTTTGCACATTATTTTTGCATGATGATGATAAAGCCCCGTGAATTGAAGCAGGTGCGCGCACGTGGTGGGCTGCTAAGGCTATTACAGGGGTTAAAAGACAAGTTTGGGCATTACATTTTAAAATAGGTTTGTGTTTTTCTTTAAAAAATAAAAAAAAATTTAGTAGGCTCATTAGATTCATCTCGCGATGTACAATCCATCTGTGCAGAAAGTTTTATAAATAGATCTTATTTAATACTACTCCATGCATGTGTTCAAACATTCGATGTGATGTTTTTTGGTGTAAAATTTTGGGATGAAAACTATAGTTGCTTTTGTGTCATGGTGCATTTATTAGAGCTGTCTCCAGAGAATACCTTTCCTACCACAAGCTGTCTCTAAAAAATATTATTCTATTTGGAGCACCGGGTGCAAAAGCAAGCACCATAGTTTTGGATCACCCAACTCTTAAGTACCATAGTACTTGTCAATGTACTCATGCATATATTTCTTGTGTATGTTTGAAAATGCTAATTATCCTTCAAACTCAGGACAAATAGTTAAAAGATATATATTACAACGACAAAAGGAACATAAATTTCATAAGGTGCAACAATAGTGGGACAGATTGGGGAGAAAGGCGCGGTGAAGGGGCGAGTCATGGGGGAGGATTGGTAGAATCCGCCGACGCCGCTTCGGTAGTGCATGTAAAGGGCCGTGTCTAGTGATCAATCACAGACTCCTGGGGCCCAGCATCTTGGACCCACGCGTCATAGAGACACAATTGGGTATGTTGTGTAACCGGAAGAGGAGGGGGGCAAACTGCGTGCAGGGTTGACCAGTGCCTACCGCCTGTATGACTGACTCATGGATCCCACTTGTGCGTATGCGCGTGTTCATCTCCATTTCATGTCAATTCTTGGCGAAGTTGTTATTTTTGTAATTTTATTCTTAACAAAAACTTTGATCATGTTTAAAATGCACATTTTTTTGTCCAAATAACGTCATTCTTTTCCATGAATATGTGAGTCCATATTTTCCATGAATGTGTGAGTAAGCATGTGTACATCCTTATGGCTCTTTGTGGTGTTGTGCTAGGATACTTGACCATGCATCCAAGTCTTGCTTCTTTGACAAGGTTAATGACAACTAAAATGTGTGGTGGGATCAGGGTTAACCAAACCGGTGGTAACCGGTCCGGTCCGGCCCGGTTTCGGTTTGGGCCGGTACCAAACCGGTCCAAATTCAAAATTCCAATTTGAATTCAAAAAATGAAAATTTTCCAAAACATTCCTAAAAATACTTCAAGGTGCGACGAATCTAATGGTGTCAAATTTTCTCAAAAATTCGTCCATTTAGTATAGTTTGCGGGCATATGAAGTTAAATCAAAAAAGAAAAAGAAAAAAATGGGCCGGCCCATTAAGGCCCACCGCATATGGCGACCGGTAAACCAGTCAAACCGGCCGGTAAACCGGTCAAACCGGGAAACCATTTTTAAACTGTCGGATTTTTTGGTTAAAACACCGGTAACCGGTCAGACCGGACTGGTAAACCGGTCGGTATACCGGTCGGAACCGGTTACACATGTGATTTTGAATTTGGATTTGAATTCAACCAGTTTCCACCGGTTTCCGGTCAATCCGGTCCGGTAAACCGCTACCGGAGGTCGGCGGTTTGACCAGACCAGTCGGTTTTGTAAACCCTGGGTGGGATATATGAGATGTCCATATTCCCAAATGGTACTTGTCAATTAACATCTATATTGGAGACTATGATGATAAAAGATCATGTTTGTCATAGAATATTAGAAATCAAACTCATATTCTACTATAAAATCTAGTGCACCTGGTGGATAATGTAATTCTACGAAGTTAGAAAAAAACACACATGATTTTGGCCTACGTATGGTGGGGCACCTATCTCTTTCTCCCCCAAACCGTCCCATCACTTCAATTAATTCCCAAGCCACGCTTCATCTTCATCGGCAACTTCTCCGCCTTCTCCTCGCTTCCTGTGCATGCTCCACCGCCGTCGACCGACGCCTTGGACCCCAAGGGGAAGGGAAAGGCAAGCATCCCGTCGGCAAGCTCCCCTCCTCGCTCCTCGTCGTCGGTAAGCTTTTGGCAAAAAAAACCCTGCTGTTAATCTTGATTGGTGAGATCGATTTGGATTTTGTGTTCTTGATTTCTGTCCACTGCATGTTGCAGTCAAGCGGTGGTTCCGACGCACCGCCAGTGTCGTCCGTCCGGCGCAGTGGGTATCCCTCACCGCTGGCGAAGCGGCATTGCCCTGGCATCGACCCGGTGGCCTCGGCGGTTCTGCCTCCGCCGCCGCCGCCACCGCCACCCGCCACCGCAGGGTTCCGGTGGCGATGGCCCCAGCCGTCGGGGTCCCTCGCCGCCGCCACCGCAGGGACATGCCGAGGAGCCCCTGCGGTTCTCTGAAAGGACCACGGCCTGTGGCAAGGTGTGGTTCCGATGCCCGTTCTGCCCCAACGCCATGGAGACGGACAACAAGTGTCGCCTGATCGAGCATGCCCTCAACTTCAACCCGGATGACCCCCTCGCCGAGCAGCATCGTAGGCTTGCTCGCCAACACCTTCATGGTGACGAGGAGGAGGATGCAGAAGCTGAGTACGATGATTTCTCTGATGATACCAGCGAGGAGGGCGATGACTGATGTTGTTTGGGGTCGTCCCTTTCTTCTTCTTTTGGAAACATTTGAATCTTTTGCTACCTTTTCCTTTGCCACACCAGGCAACAAGAAAGGGTTTGGTTTATGAACTTCTACTTTGGTTTATGTTGTATTGCAGTGAATGTTTATGTTTCAGAATAGCATCCAATTTCCTATGTTTGGTCAAGTATTATTCTATTTGGAGCACTGGGTGCAAAAGCAAGCACCATGGTTTTGGATCACCCAGCTCTCAAGTAGTAGTAGAAGAAGGGACATCCAATTTTTACATTTTCTTTCCTGGTCTCTAAAATTAGTGGAACATTCAGTTTGGGTTGTTTTTCTTTTTGAGTTGTGATCGAACCATAGCAGATCCAAGGGTGATCCATGTCTTAGATTGTCACCTCTACTTTAATCTTTCCATAAACATTTTTTTTGAATTTTCGAACTCCAGTAGCTTAGGCATTTGAAGGCACCGAGTTTAATTTGAAAATAATTTAAAGTTTTCATTATGAATCAAAGTACAACAACAATTAGCCGCCCCACGTACTGTGTCAGTGTGCGCCGCGACCCACGCGGTGATGCCGCTGGGTCCCACATGTCGTAGGCAAAAGGGCTTCAACTTTTGGAGGGAAAAATCAGCGGTGACCCCACAGATTTCCCGGCAGTTGTGCCCACCCCCAAAGCCAAAATCCAAAATCTGAACTTACATGTAGGCCTTTTGCCTCGCTGGGACAGACCCACCTGTCTGCCACTTGAGTCTCTCTGCCGTGTCCCCATTGCTTTGGAGTGGGTGGGGACAGTCCTCCAGAATTTAATCCCCTTATGTCCCTGACGCTCGGACTCAGCCACGTCTTGGCTCACACATGGCCCACAAATCAGTGACAAAGACAATCTGCTGTCCAGTATACATACGTCGGGCAATGCTCAAGCCTTGCCACGTGTGGGCACGCGATTGGCCCAGTTCTATGGGATGCAGATAGAGTTGGTATTTATCCTTTTAATCTAGAATTAAAATTTGTAACTGGTATTTCTCCGTCATACTTAATCCAAATTTGATGGTTATTTTTCCTGATTTTTTCTAAAATCACTCTCCTTTCGTCAATGACGTTTTAATTACACATTCTAATTCGTAGATCCAATTTCTATGCCTTATCTTCTTTCCTCTAAATTTCGTATAGAAAAAGCCTTTGTTTTCCACAACCATTACTTTATACAACATTGTATTTTGTAATATTAAGGTGAGAACAAGGTTATGTTCAAATTTGACATGCATATGAGTTCGAACAAGTTGATAAGTATGAAAAACTTCATTGTTCAAGTAACATTGTATGGAACTATGTGATAGATGTAGGCATTTGTACACAATGTAAATTCTTCCTTTATCGTAACCATTTGAAATTTTTATGTAATGTTTATGGACCCAAATTAGGTCACCACATCAATTTATAGATTGTTTAGACCATATTGAGATGTTATTTAAATTACTATATCATAAATTTGAGATATAAGTTTGAATTATCCCTATCAAACTTGCCCTTTTTCGAAGTATCTCCAAGATATGAGTTTGAATGGAACATTTGACCATCGTAAGCATCATTTGGGCATAATTAGTGGAATATTCATTTAAGTGTATGCATATTTATTTATACAACATCCATCATCATGTAAAGCGAGTTTCATTTTTATGACGCAACTATGCCACATGTTATTTTATACAAATACTAGATTTAAAATTATGAATTTGTGATATTTTTAATGAATTTTTATGTTTTTTTCTTGGTGTCTAAAATTAGTGGAACATTCAGTTTGGGCTATTTTTCTTTTTGAGTTGTGATCGAACCATAGCAGATCCAAAGGTGATCCATGTCTTAGATTGTCACCTCTACTTTAATCTTTCCACAAACATTTTTTTTGAATTTTCAAACTCTAGTAGCTTAGGCATTTGAAGGCACCGAGTTTAATTTGAAAATAATTTAAAGTTTTCATTATGAATCAAAGTACAACAACGATTAGCCGCCCCGCGTACTGTGTCAGTGTGCGCCGCGACCCACACAGTGATGCCGCTGGGTCCCACATGTCGTAGGCAAAAGGGCTTCAGCTTTTGGAGGGAAAAATCAGCGGTGACCCACTTACATGTGGGCCTTTTGCCTCGCAGGGACCCATCTGCCTGCCACTTAAGTCCCCCTGCCGTTTCCCCGCTTTATTAGAAGCCCAACCGTCTCGCCCCCAGTTGCCTTTTTGCCATCTTCCAAGTTCACGTCCCATAAATCTTGCGGGTTTTCTTCCTCACTGGGGTTTCCTTCCTCCGTCGTAGCCGCCTACCTTCCACTTCCACGGTTCCACCCCTCCCATCGACACCCACCGCCTCCTCACCCAGCTACATTGCGAGGATGGCCCGTCGCAGGCGCACTTCCCGCACGCAAGCCGCGTGAAGCTAGTGTTCCCTCCTCTCGAAGTCCGGTGGCTCCGTCGAGGCAGCGCTGCCCCTCATCCACCCCTCGAAGTCCGGTGGCTCCGTCGAGGCAGCGCCGGCCCTCATCCACCCCTCGAAGTTTGGTGAATCCATCGAGACAGCGCCGCCCCTCATCCACCCCTCCTGCGTGCGCCGTTGTCGTTGCGCGGCCAGAAGTGGAGCACCACTCCGCCCACCAGAGGCGTAACTGGAATGGAAGGTTCGCAGCGGCCGATGGGACCAGCAACGCATGCCCGAGGAGGAGGAGGACGATGAGGAGGAACCGGAGGCGCATGGTGCAGGTTAGTATCGATTTAGGGTTTCGGCCATCTACTGTAGCTATCGATTTGGGGTTTATTACTGGGACGATGGATTTGGTTCATGTTCATCTACTGTAGTTGTGGATTCAAGGTTTTTTCTGTTGAATTAGATTACTAGAAGTAGATGACATCTATATTGCATTGTTGTAGCAATTTTAGAGAATATAATGTCGATTTTACTTGCCACAAAATAGCATTTTTTGATTTTAATGTGCGGATTGTAGGTATTATAATCAAGTTCAATGTGTGGATAGTAGCATCTGTATCAAAATCAAGTTGAATGTGGATATTAGCCTATGTCATCTGTATCATTGATGAGGAATGTGTTGTAGTAGCACTCTTCTATTATGGATTTGCAAGATATAATCAGTAACCTTGATTAATTTAGCACTTGCAGTCATTCATGTTAAGTTATTTTAATATGTCTATATGTAACATAAAATCGATTCTACAGCCCAGCGTTGGATTATTGGAAGTTCCTCCGGGTTTCCAAGCAAGCGACTTCGGCCGCTACAGGAACCCGGGGATGAATGTTGGGCGTGCCTCATCCAACATGAAGCCGGGGATCCAAGTTGGGGGCGCCTCAGCAACTCCCAAGATTGAGGTGAGCATTTTCGGGGGCGCCAAAAATAGAAGGCGCAGTCACAAACTCACAATAGCACCATTTTTAATCACATAGTCGTATGAACAGAGGACCCGTGTAGTGCCGCTGACGGCCGCCGCAAGGGCCATGGCGAAGGAAAAGGGAGTGACATCGCCGCGTCGATTTGAGGTGAGTTAGATGATGAACACATCTCCATATTCGAGATATTGACTCTGACATATATGTCTTATGCATGCATGTAAAACTGAAGGAAGGAATGAGGCATGTGTACAAAGTGGGAAAAATCACACTCACGATGCAATTCTCAGAGGACAGCGACGATGAGGACCATGTCAAGGTTCTGCGCACCAAGGAGTTATTTGTCGTACCCATTGCAATCCATCCCTCATCAATGCAATTGCCTATGTAATTTTATTCAAAACCATCAGATCCATGCTAAGGCTGAGGAGCTTCGGCTTGCTATCAAACGCAAGATGAAGGAGAACCGCAGCACTGGCAGCAAGGCCAGTGCGCCAGCCAAGAGGCTGGGGCACAGCGCAGGCGGCGAGGCCTCGAGGCCCAAAATTCTCCAAAACAAGCTCGTCATCGAAATCCTCGACTGAGTTGGCAGACGGGGCAAATAACTAGACAGAGCTGCCTTGGCGACATCTTTTGTTTGGTGATGTAAGGAACAAGTATATGGATGAAACTGGCTGATATTGCGGTCATGTTATATAATCACTGGTTGGATGACTATTGTTCGCTGATCCTAAAAAATCAGTTGCTTACTACATATCTGAGTTGTATCTGAATGTATAGTGATTACCTGATAAAATCAATCGGAAACTATGTAATGTCTATTAGTTATGGCTAATATGTTTAGGCGACAACAATTACCGTATATGCCTAAGTGAAACAATAACATAACCATATGACTCAAACTTGTTCATCACACAATTGGTTAACTAGTCCGGTACACAATAGAGATGAACTTCACACAAAAAAATCATCTTCGCCTCCACCATGGGAACTGTCCACTGCTGGTGCGACGACTCCATCTACGACGTAGGTATCATCATCCTCGTCGTCGTCTTCTACTATGTCAGCAAAACTCGGTTCAGAGGTCGGTGCCCGACGAGCCTCTTCAATTACTTTTGCATCAACTGTTGCATCTTCGACATCATTCCTACTCCAATTCGTCAAATCGTGAATTTGATTTGAAATATTCATATGCTCCACTCCTGTGACAACCATGTCCACTTCTCCGGTATCATCAACAGTATTTGGTGTGTTCTCCATTTCAGACATGGCAAATATGTTCCTAGGTTTCATTCTGAGGACACTAGACCAGTTACTTTTCCTTGCAGATTTCACATAACAAACTTGCTCTGCTTGATTCGCCATGATGTATGGCTCATCTGCATAGCGCAACTTGGTGGTGTCAATATCAATAATCCCATACTCATCTCTGCTGTACCCTCTTCCTTTGCTCTTAATCTTACTAGGTGCTGGAGGAACATCAAACTAGTCGCACTGAAACATCATGAATCCTTTTCGTTTGCAAAATCTAGGACGATGATTTTCTTAATGACACCGTACCATTCCATGCCATCGCCCTGGACGATAACACCACTATTCTGTGTGGTTAGATGCTTCTCTATGTCTATTGCCCGGAAGAAAAAACCATTAATGGAGCACCTGTTGCTCACATGAATACAATGATGCGGACCCCGAGCTAGATCATATAGCATATCACTAACTTTTCCCTGTGCATGTAGTTCGCTGATCTGCGCTCACAATTATTTGAAAACAGGTGAGCAAATATATAGTGTTGTTATCCATAAATAATTTATACACAAATTATGAATAATAAAATTATACAATAAAATGACTCACCTTACGCTCGAACCATGATACAAATAGTTCCCTGGGCCTTTTATCAACATTCGCTGGATTTCTCCCTCTCAATTCTTTCTTATGCTCTCTGCGAGAAAAATGAACATAGGCCTTGTCAATTACATATGCAGTCAACAAAATGAAATATGATTTCACTAGAAGCTTACTCTATCCATGGAATGGCCTCATCACAATTGGATAATATGTAGTGTCTCATCATCCGGAGGTCATCAGAAGATGCAGACTCGACCTGACCACTTCTCTTCTTACTGAAGTCCATGCTGCTGAATACACTCAAACCAGATGGTGGTTCACTAACAGTGCACCTTTCTCGACGGTCTGGCCAATTAAGCTTTGTACTAACATCTTCAAAGAACCGAGAACAAAATGTAAAACACTCCTCTGAGATGTATCCCTCTGCTATCGAACCTTCTGGGCAAGCTTTGTTCCTCACATAACCTTTGAGGGTACGTATGTATCTCTCCACTGGATACATCCATCTATAGGAAACAGGGCCTCCTAATCTGGCCTCCCAAGCAACATGAGCTGGAAAGTGCATCATAATATCAAAAAATGCTGGAGGAAATATCATCTCAAGCCGACAAAGAGTCTCTCCAATAGAATTGCAGAGTTTCTCAAGTTCAGATACCTCAAGCTCCTTTGAACATATTTTGTTAAAAAAATTGCTGAGTTGGATCAATGGGATCACTACATCTGTAGGCAATATGTCACGTACCACCAAGGGTAAAAGCTTTTGAAATATAATATGGTAGTCTTGACTTTTAAGTCCAGCTACCTTGCAACCTTTGACATCAACAGATCTCCTGATATTTGAGGCATAACCATCTGGCAGCTTAACATCATGAAGAAAGTTGCACAGAATTTGCTTCATCCCTAGGACTTAACTTGTACAACCCTGCTGGCAACTTGTATTTATCTTTTTCGAGCACAGGATGTTGATCCTTCCTTATGCCCATATCCTGCAGATCAAGTCGAGCCTTCTCAGTGTCCTTAGTTTTACCTGCTATCTCGAGCAAAGTCTCTAGCAAGGCCTCACATATATTCTTCTCAATATGCATCACATCAAGATTATGGCGTATAAGCAATGAAGACCAGTACGGAAGATTAAAAAAAATACTCTTCTTCCTCCAGTTGTGCCATCTATTATCTTCCTTACGCTGCTTCCTCTTCTTGCAAGTAGTCCTTCCAAAAGTTACTTGCTCAAAACTCTCGTACTGCTACAATATTTGTTCACCACTCCGCGGCACTGGAGCCTCCCTGTGTTCAACTTTGTTATTGAAGCTGACCTTGTTCCTTCGCCACCTGTGCTCTAATGGCAAAAAACGGCGATGCCCCATGTAGCAATGCTTCGATCCAAATTTTAACCACAAGTAATCAGTATCCTTATGACAATAAGGGCAAGCAAACTTCCCTTTTGTGCTCCATCCAGATAGCATCGTGTAGGTGGGAAAATTGTTTACTGTCCAGAGTAGAAGTGCATGCAGTGTAAAATTCTTCTTCACCCTTGCATCCCATGTTTCTACTCCTTTCTCCCAAACCTCTTTGAGCTCATCGATCAGAGGCTGCAAATACACATCAATGTTATTTCCTGGAGATTTAGGCCCAGGAATCGGCATTGAGATCATCCAATACGATTGTTTCAAGCACAACCAAGGGGGCATGTTATAAGGAATTAGGATAACCAGCCATGTTGTATAAGTCACGTTCAACATCCCAAATGGACTGAAGCCATCTGATGCAAGTCCCAGCCTTACATTACATGGGTCAAATGCAAAGTGCGGATACATGTCATCTACGTGCTTCCAAGCCAAAGAATCGGCTGGGTGCCGCACTTTACCATCTTTAACCAATTCTTCTGCATGCCAACGCATATATGCCGATGTCGTGTCGTTCATATATAATCTTTACAGCCGGGGAATAAGTGGAAAATACCTAAGAATTTTATGAGGAACCTTCTTCTTTTTAACTCCATCTTCCACATCATTAGTCCCCTCAGAGTTTGTATGTTCCCACCTACTCTCCTCACATATTGGACATTTGTCCAAGTTCTCGTACTCCCCACGAAATAACACGCAGTCATTGAAATAGGCATGAATCTTTTCGTAGCTGAGGCCAAGGTCTCGAACTACCTTTCAAATTTTATCCATAGTATTTGGGACACAATGTCCTTCGGGAAGCACAAGGCAGATCAAGTGAAGTATTTGCTCCATTGCACTGTTGCTTATACCGCACATGCACTTAATCTGAAATATCCTGACAATGAAGGATACTTGGCTAGCCTTCTTGTATCCGGGGTACAATTCCTTCCGGCCTTCTTCCATTAACTTGAAAATTTTCTTTGCCGCAACATTTGGCTCATCTTCATTTATTTATCTATGGCAAGTACCACTAATCAGTGAGCTAACAGATTACTGACAGAACCTTCATCACCACCTTCACTGATATTGCAAACATCGTCATCCATAGGTTCAGCAGCACGAACATCAGTTTTGCTTTTTATGAAATCATTATCCAACCCTCTATGAAACACGTGTTCTTCAACTTCTTCTCTGGACATGTATGCCATGCCTCGACACATGCAACATGGACATGCTGCAGTCTCTCCTTCATATGTTCCTTCAAAGGTATGTTTAATGAATTTCTCAAACCCAACATGCCAAGTAGGATGTGTGTTAGGCAAAAGCATCCAACTATAATCTTTTTGTGACATATTGCAAAATCCAGGGAAGCAAGTAACCTTTGCAAATAAAAGTGTGCTATAGTAAGGATTAATCAAAACAATAAAATACATAAATAAGTACGAAAGATTATGCACATTTCATGATGGATATATACCTTAAACTGAGGGATCCAGATATGAGATCGATTCTTCAAGTAGGAGCACTGGAGATTCGTCGGCACGTCAATCAATTTCCTCGCCGGCCCTAGGCGCGCGCTAGCGTTGCCTTCGGGGATAGGGGTCTCGATTCTTCAAGCAGGGAGCACTGGAGATTCGTTGGCTCGTCGGGGATCGTAGAATACCAGGGGTCTCGCCGCCGCACGTGTTGCGTAGTCTCATCACAGTTTTGTGTGGGCCTTAGGGTTTTCTGTGGGCCAATTCTTTTTGGTCGTTGCTATAGCCTAGCCTAGTTGCAATGATTCCTTATTTTGTTGCTATATCTAATCCATGCTGCAACGACCCTTAGGTTCGTTGCTATATCTCTTAGCCTCGCTGCAACGACCATTAAATCATTGCAATACAATAACTACATTGCAACGCCTCTGGTTTGCGTCGCAATATCTAAGCTTCCATTCTCAACAACCTGGTATGCGTCACAACAGCTATGCTTCCATTTGCAATGACTGAATTTTGTGTTGCCATAACAAGGATCTATTGCAACGGTAGAGAATAGTAATAGCAATGCTTTATTTTGGTTGTGACAACATCAAGAATAGCAACCAATCCAAGATATGTTGCATTAGCCTCACCCTATATGCAACGCATTGTTTTCTGTTGGGAATACCCCACCTTGTTGCAACAATCCAAAATGTGCGTTGTGATATCTCCTACTTATCGCAACCAACAAAATTCTAATCGCGACACTAAGATTTTGGTTGCAGAAAGTCACCCCAATGCAACTAAAATCGCCTGTTGTTGCGCTAAACGTACTTATCGCAACAAAATTATGGATGTCGCAATAAAAACCGGTCGCATTAGCCAATTTTTCTGGTAGTGTAGCCTTGGACTATGTTCAGACGGCTAAAAAATCTGGCAGATCAGTTTACAAAGGGTCTTTCACGGAATGTGATAGACAATGCATCTATGAAATTGGGCTTGAAACCCACGTGAGTCATTCTATAGTGGTAACCTGTCCTACATGATCGGAGATCCCGTGAAGTAGGATGGTGAAACAAACTAAAGTCTGACTGAGGGAAGAGAACCTTTATAAAAAAGGCTCATTCCGTGTATAAGGTGCATTTCTCTTCTAATCTGTATGGCAGGTTGGTCTATACCTTAATGTATTCCAGGTGGTTTCTTTAAAACAAATGAGTTGTTTTCTTGAAACAAAGATGTTGTCCTAAAGAACGTCGGTAAGGAACACACCTATATGAGTCTGACTATTGGTCATAGTCTATGAGAAGTGGGTAATCTCTAGAAACTCATGAAAGATATGTAGTATGACTTATAAACTCCAAATCGCGGGGATGCTTATGCAGCCTAGTACCAGTGTAGGGCTCTGGTCAAACTTGTTTGCACAAGACTGGCAATTCAAGTCATAGTCCATTGTACAATTGTGAATAAGTGTAGCCTTTGTCCTAGATGGAAGTTCAACTTAACAGTCTCTACCAAATACTGGTATATCAAAGAGGGATTGATAGCATTTTCCAGTGAGGCTTGAAATTCTTGGTGGGGATTGTTGGAATATGAGGGGCTTTTTAGCCCAATTATTCAATAATTCAATGGAAAAGAATTAAACCTCACTACTAATGCTAAGGAGTCATGAGGATGTTAATACCATGTTGTAATTGAGGAGAATGATAGCTGGGTAATAAATAGTGATTAAAATAGAGGATTGATGACCGGTTAATGGTGCAAATTGATGGCCATTGTTACACCTAGAGGTGTCCAGGTTCATCCCCCCTCCTCTAGGATCGACTATAAAAGGAGACCAGCCCCTCTCATTCTAACACAACACTCTCAAGCTCTCAGGTACTCCTGCTTAGGAGACCTCTCCCTTCTCCTTCAGCTGCTTTCTGTAATCCCCATCGCTAGCACTGCGAGCACAGTTCTGGCGAGAGCAGGCCTCCGAAACCTCTGCAACACTGAGATCCTGCTCGAGATAATGCGGCAATCAGGTTTTTGGGGAGCGTCTTGACGCGACTGCTCGCTTCCTGATTGACTACTTCGTCTACTTCCCAGTGGCCGAACGAACGTCTACGTCCTCGACTTCCTGGTGGCCGAATGCCTACGTCCTCTACTTCCTGGTGGCCGTACCTGTGTTCCCCAAGTGAACATCAACATCGTCTCGACTACTTCCCGACGGCCATCTGCACTGCATTGACTAAGTTCGGCTACATCGAACAGCCCTGACCGACACAATGTCCAGTCATTGAAACAGTGCACCCGGTGCCCCCGGTGCCTCCGGCACTGGTCCCGCCTTGGGGTACACTCTAAACTAATTCTGGTTTATTATTTTGTTCATGTTTATTAGTGAGAATAATATGAACACGAGCACATATTTTGTTAGCACGATATTACTTATTTATGCTATGACATTGATAATAGCATTTGAAATTAAAATATACCAAAAACTGACTATATTTCTAACAAAAGAGGCATGACACGAGGTGAGCATGAAGTAGAGGCAGCCAAACGGTTCGAGAATTGTACAACTTTTTCAACATCTATCAGAAGGATTTGTAAGACTTCGACACGAGGGATCCTCTGTATCCCTTAAACGAGGGCTCAAATATGTTCTTCGTTACTATTCTAGATTTTTATTGAAATAAAATCTTTATTAAGATTGATTGGAATAGTTGTTGAATGAACATTTATTAATTAAAACAGGTCTTAACTTTTCATATTTGAACAAATTCGGATGGCCAATGATGCAAGGGTACACTTATCTTTTGTATACTAACATAATGCGGTTATCTGTCCTTATCGAGTAGAGTACTCATTTCTTTTAAAAGGACAAACATGTAAACTTGAAAAGTAATGCAGCTAGGGATCAAAATACTATTAGTTCAAAATAGGATAAGTTAGTGGCCTTCTTTTTTCTGCTAACCAACATAGATAAGAGGTGTAAGATGGTTATAACGCTATCGTACAGGTTTCAAAACTATAAAATATAAGAATTAAGGATAAGCTCAATGCATAGCAGGTGTTAATCTCTGTTTAACACATAGTGCCTGATTGGTTGCTCGAAGGGATCTACCGTAGGTCGTACAAGTGATCCAGGCCGCCCTCCCTTGGCAAAGTTGCGAGCATGTAGAGTCCCTGTGATTGGTTGCACCCATGTATGTAGTATGGCTCCGCGGAGCATCTGGTTGGTTATCTGGATGGCAGCACGAGCAGTAGTTTTCAGCCTAGCTTGCATACTCATCACGCACAGTGGCAGCTTGTTTGCTTGAAAATGTTAAAAATCCCTGAATGCCGTGAACCAGGCCCAGCCGCTCAGGGGCGCCATTTGCATCTCGAGGCCCAAGACCGGAAGGCCAGGAGTTGCATTCCACGAGTCCCTCAGCCGCAGCACCCCTCCCAGCTCGTCAAGGATGGTGCACTACCTGCGTTGTCAGTTGGCTGAAAAGACAACTAGGGTTCTGTTTGGAGGAGCTTAAGCTTCTCCAAAAGCTTTACTTGGAAAAGCTCCACTTGCTTCCCTAGAAAGTTGTTTTTCAGATAAATTAACTATGTCTGTTTGGGGGAGCTTATCAAAAGCGCTTGTGCGTGTCGTCCATCAGGGAGCGGAGCTCCGGCCGCGCCGTCAAGAGAGAGATAGCTCCGGCCGCGTCGCCCTGGGAGCTCGCCCCTGCTGCCGCCGAGCTCCGGCCGCGCCACTCGGGGGAGCTAACCCCTGCTGTCAGGGGAGGGAGCTCCGGCCGTGCCAGGAAGCTCGCCCCCACCGCCGCCGAGCCCCGGCGGCACGCCCAGGGGAGCTCGCCCTCGCCATCAGGGGAGGGAGCTCCGGCCGCGCCACCCAGGGAGCTCGCCACTGCCGCCGCCGAGCCCCGGCCGCGCGCCCAGGGGAGCTCCCCCCCTGCCGGCCCCGAGCCGCGGTCGGGGAGCTCGGCCCTGCCGTCTCCGCCAAGGGGAGCTCGCCCTAGTCCCGAGCAGCGCCGTGCCGGAGATGGTCGCGCGGTGGAGCTCTGGCGGAGGGAGGAGTTGGGGGACGTAGCGGTCGCCGGTGAGGGTTATGGGCGCGGTTGGCGGGGGAGAGGCGGGGGTAGGAGCACCTTCGGTCCGCGTGGAGGAGAAGAGACGGGGAAAGTATGAAAAAAATAGTTTGCCCGCAAAAGCTCGGGAAGCTGCAGGAGAAGAGCTTTTTGATGACCAGTGTAAAATGAGCTTTTTTTAGCTTTTGCTTCTAGGAGTAGCCGACCTCGTTTGGGAGAGCTTTTGGCTTTTGGAGCTTCCTGGAGAAGCAAAAGCTCCCAACAGCTCCCCAAATAGGGTCTAGAACTCTAGAAGTGTGCACAAAATCTCACACCCAAAGCCCGAACCCAAAAACTCAAGCCCGAAACCTGAAAACTCCGATGTAGCAAATGTGGAAACCTGAATTTATTACAGCTAAAACCCCGGTACCCAAATAGCCAAAAAAAAAACCTCGATAGTCCAACAAAGACTTTCAGCCCAGCCCACAGCTACAGCCCTCCTAGATACTCTGTGCGTAACCCTAATACGACTGTGTTTAGATGCGAAAAGTGTTTGCGAAAAACATTGTAGCACTTTTTATTTGTATGTGGTAAATATTGTCCTACCATAGACTAACTAGGCTCAAAAGATTCGTCTCGCAACGTACATCAAAACTATGCAATTAGTTTTTTTATTTATCTACATTTAGTACTCCGTGCATGAATCATTTGCTATATTTAATATTTCGATGCGATAGAAAATTTGAAAAGTTTGGAGAAGTTGAGGAACTAAACACAGCCTACATTCCCCGTTCCCCACTCCGCTGCCCCCGTCAGGCCGCATCTCCCTCGCGCAGCTCGCTCCCTGCGAGCCTGCTGCCTACTTCAGTCCGCGCTCGCCGGTGGCTCCCCTCCGGCCGCCGCTCCGTACGCCCGCCCCGCTCGGCCCGACTCGCGCGGCTCCCCTCCGTCCGGCAGAGGACGAAGAGGCCGGCGTGGTGCCCGCCCGCCTCCACGATGTTATTTTGTTCTTTCTGTTGGTCTCTCTTATTCTGCTTCTCAGATCTGAAATATTTTGTTGACTTCTTCTATTCTTCTTGCGTCTTAAGTAGGAGATCGAGGACAATGGCCATCTTCTCATCCGCCCACCTTGCCCTCCGCCGGTCACTAATGGTGGCGCCACGAGCTGCATCTCTTGGGGAGAGTCTTCGGCAAGCCTCAGATGGACATTTCACGGGAAGGCTGCTCCATGGCCAACTCCTCCTGCGCTGCTTCACCTCGGATGTATTTGGACCCAACAAGGTATTTCTACCTCATCCCAACTCACTTCATCAATTTCATCCTCGATTTGTTAGGTTAATCAAGCCCCAGGCATGGTTGAAATATCTGGTTTTGCGGTAGAAGAAAGTACTCCACGCATCAGGCCCATTTCTGTTTTCCTGGTAAAATAGAGGTTCCTTCAGGTGCCCCTTTTTCGAATGAGGTGCAGTAGTGCTGTCATCTTCTGAAATCAGCTTATGAGTCAACTGTCATGCTTGCAGAAAATCATTTCATCAGAAAACCCCCCTTGAAACCCCTCTTCCCTGTAGTGCCAATATTCGTTGGGAGACTTCACCTTGTCCTGCTACACATTCTTCCCAAGCAATCCTTTTCTTTGAATGAATGATCTCATGAAATTGGTAGAGCTAAATTAAAAAGAATGCTGTTTTATATCTCGCATTAGTTTATTGCGATTGAGATAGGCTGGAATAGTAGGTGAAGTTTGGAGTAGACCAAATTGCCTCGGTACCACTTTCATGAACTCTGTTTGCAAATGTACCATCAATTCCACTTGGAACTGACCTACCTACTTAGTTCCCATTTTTTACTCCATCTAACACTGACCCACATGATTGGCAATGAATGGTTCTGATTGCACATAGATCCTCTTCACCATTTTCTCCGTTATTGGTTCTCCTCACAGCTAGAGAATTGACCTCTAGTACCGGCCGGGAACCCCTCTTTAGTACCGGGCGTCCGACCGGTACTGGTTGTTCGGTACTAAATGGTCCATTCAGTATTCAGTACCGGTTGGTAAGTGGTAACACCAACCTGTACTAAACGACTTTGCGCCCAAAAAAAAAATTTGACAAATCCCTGGCAGGCCTTTGCACACGCGCATCATCACAAGTCACAAGGCACGTCAATTTTAAGCGTAATACATGTGTGCGCGGTCCGTGGGATTTGAACTCATGACCTCAAGCCTCACACGAACCTTCCTTACTATCTCACCTACACAACTCATGTGATGGAATTAGATATGCTTTCCATTTGAAGTAGTCCGTTGAGGACCATTTAGTATCGGGCCAAGACACTGACCGGTACTAAATGGGATCCGATGACCGGAAATCTCTACCCGGTACAATTTCGTGCGTTAGTACCGGATGAAAATACGTCTGGTACTAACATGTTGGACGAATGCTCATTTGATGTTGCTCCTTCACCCGCCATGGGAGCCCAGCTCAATCTTGCACCACAACTGAGAGCAGCCAGCAAGGAATGAAAGTGAGGCATTGGGCTTGGAGTGAGGAAGGAGGGACAGGCATGACGGCTGTTGGGAACATAAAGGCTGGTTGTGCTGGAGTCACAGCTGGGGGTGCCAAGGCAGGAAGAGCTGCCACAGGCAGGATGTGAGGGTGGTGTTTACAGTGCTGCAGTGGTGCTGGACAACAGTGGAGGAAGAGAGAAGATAATGTTAGGGAGGACCAGCTGACCAGGTCTGTTGTGAGCTGTGGGTTTTGAATCGTATGGCATAGTGCAATGGCGTAGCAAAGATGGGGAATGGATCAGTGGTAAAATAGTAATCTGGAGCTAAGCAGTCACATGTTTGCAAAATGGTTTGTTAAGAGTACTATAAAGGCAATTTGGCAGTAGGAGTAGGTCCAAAGTGTTAAGAATATCCTACCCAGGTCGGGTTGTGTTTGTACTGTGCATAACTTAAATGTGTGATTTATATCAAGGGGTGTGTATGTTTGCACAACTCCTTTTCTTCTATGATTGCAATGATACACAGCTCTCCTGCATGTTTGAGAAAAAAATCCCTACTGGAGGGAGTACACCACCTCACTTTTGCAATTTCATGTTTTCAAAGTAAAGTTTGTCAATCTTAGAATTTTTTATGGGTTGGTATTTCTTTTTTAGCATTTTGATAAAAAAAAGTGCTTAACAATTTGATCCCAATCTACTGACCAGAACATGTAAATTTGCTGCCAATGTGGCCAATTTCCATCGCATCATGCTACAGCTTTGGTGGTGGCATTGATGAACGTTCAGTCACTCGTGTAATATCACTATCACATATAGGTGTAGGTTTCTCATCTCCAAGCCTACGAAAGTGCTGATAAATGCACGGGTGTATGCGCTGTGAATAAAGTAACTATGAATTTTGTGTTGGAGCTTGAAATTTAGATGGCAATATGCACGAGTCAGCTACATTTTCACATGAGTTCCTATAAGTAAAATTATGTAGCTATCCTTTTCTTTATTTTCTTTAAGGAATAAATATGTATATTTCTTTGTAAACACTTCTGTGGTACTGGTGTTGACCATACATGAAGTGCTGTCCGAGACTTTGGTTAACTAAATGCTCTATCTCATTTTCAGTTCTCCACATGAATTATTAGAATTATGCCTCATTGATCTTAGAATACCGATATTGCATCAATCAATCACTACTGACCAGAATTATGACAGTAAATTTTGTCTGTCCAGAGTTTCCCCCCTTCTGGGTCTGAAATTGCTTCAGAATTGAAGGCACATCAGAATTTCAACATAATCAATTCTCTCCGTCAAGATTTAAATTCTAAGACACAATTCAACTTCAATAATGCAGATAATGGTGGGACAGCGTAAGTAGGCAACTGATATTTCTATGTACACATGTATATTTGTTTAATGACTGACAATTGTCTGTAATTCTGACTTGGCATAAAGGTTAAAGACAGCTGGTGGAGAGAAACCTTTCAACCTTGGGGGGCGCTTTCCATTTCCTACTTCGCGAATGTTTAATGAACGTGAACAATATTCACAGAAGAAGAGAGATTTTATCCATGTCTTACTGAAGAAAAATAAGACCTTTGTGACGGTGACAGATGCTAGTGGTAATAAAAAGACTGGAGCCTCTGCTGGTTGTTTGGAGGACAGAAAAGGTCGATCGCGTCTCTCTCGATATGCTGCTGAAGCAACTGCCGAACATGTCGGGCGTTCTGCCAGGAAGATGGGTTTAAGGTCTGTTGTCATGAAAGTGAAAGGGGTTTCTTTTTTCAAGAAGAAGAAGAAAGTGATCCTGGGCTTTAGGGAAGGGTTTCGAGGGGAAAGAGTTAGAGATCAATCTCCTATCATGTACATCCATGATGTCACCCAACTTCCGCATAATGGATGCCGACTCCCAAAACAACGCCGGGTTTAGTTCTCTGTGAACTGAAATTAAATTTGAGTAGGAATAAGTTGAATTTTTGAAGGTGATCTGGAAGGCTTTTGTAAGCTGGCAGGTGTTCCGTCTCTTGGCTCTCTGCAACTTGTTGGGCTATACAGCCTAGTTTCTGTCCTACTTATGCTATTCAGTGAGTTATGGACAATTCTTTTTTATGGGTGGAATGCTGATATATACCATAAATCTGAACTGTTGTATGATAAAACAATAATGTGTTTTGCCCATAGGCTATAGTTTTCCGACCCTACTTTTAACAATAATGTGTGTTACCCATAGGCCATACTTTTCCGACCATGTGATTTTGCACCTATCTTTCTATATTGGAGACTACATTTAATCCCATTCCGTCAAGGAGCACCTAGCGGTGTCAATTCCTATATTTTTGCTCAGGACTTTGTGATTTCATTTTTTGGAGAATTGGTGTTTCTATCCCTGCTCCAAAAGCTAATTGAGATTTTACCCTCATTTTTTGTAACTTTATGATTTTATCCCTGTTTTATGAAAATGAAGCTTTCGTTTGCCCCTCCTTTAAACTCTGTCAGAGGGGTGTGAAATAAATAATTTTGTTTTTTTAAAAGAAAAACCCTTCACAATAGGGTTAAAAGATAAGAATACTCCTTACCCATGAGTCCATACACTAGTCTTATCCCTTCCTCTTGTGACCCTCCTCTCCCTCTCGTGTTCCTCCTCCCCCTCTCGCATCAACGCCGCGGCCGACCAAGGGCTTGGGTGTGCGCACGGACGTGCAACAGCTAGGGGGCGCGGGCGCGCGGCAGCCAGGGGCGCGGGCGCGCTGCTCAGGCAGGCGTGCGGATAGGGCTGAGCAGGGGCGTCGTCTTACTAGAGGTGCACCGTGCACGGCGGTCAGGCCAGACCGCCAGTGCACCCGTGTTGACTTAGCCTTTAAAACTACAGGTCTAAACTGAGAAGGAAACCAGGGAGGCTAAGAAACTCTAGGATTAAAACCTATGATGAGACAAGCAATAGTAAATAAAAAGAGGTCTTGTTCTGATTGTAATGGATTAGGCCGTACCAAGGAGGCCCACGGCCAGTCAAAAGTGAAAAGCTCTCTTCCCAAACATAGACTGAGTCATGTATTTCCGTACTTATTTTGTCGTACTTATTTGGTCATACTTATTTACAACTTGTTAGCTGAATCATTTTTCTTCCTTTTCACGTAAGGTCCGAGTGCAAAAGGAAGGGGAAAAGAAAGTGCAAATGCAAGTGCAGCAGGAACAGGAGGTGCTGGATCACGAAGAGGAAGTGCAAGTGCAAGTGAAATAGGAACAAGAGATGCAAGAATGGGGAATAGGAAGAGCAAGGGATGGAAGAAGAGGAAGAGGGAGATCAGGAAGCTTGGCAGCATTGTTAGGATAGATGCATAAATTTATTCTCTATGGATATGTAATATATCTCTACTAGTTACTGCTTTTGGTGGACATGCATGTGGATGTCAACTGGTGTAACATATCTAGCTACGCATGTGTTCAACATGCAAGTTATGTAATCAAGTTATTGCTCAGATTTAATCTTGTTGATTTTATTTGACAAAATTATTCTCATATCTGATAAAATATTGTCCATGTGGTTAATGTCAAAATGGGGTAAAATCACCAAGTATTTACAGTAATGTGTTTAATGTCAAAATGGGGGTAAAAATCATAAATTGTTTACAAAAATAGAGGTAAAAATGCAAAGGTAAACTCGTCGTTTACTAGCCCATTTCACACCGTCAAGTCCTCTTGAGAAGTAGGGGTAAACTCTCTCTTCGTTTTTATAAAACAGAGGGTAAATTCACAAAGATTCAAAAAATAAAGGCAAAATCACAATTCAGGATCAAAATAAGGGTAAAATGCAATAGGCCCTTACTTTTTTTACCTCACTAAAATTCTTCATGTACTTCCAAGGAGGTAGCTGGTAAATAATATATTCTTTCCTCGCAGCATGACATCAACTTTGGAGCTTCCATGAGCTTCCATTCAGCAGGGGTAGTTTTGTATTTTCCAATTTCCCGATCATCTTTTTTTTCAAAAAAATATTATGTAATCCCAGTGGACCATAACGATACGTTCATTTTTTTTTTGTAAAAAACAGAGGCAAAATCATGGCTAAACCGAGGGTGAAACAACAAGTGATGTTGACGTGAAGGGGTAAAAGAACGCAGTTACCCCAATTCCCCAACATCGTGTAGTACTGTAGTCCTCAAAAAACGGAGCAAGAAAACGTCAGAGCATCCAAGTCCGCCTACGAAGTTTCTGGTGTTCAGCTCTCGTTGTCCGCCGTAGATCTCTTACTCTTCTACGCTACAAAACCCCGCCACTCCCAGTTTCTACAGATCGCTTACAAAGTCGTTGCTTGCAGCTGCGATTTGCGGTAAACATCGGGGGGGGGGGGGGGGGGGGGGGGGGGGGGGGAGATGCCACGTTGCGCGCTTGAGCCTTGACGCCACGGCCTTCGCAACAGGGGCGAGGAAGGGGTGAGGGTGACACATGACATCCAGGCGACGGGAGAGCGAGAGGTTGAGGACGAGACGCCTCACCTTGCCTAGTGTAGCCGCCTAGCTAGCTAGCTAGCTAGCTACGCACCGGTCGAGCAGCAAGCCGACGGCCATCGAGGCCGGTGAGGGCGTAGGAATAGGATGGCCGCAGCAGCCGGCAAGCGAGGACTCGCCTAGCCATGAGTTGACTACAGTAGTAGGCTAGTGGGGAAATGGCAACGGGCTAAATCCATCGAATTTTGCCGTCCCGAATCCGAACCTAAGAAAAATATTTGAATCCATTGAAAAACTCATACCCGTGACGGGTTTAGAATTTTGTCCAAACTCAAATCCATCGTATTAGCGGGTACCCACGGATCACCTATGGGTCAACACTTTACTATATAATTTTTTCCTCATGATCAATAAATTTAACATAATAAATATCATTGTAGCGTATTATGAGTAAGAAATCTATGCTCACTAAAAATTACAAAAGAAAATATAAATATAAATAACAAGCTCTATATTTAAATAATCATAGTATCATACAAATTTTTTTAAACGGGAAGTTTTATTAATTTCAAGACTGCTACATCAAGGTGATAGAACATCCTGAAATCCTCCCGACCTCTGCCAGCACATTAATGACTATCAATCCGAAGACTAGACCGCCACCCATATGCCCGGGTAAAAAACTCCTTGGCCACCTGCGCCAAATAACGAGAATCCGCTATAACGACTTCCTGGGAAGAAGACTTCTGTAGGACAGCCCAAGTATGTAGCCAATACGTAGTTAGATATATGACCTGCAAAAAAGATGTGCGTTTGTTTTCAAAGATAAATGCATTTCTACAGAACCACAGAGACCAACATAAAGCTTATGCTCCCAAAAGTATCAAAGGTTTTAAGTTCGACTGAATTCCATCCAGCCAAACACGACAACTGCAAAGCGACAACACCCATACCCACTGTCGGTGTTTACCGCCAAGCCTGCTCTGGGATACACTTAGCAGTAAGGTTTGTAGGTAGGGATCGACTGCTCTGGAACTCGATGGTGTAAGGAATACAAAGATTTAGACAGGTTCGGGCCGCGATTGCGTAATACCCTACGTCCTGTGTGCTTGTTTGTATTGACTTATGTGTTAATGATTTGAGGGGGTCCCTGCCCGCCCATATATATCCGGGGGGACAGGGTTACATAGAAAGTCCTAGCTCAGTACAGTTGGAGTCCTACTATAACACAATCAGGTAGTTTCTTTTGTACTGCAGCTAGTTCTATGCCTATTCGGATAGTTACAAGAGAGGTAACGTACATCCATGAGCCATCCCTTACTCTAGAACATTCTATGCCTATAAGCAGTCCCGCTGCCCCGGGTCTGACAAGCCCCCGAGCTCTTCGTAGCCGAGTCCTGCAGGCGTCGAATACTTGGCTGGGCGTCTTCGAGTACTTCAAGTAGTCAGAACATCCTTCTGGTTGCTTCTGGACCTTCTTTCAGACACGTCGAGTAGCCCTCTAAGTACTTCTGGTTGCTCTGAGACTGTGAGGTGCTCAAGCCCCGAAATCTTGATCATATATAGTGCATGGAGTAGCTCCCGAGCCTTAGGTTGAATCGCAGAATCAGGCTGAGGGTCACTTCAGTCTTTTTCTTTCATTATTTTCTAAAAAATTTGAAAAATAAATCTCTGATGCACAAATCCCGCAGCCCCCGAGCCTTAAATCAAAATCCCTTATTCTACGGGTAGCCCCCGAGCAAAGATTTGGAATTAAGAATTTAAGACGTGGTATCAGATTTTATTCTTCAGAATATCTGCAGGATCCATCAGATCCGGTATCCGAAAAGACCTCTTTTCGGGTAAAAAATCCCAGAAAAATAATTCGATTGGATACGCCATACTGATTGCACCCGAAATATCCTCAAAAATAAAACCCGAGATGTATATCTCTTTACTGTGTGCTCACATGAGACTTGTACTGTATGGAGAATCTACATTATTACGCTCGCGAATGCTGCCACTGTAGCGTCACGGGTTGTCCTCCAGTACAGTCCCTTATGGCTATAAAAAGGTAGGAGAGAGGGCTTTTCTAGAAGCACCAGTATTTTGAAGCTATGGCTTGCATTTGGTGTTCTTTCTCTCGCCCTCCTGAAATTTGTGTAGTTCTTTCCAACAAAAAATGCTAGAAGAGAACTTACGAGTGACAAGAGAAGTCCCTGCTACCTCATCCTACAACCCCAATACTCTCATCGGATCTATTTTGGACATCATATCCTTGCATATTCCAATGAGACAGGTTTGGAGTCGATGGGTTGAGTCTTGTTGTGCCACATCCTTGGGGTTGCCTATCTCTGGGTGCCCAAAAACTGACATCTCTGGTAAGGAGACTTAATCTTGTCACAACGTATTCAGGGAGAAGGAGAAATTTCTTCGCAAGATGCTACAAGAGATCTTGCGAGGCGATTACTGTAATATGCCTCCAAACTCTTAAAACTTTTCTCCCAGAATATGAGTATCATTATTCCCTTGATGGGAATAACATGTTTATACTTTATTATGGCCTCGGGCCGATCTATCTACAGCAGACGTCGACTAGAAGCTCCAAGAGATCCAGGCGTTGTGCATGCAGGTCCAAGTTATTGTAAAGCTATTTAGGAAGAAGTACTCGAGTAATATCGAGTAGTTGTACTGTGTCGAGTACCTTTCCTTTATTCTGGAATGTAATCCCAGTTAATGAAAGATAAGTCGAGTAGTTGTCCTGGGATGTGAGTGTTTTCTTTTTCCAAAATATAATCTTAGAAAAAAGAAAACATCTCAGAAAATCCCGTTTTTTCCGTGATTGGCAACGGACTGTTGGCCTTTTGAGTGTATTACCATATTGCCACCGCCATTATAAAATGAAATGGTAACTAGGTTTTTACCCCACCGGCCGCCATTCTCTGTTAATGTTTAGATCTGTTTTTGTCCTTAAGCCCCCAGATCTAAACTTCTTGCTCTCCCTTGCATCCGAACTCCTCTTAGAGTTTAGTCAGTGTATGCACGTGAAGCGCACTGTTGATTTTCGGATGGCCCCCAAGAAGTCGAGCAATGGAAAGGGTGCGGCTGCAGAGCCAACCCGCGAAGAAGGATGGATTGCAAGTAAGTGCTCCGAATCTGACCTAGAAACCCTAGTTTTTGCTGGTTTTTTGGTGCATAAATCCGTCATCCAATGGTGTCCTGCCTTGGGTGAGGATCGTCCGTATGAGAATATGGGCGAAATCGTTGCTTTTACTACTTATTTGGAACGGGGATTGGGGCTACCTTGTTCTTTTTTCTTCTCTGGTCTCCTGTGCTATTACAGGATCTAGCTGCATCACTTGACCCCCAATTTCTTTATTCACATTTCTACCTTTGTGCATTTGTACGAAACTTTTTTGGGCATCAAGCCCCATTTTGAACTCTTTCGATTCCTTTTCCACCTTAAACCACAGCCAGATTCCTACGCTTTAGATGTAGTAGGCGGTGCGGGTCTTCAACTTAGACAGGGGAAAGATAAAGTTTATATCCCCTATAGGCTTAGCAATAAGGTAATCGAATGGAAACCCAAGTGGTTATATGTTGAGAACCAGTGGGAGAGCGTCCCAGCGATTACTCCAGGCCCTCCAATTCAATGGCCTGAGTGGAATAAGAAACCAGTCGACGATAGCCAGATCTCTGAGCTACTCGCACGGATTGCCGATCTGAGGCAAAAGAATGTGACCGGAGAGGCAGTTATTTTTGACTGGATGAAAAGAAGGATCCAGCCGCTGTAGGCTCGGGAAATGCTTGGTTTCCCGTATCAGGGAGCAGCTGACTCGTCAAGGTACTCGGAGGAAGAGATCTCGGATGAGTGTAACACCCCAGGTGTTAATCACCTGTAGTTTTGGTTAATCGTGTGTTTGATATCGTCATTGACACTAACCTTGCATGCATGAAATCATTTAATTACATTTTTGCTAGTTGTTAACACATGAAATGATGACTAGTTTTCAAATCCATTAAAAAATGCTTTGAAAATAACTTCTAAATTCTTGCTCAAATGAACTTTTGCCTAAAAACAAAGTTGTAGAGTTTTAAACGGTGAACAACTTTCATGTTGGTGGTTTTTCAAGTTGCCACGCAAAAACTTGAGAAGAATTTGAATTTTTAAAAGGACCATATTTTGAGTTTGCAAGAGTTTAAAATTTATTTTTAAAGTAGGCTTCAAATGAAAAAGTGCTTGAAACGAAAGTTGTAGATCTCAAAATTTTAAGCAAGTTTGGTATTCAAAAGTTTTTCATTTGACCCTTGGAATATGAATAAAAATTTGAGTTTACAAACTGGAGTTTTGAACTTCATTTTATTTACAGAACTACCCTCACCACCATCTCCCTCTCTTCTCCCTCTCTGTTTCTCGCCGTGACGGCGTCCGTGCGCCGGCGCGGCCTCCTGGTCGGCCACGCGCCGTGCCCCCTGCCAAACCCATCCCCGGCGCCCCTGGTTTCGTCGAAACCAGCCAACCTGGCTTCTCCTACGTGCAACGCGTGCCCCGCCGTCCTCCGCTCACGTCGTTCGCCGTCTCGACGTCGGTGCCGAGCCACGCGTCGCCGCGCCATCGCCCTGTGCCGCCCATGCCGGCCGTTCTCGGCCTTATCCTCCCCAAGCACAACCCGTGTGCCTTATCCTCCTCGAGTTCCCGGCGCCCCGTTCCCCTTCTTCCTCCTCCAGCTCGAGCGTGAGCAAGCAGGGCTGAGCCATGGCTGCCGCTCGACGCCCCACGCCGAGCCGCCGTCCGAGCTCTCCCCGAGCTCCACCAAAACCCCAGGCCCATTCACCACCTCCCTAGTTCCCTTCCCCGCCCCTCGGAACCGAGCTCCGGCCGTCGCACGGCCGGGAATCGAGGATTCTCCTACCATCAGACCACCATGGACAGCACCTCCGCCCTCACCATCGAACTCCTAGCTCCGGCCATCATCCTCTTCGTCCAGCAGCTCAAATCGAAGGTAGGAGTTGCACTGATGCTCGTGCTTCCCTTGTTCCATCGCGTTCCACGAGTTTCCGCGCTTGTTCGTCGCGCCGTCGCCGCTGCCAAGCTGCTGCACGCCGCGGGCTGCTCCCGCGCGGGCCCAGGCGCCCCGCCGCGCGCCTCGGAGCCGCAGGGCTCCCCTGGCTGCCGTGCTGCCCCGCCCCGCCGCCGCCTTGGTCCATCGCCGGCGAACCAGGCACGCCACGCCGTCGGCCATGGCCCTGGTGGCCATGGCATGGCTGTGCTGCCCGTGCTGCTACTGTGGTTTTGTGATGTGAATTTGTTTCATTTCATGTGAACTTTGAAAATTCGTAACAATTCATAGAAAAATCAGAAAAATGCAAACTCAATTGTTTTGGATTCCTTGTAATAAAATCTACAAGTTTCATTACATGCACTTTCTTATTTGAGCACTAGTTTTTGTTCTATTTTATATGCAATTTTATTAGAGCTTTAATTAGATCTCTAGTTCTATACTCTGCATGGTTGTCATTTTTGGTCAGTGTGTTGCACGCTAGATTATTAGGCTTGCGTAAAAGTTTCATGGACATTTGACATGCCTAGCTATCAGTTTCGTTAAAACTTGCTTTATGCCTCGTTTAATCAGTTTTGTTTGTACATGCTGCTTAACTTTGTTTCATGAGCTAAAACTGTTACAGTATCCTAGTCTTTGCATGTGTAATCCACCATAAAAGTTTCATGATCAGAAGAGGTGTGCATGTTGTAGATCTTTAATTGGTTAGTTTATCTTGCTATTGTGTTACTCCTGTGTAGATCTTGTTAACATTTGAGAACCAGCTTTTTTTTTGGTTAATTTTGTTAGCTTGCTTATGTTGGCTTGTTAATTTAAATGGTCTTGGTGTGCTCTCATGCTTATTTTTTTACTTGCTAGTTAAATAAAGTTCTAATCTAACCCTTCTTGCTTTACATGTTGCTTGGCTTTTCTAAATGAATTTAGTAATGATTTTCGGAAGGAAACACTTCAGGCTAAATAAGTTTAATGAACTCTCATGTGGTAGTTCCAAACCGTTTTCCTTGAACTTATTAGTTGTGTTTGCTCAATAAATGATTGTGCAGTCATATTACCTTTATATTTGCATTTCATTGCACCATGCTCATGCCCATGCAACCGTGGAATTGTGCCTGTCTTTCCTGCCCTTTCTGATGCATTGTTTGTGACACTTCAATGCATTCATACCTCAGCATTATTCCATCTCATTTAGGTACACTAGATGTGCAACACGTGGAACCGGAGAGCAATGTTGAAGCCGAGCCAGAAGATGGTGCACGAGTGGACCAATCCAGAAGACGGAAGGACCGACTGGAGTGCATGCTTGGACTGGGATGATGTCAAGCCGGTGCAAGACTACAAGGTAACTAACTGACTTTGTGTCAAACCCAGGCAAGCCCCGGAGCATAACCCCTAATTTGAGTATTCAATGTTTATTTAAGTATTTGTGCATTTACGTTTTTAGGAGTTGTATGGAACCCTAGTATGCATGTTTCTCCCTAGGTACCTATGAGTCTATACTAGTATACAGGTGTCGTTAGTATTACCATGCTTAACCAGGATCCGGTAGAAGTCGAGTGATTGCTGTCACTCGCGAGCTATAGGTTCTTGTTACTTGTGGCAATGTGGTTTGAGAATGATTCAATGAGGAAAGAGAAATGAAAGACCGGGCGGAGATGAATTGGTTCTGGATATGAAATGGATGGAAAGTAAGCCTCCGCCTGTGTCGATTGAGGACCGTACCGTTGTTGGCAGTGCTGACCGAGTTTGAACAGTACTAACCACATGCCGGAAGTAGGAGGTAGTCGAAACCGGTAAGCTAAATACCTGATTTGCAACAATACTTTGAATCGCGATCTGCTACTCTGGGAGTGGAATGATGGCGGGTGTTGGAGTGTATGTCGCCTCCTAGTTCTCTGGGAGTTCGCTGTGAGGGACCCTTCACCCGGGTTTTGGCAGGCGTGATTCAGACGTCGGGGTAATGATGGGAACGGTTGACATATGTGGTCCAGCGTGGCTGCACGTGTCGTGTGAGTTAGGTCTACCTTGCAAGGTTAAATCGGATCGATTCGCCGTCTCTCTCGGTTAAGAGAACCTTGGTCACTTTGTCACATCGTAGTAAAGGATGAAATGAGAGTGAGTTGAAGACGTTTGAATGGTTTTAATAGAGGTTTAATGTGATCAACCATGCTTGCTTTAGATGTCAAGCAAATCTAGTTGGTACTTGATAAACACTAAAATATTGAAAGTAAGGATCCAGTATTAGTAGTCTTTCAGCAAAACAAACTCCAGAGCCAAAAAGCTTTGCATGTCTAGATAGTGGGCTAAGTATACCCGTGTCGGTTAAGTCTTGCTGAGTATTAGTATACTCAGGGTTTGTTGTCACCCTGTTTTCATGTAGCTGCTGCTGGCTGGAGCTAACCAGGATTCACATCGGTAGGCTCGATGTGATGTCCTCACGTCATCGTAGTAATCGTTGTTTTTCTAAACTAAACTTCTATTTATTTTTTCCGCTGCATTTTTGCACTCTGATATTTTACGTAAACTTGTTTGTAAAACTCCACATTGTAAATTAAATTTGAGAACTTTTATCTGCTTGTAATCATCTGTGCTCGTTTTCATGCGAGACTTCCGGTGTTTTCGATCCTTAACCCAGCGGGCTGCCGGATTACACCGTTTTAAGTGCGCGGTGACTTTGATTAATACTTAAAATGATAGTTAGCGCACTTAAGCCGGTTTAATTTGGGCGGTTCTGCTACAGCTGGTATCAGAGCCGAAACGCACTGGGGATGATTACTTGTATGCTTAATTAAGTTTAAAAACTAACTTTTTGGCTTGCAAAATGTTCGGTTTCGAAAGTTTGACGCTAGTTGCGCTAAGGAATAAGATAGATAGTTCGTATGCCCTATCTAGGGTTTATTAGCTATGGTGGCATCTATATATCTATTTTATTCCAGCACTTCCAGCTCTTTAATTTCTGTTAAAATTTACTTTCTTGCGCAACTGGTATCTAATATTCTGTAACGACGCACCTACGCTCAGGTGAGCAAAGTAAGCATTCCTGGTAGTCCTTTAGAATAGCTCACATGTTTCATACGTGTGCGGGTCCCGTATGATGAGCATACGAGGAGGTGATAAGGTTCAATTCAAACGAGCCTGTCGCTATCTGCCGCCTGATATGGAGTGCGGATTTCCCACCGTGTGATTGTAATCACGGCCATCTCGTAAGGCAATGTTACGAGGTGAAGACCTGTTATGTGGTTAGACATAACCGTGTATCTTGGGACACGTGTACCCTTGGGTGTCTCGTAAGGCGATTTGTACGGGAAGTGAATACGTTGCCCCGGTGACGTATGAAGCGCTGCCCATTCAGCGTCGAACGTTTGGGTGCCATCTCTATAGTGGATGGTAATGTATGTGTGAATATGTGGGAAACTGCATATGCGTTACCCGTGTGGCGTAGGACACATGGGGGCCGTTCGTGAGTGCTGGCACGAAGGGTCCAGAAATAGATTTATTTATCTCTTTATATATTGTGTTTGTCTGCAGGTACGCTAACCACGTTACATAAGCGTTGAACGTAAGAACGACTAGTATATATAGGGAGAGTACGTAATGTGCCACCGGTTGTCCCCGTATGCCTAGTTATTGGCAATTGTTTGGGTGAGGAACGAATAGAACGTGCATGCATCATCTCATCTTTGGTTGGTTTGATCACCTTGCTTGTTACATTGTTTTACTAAAATGTGTTGTTTTTACCTGAATGTCTTCCTAGGTTCGTGTTGTGGTAGTAGGCCAACGTAATCTGCTAGTTTGATCTTGAGTTGGGAAGGTCTTTTGTAAGTTAGGGGATTTGAGTTTTGTGAGAACCTTACCAGTAGTCTAGCTTGTCATTCAAATCCAAACTCTTGATCTATACCTCGAACCTATTCCAACAAAAGTGTTGTTGCTTTCTCTTTTGGCTGTCTAAACCTTGATGTCGGTCAACAAAACCTTTCGATCCATGGTCCAATGAATCTTCTAGTATCTCTCAATGTTGGGCATTTTGATTTCCAACATTTGAAATCGTGTACCTTCGTTCTTGCTCAGTTAATTTTTGGAGAAATTACAAAGATTTATGATAATGATAACTTTTGAGTAGAGTCATTGTAACATTCTGCATCACATCATTGGTCAGTGCATTGTGTTGCATCATGATCGGGAATGCATAGGCTGACTAACGGGTATGCGTCCGAGTACAACTTCGGGTTGTCTTCGGTTTCGTTAATCTATCTTGTTGATGGCACTGTTGGGTTGCTACTCTTGATTTCTCTTGTGGTGGTGTTTAGTTGCATGACCCTGATGCCGTGACGGAACCTAGGGCCTCATGTGTGCTGCAGCCACATGATGGAGCCACTAGGAGCGCGCTGGTGTCTCGGTATATGTGACATACCTCACCTCAATCCATTCTTATGCAACCCTTACTAGTGTCCTAACTTCTAATACTTACTCAAGGGTATAGGGTTAACGCGAGTTTAGTCATGAGGGTACAGTCATAAGACACATGTTGCATTGTGTGCATCGCAAACTCATGTGTGTATGCATCATATTTTATGCACCTCATATATGCATAAAACATGGGCATCATCATCTTTGCACCATGGTGTATGCATCATTGAGCCAGTATCATAGCTAATGCATCGAGTCATATGCAGCATTCCATTGTGCATGGAACATTTTATCATTGTGTTGCACCAGCATTGCAATCATGCATTCTAGGAGTGCATCATTATCCGAGCCATCAAGCATTTGCACTATGGGTGAAACATTTTATCTTTATTCCTTGGCATGGTGGCATTGTATTGGCATAAAGAAGCATGTTTTGTGCAATTCATCAGATAATATAATCCTGAGCAAGGATATTTCAAAAACACCTCCTAAACCATCTTTCCATTTTACCCTCACTTGTTATTCATTAGCCTTGTGATGAATCTCAATGACATTTGCTTTCTTCGTGTTGCGATCTCCACGCTGCGAGGACTTGATTACCTTGTCTCAGCATCATTCCTTGCTTTGTTGGACCTCTTCTTCGTGAACGGAAAATCTTACATCATTCAATTATCCATTCTACTCGAAGAGTCTTGCAAGAATTGAGTTCGGATGTTTCTTAAAATCATCGTCGTCATCAAGGAGGCGTCCCTGACTGCATGTAAAGAATGATCTTGTGTAATGCTAATCTCCTTATCTACCTTAGCGTCAAAATGGTTCCTTTGTAAATCACGTCCTTGCTTATTCAGGTAAGTCTCTGGAGGGTACATCGGTTTTGTTCCAGGTGTTCTGCTTGTTTTGTTTATAATTCCCGTAGATTCCTGAATGGTTAGCGGTCTTGATCTCAAGTTACTGTCCAACCGGACCGAATCCCCTGTTGATCGGTAATCAGGTAATCTCATCGGTGGATGCAAGCTGTATGTGAAGCTTAAGCAAGAATCTTATTCCTGCAGTCTGTGGCCGCTAACCCCTGTTGCTCTCATGTTATGCCTCCGTTTTTGGATCACCTCCTTGCTATCCCTCCATCTTGTAATGCTTATCCATGCACGATCTATCTGTGCTACAAGGGATTTCTCATTGGAAGTATGCTTGACGGTGTCGCAAGGAAACCAAGAGCCTACGCTGAGCACTCAACATATGCTTGTACTTCTCGACACACGCTGGTATTAAGATTGCTAATTATGATTCCTTATACAACTATGTTGGTGTGCTATCTCCTCGTGGACATTTCCCACATCTATCCTTTCGCTGTTCTGCCTAGAGATCTCTATGTTGGACCTAAATCTAGTGGGCCTTTCTACCGAAGTTACTTCGAAAGAACTGCTACTGGACGAACATATTAGAAGACTGCAAGAGGTGGTAGACAAGGAACCTTACCCCGATGATAAAGCAACCTGTGCCATTATGGTTGGCACGAGCGGGCATAAAACATGCAAAGTTGGACAAGCTAACCGTTGGACAAAATCGTGGGAGATATTGTTGTATACCTTGCTTCTTAAACTTTCTCTAAGTTCTCAGTCTTTATCTGCAAAGGATCATATCGTCAACATCGGTCTTCTCTAATATGACTGTTTCCTGCTGCTGTTGATGGTTGATCTGCTCCTCTTCCCTTAAGAGTCTTCCGTTCTGAATCTCGGGACGAGATTCTTTTATGGGGGTAGGGTTGTAACACCCCAGGTGTTAATCACCTGTAGTTTTGGTTAATCGTGTGTTTGATATCGTCATTGACACTAACCTTGCATGCATGAAATCATTTAATTACATTTTTGCTAGTTGTTAACACATGAAATGATGACTAGTTTTCAAATCCAATAAAAAATGCTTTGAAAATAACTTCTAAATTCTTGCTCAAATGAACTTTTGTCTAAAAACAAAGTTGTAGAGTTTTAAACGGTGAACAACTTTCATGTTGGTGGTTTTTCAAGTTGCCACGCAAAAACTTGAGAAGAATTTGAATTTTTAAAAGGACCATATTTTGAGTTTGCAAGAGTTTAAAATTTATTTTTAAAGTAGGCTTCAAATGAAAAAGTGCTTGAAACGAAAGTTGTAGATCTCAAAATTTTAAGCAAGTTTGGTATTCAAAAGTTTTTCATTTGACCCTTGGAATAAGAATAAAAATTTGAGTTTACAAACTGGAGTTTTGAACTTCATTTTATTTACAGAACTACCCTCACCACCATCTCCCTCTCTCCTCCCTCTCTGTTTCTCGCCGTGACGGCGTCCGTGCGCCGGCGCGGCCTCCTGGTCGGCCACGCGCCGTGCCCCCTGCCAAACTCATCCCCGGCGCCCCTGGTTTCATCGAAACCAGCCAACCTGGCTTCTCCTACGTGCGACGCGTGCCCCGCCGTCCTCCGCTCACGTCGTTCGCCGTCTCGACGTCGGTGCCGAGCCACGCGTCGCCGCGCCATCGCCCTGTGCCGCCCATGCCGGCCGTTCTCGGCCTTATCCTCCCCAAGCACAACCCGTGTGCCTTATCCTCCTCGAGTTCCCGGTGCCCCGTTCCCCTTCTTCCTCCTCCAGCTCGAGCGTGAGCAAGCAGGGCTGAGCCATGGCTGCCGCTCGACGCCCCACGCCGAGCCGCCGTCTGAGCTCTCCCCGAGCTCCACCAAAACCCCAGGCCCATTCACCACCTCCCTAGTTCCCTTCCCCGCCCCTCGGAACCGAGCTCCGGCCGTCGCACGGCCGGGAATCGAGGATTCCCCGACCATCAGACCACCATGGACAGCACCTCCGCTCTCACCATCGAACTCCTAGCTCCGGCCATCATCCTCTTCGTCCAGCAGCTCAAATCGAAGGTAGGAGTTGCACTGATGCTCGTGCTTCCCTTGTTCCATCGCGTTCCACGAGTTTCCGCGCTTGTTCGTCACGCCGTCGCTGCCGCCAAGCTGCTGCACGCCGCGGGCTGCTCCCGCGCGGGCCCAAACGGTAAGCTAAATACCTGATTTGCAACGATACTTTGAATCGCGATCTGCTACTCTGGGAGTGGAATGATGGCGGGTGTTGGAGTGTATGTCGCCTCCTAGTTCTCTGGGAGTTCGCTGTGAGGGACCCTTCACCCGGGTTTTGGCAGGCGTGATTCAAACGTCGGGGTAATGATGGGAACGGTTGACATATGTGGTCCAGCGTGGCTGCACGTGTCGTGTGAGTTAGGTCCACCTTGCAAGGTTAAATCGGATCGATTCGCCGTCTCTCTCGGTTAAGAGAACCTTGGTCACTTTGTCACATCGTAGTAAAGGATGAAATGAGAGTGAGTTGAAGACGTTTGAATGGTTTTAATAGAGGTTTAATGTGATCAACCATACTTGCTTTAGATGTCAAGCAAATCTAGTTGGTACTTGATAAACTTAAATTGAGCTAAAATATTGAAAGTAAGGATCCAGTATTAGTAGTCTTTCAGCAAAACAAACTCCAGAGCCAAAAATCTTTGCATGTCTAGATAGTGGGCTAAGTATACCCGTGTCGGTTAAGTCTTGCTGAGTATTAGTATACTCAGGGTTTGTTGTCACCCTGTTTTCAGGTAGCTGCTACTGGCTGGAGCTAACCAGGATTCACATCGGTAGGCTCGATGTGATGTCCTCACGTCATCGTAGTAATCGTTGTTTTTCTAAACTAAACTTCTATTTATTTTTACGCTGCATTTTTGCAATCTGATATTTTACGTAAACTTGTTTGTAAAACTCCACATTATAAATTAAATTTGAGAACTTTTATCTGCTTGTAATCATCTGTGCTCGTTTTCATGCGAGACTTCCGGTGTTTTCGATCCTTAACCCAGCAGGCTGCCGGATTACACCGTTTTAAGTGCGCGGTGGCTTGATTAATACTTAAAATGATAGTTAGCGCACTTAAGCCGGTTTAATTTGGGCGGTTCTGCTGCAATGAGGAAGTATTTAGTCGAGTACAACGACTACTCAGGGATGTAAAGAAAGTTCCCGTTGTTCCTAATATATTTTCTGCTGCGAGTCCTCTGAAACAGGTACATGATAAGAGTAGTCGATATGTAGTAATCGAGTACTTTACCTTAGTGTCATTCTGATAGAATTTGCTTTCTGTAGGAGGATGTGGAGCATTTTAAAAGTAGTCCTCCACCGCCAGGCACTTATTCGTCCTTTTTATTTCTTCGCGCGCTCTTATACTGTCGACCAATTCTAGCATGTTTATATGAAATCTTATATAAATAGTACTGATGTCTAACTTTGGTTGTACAGATGAATAGGTTGGTGAAGATAGGAGTGACAGGGAGCACAGCCCCACTCCAAGTGCAGACACCCAGACCAGGCACCCAAAGGGCGCGCGGTTAGTGGTGAGGAAGCATTACAGCTCCTCACAAACTACTAGTGACAGGTAAGTAGCTAGTTAGTTGATTTGCAATCGAGTATTTTTTTTGCCTACGATTTGCTTGTTTCAATTTGAATTTTTGCTTTTTCAAGTCCGGCGGCAAAGATGCCACGGACTTCAGTATCTGGGGATGATGCTACGGTGGGACAAACCGTCCCATCCACCACAGTGGACCCATCAAAGGGGACTGGAACTACTCTACCGGCGAGTAGTTCTAGTGTAGATGATGCTAGTGATGCGGGTAAGCAGGCCGTCATCATGAGGCCTACC
Organism: Panicum virgatum; assembly: GCF_016808335.1. NCBI lineage: Eukaryota > Viridiplantae > Streptophyta > Magnoliopsida > Poales > Poaceae > Panicum > Panicum virgatum. The sequence goes on along the minus strand of NC_053151.1, from coordinate 27,853,149 downwards.
CAGAAATTTGGCATAAAGACTCTTGCCATACCTTTTATTTTAGGAATTTTGGGAACATTTAATTTCAACAAAGGAGATTTTTAACAGATCAAACGAGACCTAAGACTTAATCTAAAAGAAATTATTAGATTAAATCTATTTGCATTAAAAAAATTGCATTAAAAAACCGATCAAAAAAGGGCGAGCGAAGTAAGTGATCGAAAAACTTTCTTCTTTGTTCGTCCTATCTATAAGAGGAGAGCATATGAAAAATGTAACCCATTCTTTCGTTTTTTTAGCTCTCCTACGTAAGTTTCTTAAAAACTTGTAATTGTAGGATTTGTCTTTGTGCGTCGAGTATATTTCAACTACTTTGTCTTGATAGGGACGCGCTCCTGGAGGCAAAATGGGATACTGAGGACAACTCAGCCCCCAAGTCAGCAGCAGAGAAGCCCCCGAGTACTCCTGAGATGAGTGCTCACGATGCAGAAGACATGGCCAATGCCATGCTTCTGGATTCTCCACTTCCTGACGCTGATAGGAGCAATGAAGGGCTCCTGGAGGGCCGTGGAAGCGACAAGCTTCCAGAGGAGGAGAAAGGCGAGAAGCTTCCTGAGGAAGACGACGCGAAACTGCTTGAGGACACCCCTACAGGTAAACTTATAAAGCCTTGTACTGAAAAAGTACTTTTTCTTTGCTCTTAATTTGATTAAGTATCGCTTTTTTTCCTCTAGATTCCCAAAATCCAGGGAATACTTCGGGGATGATTGAAGATGTGCCAGAGAAGTCAGTCTCTGATGTGCGGGCAAGTGCTTCCCAGGTCTCATCGGGAAGTGTCTAGCCGCAGGAAAAGTTAAAGCTTGCATTCAAGCTATTGGGGGTAAGTAGTCGAATATATCGAGTATTTATGTATAAATCGAGTAGTATGTACTGATCCTTTGTTATTTGCTTTCTTGGAAGGAAGTTTTGGGGCAAGAGGGTAGCCAGCCCCAGGGCAATTCAGAGCTAAATGCTCTGAAAGAGCGGGTAAAAACACTCTCGTCCGAGAAGGCTGCCCTTCAAGAGAAGCTTAAAAAGCTTTCCAAGGCCAAGAAAGTCTAGTCTGTAGCATATATGATGCAGTCGACTAGATTATTCTGCCTAGTGTTTATAAGCTTTTCTTCTAATTGAGTACATAGCTTACACAAAATTTTTAAAGATTGAGGAAAGCTTGGTACTGGATCTAAAGATTCTTATGTACCAAAACGCAGATGAATTTGAAAAGCTCAAGAGGATCAAGGAAGACTCTGACCAGGAGGCGGTGACAGCTCTTAAACAACTCAAGGACCTGTTAGAGTCTCGAGACTCAATGTAACAAGAGCTCGTAGAGCGAGCTGAGGCAAGTGAGGGATGCCGCTCAAGAAGTGGCAGAGATTGTGGAGATTCTGGAAGGGAATGAAGACGAACCGCTCACTTTGGCGGGGAGGCTTCGAAAAGGACCCGAAAGTTTCGAAAGGTACATCTCCACAACCACCCGACAGTACGTGGGACATGTACTCGGGTTGGTAAAATCCTACTGGCCACAGACTCCTCTTGATGCACTTGGGAATGGCGCAAAGTCTGATTGTACTGATGAACAGTTCAATCAATATTTGCAAGAGACCTCCGTGGTGGCTGACCAGATAGTGGAGACTCTAAACAAGCCCGACTCCCCTTGATCTTGTTTGTAGTTTGATTTGGCGTGTGGGCCTCAAGTACTTTGGAACAAATGTTGAATATTTGTGTAATGTCAAGTACGTATTTTTATGTTTGGATTGTGCAATTCTTTGTTGTGTCGAGTAAATGTACTCGAAGGTCATGAGTTTTGGCAGCATCGCGCCTACTCAATCGTGATAATGGATACGAAGAGTTGTATCCGTAGGTCCCTTAGGAGGCAAAGTATTCTCGAATAGGATCGAGTTGTATGGTTCTGAATCAGAACTCTAGTGCTGACCGGTTAGGATTGAATCTCGCAGGATTAACCAAGTGGAAAAAGCACTAGAAGAGTATCGTAAGCCGTAGCTTAGTCTGAATTTCTTTGTGAAAAGAAATGTTTTGTTAGAGCGGTGCTCTTATGGACTATATTGTCCAACAAGGAAAAAACTCTTTATCGAGTATTTAGAAAGTTAGGAGCTTAAGATGTTCTTTGATAAATAGGTGAACAGGAGGCTCTCAACAACTACTCAGATTACTAAGGGAGAACAAAACTGTTTTTGCATCTCGAGCAAGCGAGTAGCACCCGTCAAGTACTCGAGGCAAAAAAGCTCCGTAGTTGGAACTCCCTTGGTAGTCTAAGCAAGTAGGAGACTCGTGTCAACCTATTTTAGAGTATCAAGAACTTATTTCTGCTCCTTGGGGAATTTTCACAATTGACCAGTTAGGATAGACCTCGATTGGTCACCCAGATAGCGTACAACTTTTATGAAGATACCCCAGACTACTCGATTCAACGAGTAGCATGACCTATACCAGGGCTGGATTGATTTCTAAAATAGAACTGTTAGAGTGAACTCTATCGAGTTAACCAAGACGTAAATATTTTAGGAATATCCCGAACTTACTCGAGCAAGGCGAGTAAGGTGTCCTACCCAAGGACTGGAGTAGTTTAGTCGACAAGTCTGTTAGGGTGAACCTCGTCAGGTTACCCAAGACAAAAATATCTAAAAAAACATCCAAAACCTACTCGAGCTAGCGAGTAGGGTGTCCTTAACCAAGGACTGGAGTAATCCTTAAGATAAGTCTGTTAGGTATGAACCCCATCGGGTTGTCCAAGACGAAAATGTCGAAAGAGTATCCAAAACCTACTCGAGCCAGCGAGTAGGGTGTCCTTAAACCAAGGACTGGAGTAATCCTTAAGACAAGTCTGTTAGGTATGAACCCCGTCGGGTTATCCAAGACGAAAATGTCGAAAGGATATCCAAAACCTACTCGAGCTAGCGAGTAGGGTATCCTACCCAAGGACTGGAGTAATCCTTAATACAAGTCTGTTAGAATGAACCCCGTCGGGTTACCCAAGATGAAAATGTCATAAGAACACTCGAGGTAAACCATAAAACTACTCGATTGCTTCTCTAATGTTGAACATAGCTTTCAGAGTGACGTTTATGATGGGGTATTGGTCAGATGAGCGAGAGCCAAGTAATCGATTTAGGAAGGAATCAACTTTATTGATAATTTGTCGAGATTACAGGAATTGTAAAATGATAGAATCTGACTCTTAAGACCTACTCCTTGCTCGTAGACACGAGCAATGATTTACATAACTGAGTAAAATTATTCTAGGGAAAAACTAGTCGGTACAGTAGTCGACTAGATTATTGGTAAAGTCTCCTTTAGGAGTGGTGCCCCAAGGGCTTTGCGGAGTGAGTTGCACTCGAAGATCGTATGAGAGTTCTTTGGGTGCATGAAGCACTTGCGTAGGAGCGTCTTATTGATCCTGTCTCCACTGAGAGATGTTTCTCCATGATGTTGGGTGCGCGGTTTACCCTGGGGAAGGGTACTTGCCGGCTTGTGCTTCTTGAAGGCTGCAGAAGCCTTTGCTGGGATGCGGAAGTTGGAAGAAGGGTTGTAAGCCTCTATTTCCTTGCATTCTTTTCTCCTTGAGATGATAACGTTGCGCGCGTCGCGACCAACGTTGATCACGTTGCGGAGGTCACAATTGGAGTAGTCGTAGTTGTCACCTTGCTGTTCCTGCTGGCTGTTGGCGAGACGCTGGCGCCTGAACGCCCTCTTCTAGTTAAGCAGGCGACGACGCTCGTAAAGATCTTCTGCTGGGTGCTGCTCTTCCAATTGCACAGTGACCGTCACTGCTGGAGGATCTTGCTTGGTAGTAGCTTGGGGTTTTGTGATTACGGGGGGAATAGTTTCCATGTTATCGGAAAGATACTCGTCGAAATCATCAGAATTGTAGTCGTCGAGGTTGAGACGCTCCGTGGAGTCCTCCTCAAGTTCATGGATTTCGGAGATGCGAACCATGAGGATTTCACGGCAAAGATCTTGAGCTCATTGGTCTTGTTTGCTTGAGGGCGGGTCTAATGGAGTGCTCTACTGGAAGGGTAGATCTGTTGGCTGAGAGCCAGAGGCGTTAGGATCTTGTGTCTCCTTCAGGCGCACTGTCCGTCCTTGTGGCATTGCATATATGACCAAGTTTGGGAGGGAGTCTTGATCGGACTTAGAAATCTTAGTCGAGTTGGACTCGATTTGTTTGCTGTACTGGATTAGGTCATCCAGCTCGTGTTCCGAGTTGAAAGAGTACTCAGAGTCGGAATCGGTTAGTCCACCGATTTTAGAATATGTATGCTTTGAGTGATCAAGAAGTGGGATGTCCATCTCCACGCGGAGGGCGTTCTCGTTCATCCAATGTAGCCAGGATTGAGCGGGAGTCAGCCCTTCAGGCTCCTTGATCCAGGGTTTGTCGAAAATCGACTTGCTGGATTGTTTTGGAGCTTTAGCTTTTCTCATTTTGAGTTTGGCCAGTTCCCAAAGTGCGTCAGCATGCTGGGGTGGATTGGCCATAGCGTTCATGAACAAGTCGACGTTGTCGGATCAGTCTTAGAGATCATCGAATGGTTCAAAGTTGTCGAGGCTGTTCATAAATTGATCAAAATCCTGATCGAATGGGGACTCGGCTGGTTCGGGAGTCCGAATGTGAGCATATTTCGGTGAAAGATTCTGAGGTTTCCTGGAGAAAGACGGTCCCATCCGAACAAGCCGGGGGTTTGTCTTTCCAGATCCCCCGCAGATTTCTCCTCCCGATTTCTGCTTCGTATTTTGCAGAGTGCCTTCAGCCATCTTAATGCAGTCGGCGAGCTTTGAATCTACTCGATCGATCCCTGAGAGTATATCACTCAACCGTTCCTGTGAGTTTAATGCTTCTGGGTTCTGTTGTACTTTAGATGAGCCAAGGGTGGATTCTGCAAGTTTGATGCATCCCTCTATTGATCGTGAAACTCGATCTACTCCATCGAGTAGTTCTGAGTTGCTGATCTTTGGGCGTTTGATCGATTTGAGATAAGTCACGTATTTTCCGAGGGTTTCGGAAAAGTGAGGTTTTTTGGAATCAGAGTTTGCACCGAACTCCACTGACCCGAGAGTTCGAGTCGGAGTCGACACGTTTTCAGCGTTGTCCGAAATGAGTTCGAGTAGAACTCTGTTTTCGTCGAGATCCACGGTCTCGCGGATGTCGGCGAGTTGGGTAGCTTTCGGTTTAGGCGAGTTGGGCGTGACAAGGTGGCTAGAGAAGCCTCCCAATCCGTCAGTCGTGCATGCCTAGGAACCGAAAACAAGGGTTGTGCCCTCAGGCACGTTGTTGGCGTCGCTTGATCCGGCCATCGAATTCGTCGATGAACTCGCCGAACCCCCCTTACCTGGCGCGCCAGCTGTCAATGTTTACCGCCAAGCCTGCTCAGGGATACCCATAGCAGTAAGGTTTGTAGGTAGAGATCGACTGCTCTGGAACTTGATGGTGCAAGGAACACAAAGATTTAGACAGGTTCGGGCCGCGAGTTGCGTAATACCCTACGTCCTGTGTGGTTGTTTGTATTGCCTTAGGTGTTGATGATTTGAGGGGATCTCTGCCCGCCCTTATATATCCGGGGGGACAGGATTACATAGAAAGTCCTAATCCAGTACAGTTGGAGTCCTACTACAATACAATCGGGTAGTTTTCTTTGTACTGTAGCTAGTTCTACGCCTATTCGGGTAGTTACAAGAGAGGTAAAGTACATCCATGAGCCATCCCTTACTCTAGAACATTCTATGCCTATAAGCAGTCCGCTGCCTCGGGTCTGACACCCACCACTTGGTTCACCAAAATAAGAATTGAAGAAAAGAGATGTTAAATTTGTTATAAACTCACAAAATAAAATGATAATTGCACTATGTTAGATCGGGTTTAAAAATCCATGGGTTCACACTTCGGGTACTGTAGGAATAAATCTGTGCCCATAAACCCAACGAGTAGAATTCTGTGCCCATTAATAAACTCACGGGTCTAAAAGTGAATCCAAACCCGTATCAGATTTCGGGTACCCATTGGACGCTGCTGGCAGCTGGCGTGTGTTCCACGAGCGTCGAGCGAGCGTACGCGCGTTCGGGATCGTCCCGTCCGATGGCGCAACCGCACCTTGCCTCGCCGCTTAGCTAGCTAGCTAGCTACGCACCTGTCGAGCTGCTAGCCGACGGCCATGGCCGGTTGAGGGCGTAGGAATTGGATGGCCGCAGCAGCCGGCAAGCGAGGACTCGCCAAGCCATGAGTTGACTACAGTAGTAGGCTAGTGGCGACCCTGGACGGACGCACGGGCGCTGCTGGCAGCTGCGTGTGTTCCACGAGTGTCCGATGACGCAGCCGCAGCAGCTTCATTTTCTCTGGCCAGTGGAACAACCCGATCCGAAGATCCGGGCACGCGCGCGCGGGGCGGCAGCACGAGCGCCGGGAGTGGTAGATGCGGTGCGGGCATTATCTGGGCGGGCAGTGTCGTCGTCTCGTCGTCATCGGCGCGGAGCAATCAGGCAGGCAGGCAAGGCCGCCCCGCCCTCCCCCAGTCGCGAGCTCCACCGCGCCCGTCCCCGTCGATGTCCCGGGCCGGGCATCTTCCCCCTCGACCCGTCCCTTTTCCGCCGCGATCCCGAGAATCCCCCGTAACCACACCACCAATCAGGCCAATCACGCTGTACTGGAAGGAAACACATGACGCCGCCGAGCGAGCGATCGAGCTCTGCGCACGACAAGCCACGACTAAAGTATAAGCGGATCATTTGCTCTAAAAACTATAGGCGGATCACCACTCCGCGGGGGAAGGAATCTTGGGCGCCTGCCCGATCGGGACACGCGAACGGGCGCTGCCGCGCGGCGTCGCGGGCTCGCTGGTCGCCGTCCACCCATCCGTCGCCCTCGCCATCGCTGGGCGTGTTCAACGCGACGGGCAACCATCATTGTCCTTGCTCAGCTCGACGGGTGGCTCCCAGGACATGGGCTAATTCGACGCATCCACCCAATTAGGGCTAATTCGACGCATCCACCCAATTATTGATGGGTGGAGTCCCGTCTCTATATACGCGCGCCGCCGCCGTCCCTGCCTTTCTCAGCTTTCGCCCAGGACAAGTCGCCCGCTGGCTGGCTGGTTGTTGCTCGCAGGCCTCTCTGATCCTGGTCTCTCGGAAGGTTCTCGCATGGTGACCGCGGCCGGCTCCGACTGCAGCATGTTGAGCTTCGCATTGGCCCCATCGTCGTCCGGCCGCCGCGCGTCCTGCTCCTGCCGCCGCCGACCGTGACCCGCCCGCGCGCGCGTCACCAGCTGGTCTCGCTCGTCGCCTCGACCTCTCGGAGCTGTTCCGGCGACCGGCGCTCTCGCGGCACGCGCGACGAACGATGCCTCCTCTGGCGCCGCCGCACGGCGACAAGGGCGGCTCCCGCGACAGGCAGCGGCAGGAGGCGGCGGCGGCTCGGCAGCGGTCGGCGTCGTTCCACGGCCGCGGCGCGGAGCAGCGGCACCAGCTGCAGAAGCAGAGGCCCAAGACGATGCCGGACCTGCTCGCCGGCTTGAGGGGGGCGAGCTTCCGCTCCGGGTCCCCGCCCCCGAGCGCCGGCGGCGAGACCGGGAGGAGGACGCCGAGCAAGGTGCTGGTGAGCGTGGCCGTGCAGCGCAGCTTGTGGCCGCTGCACGTCATGGCGTCCGCCGAGTGGACCGTGGCCGACCTGGTGGCGGCCGCCGTGGCGCTCTACGTCAAGGAAGGCCGGCGGCCGTTGCTGCCGTCCGCCGACCCGGCCGCCTTCGGTCTCCACTACTCCCAGTTCAGCTTGGAGAGTACGTTCCTAACATCTTCAATTCTCCTCTGCCGTCACGCTACCCTTTGTCGCTTTGATCCCTTCTTGCTGCTAGTGTTTTTGAGTGCACCCTCCGTCTCTGCTTTAATTACATCAAAGTCTCTAATATACATCAAAATTGAGCCAGCAGATCAACACAACTTATCCCCAAGCTGCTGCAGATAGAAAAGATCCCTTTCATCCAAACTTCACTTGATGCATTGAGTTGTCAACAACTTATCCTCATTTTGTTGACTTGTGGTCCCCACAGATCAGTGAGAACTGAGCCCATGGACTTGCCTGTTTTTGATGATCTGTCAGCTCAAAGCAACAAAAGAGTGCAGACCGCGTAGCAGCACGGTTTCCTAGTACAAGCTCGATTTGCTGAACTTTTGCTTTAAGATAAACTTGTACCGTTCATAACACTTGTTCTAGAGTTGACCATAGGATTAAGTAGGTGAAATGACAAGGTACCCTCAATTAATCTTTCACTGAGTGTGCGTGCAAAGGAAGAGTAAGCCTAGACTAAGTATGACAAAGTTTCCTAAAAGTGTAGAGCAAGTGTTAAAAGAGGCTAAGAGCATCTCCAGCAGTCTCTCAATCCCCAATCCAACTACCGTATTGGGAGAGTCAATAGAAAACTTGTGCTCCAGCAGTCTCCCAAAACATTCCCCTTTTCCCAATAATTATTGGGACATCCCAATAATTCACCTCACCTCTCCCTAAATAAAGGGAGAGTTGTGACTCTCCCAATAAAGTAGTTGGATTGGGAGAAGGTTATTGGGAGACTGCAAAAGCAACTCCCCCAATAATTCTAAAACTGTTATGGGGATATCTCCCAATACTAGTTATTGGGAAAAAATTATTGGGAAACTGCTAGAGATGCTCTAAGACAAGTAGTATTTTTAACCGGAGGGAGTAGATATTTGGATAGCCCTTTTGTTATTATTTCCATAGTTTTAGTCCTCCATTGATTTTTTTTAAATAATGCTTAGGTCTAGACCCAATGGCGAAGGTTATGGAACTGGGCTCCAGGAGCTTCTTCCTGTGCCCCAAATATTCAGCTGCCGGTCAGGCTGCTTCATCGTCATCCTCTAATGGAGCAAGAGAGGTCAGCACATTGGCGTCAGGGAACGCACCCGCTTGTCTGAGCTACATGCAATTCTGGCCGATGATGTAATCAGCTAGCACCCCCAGCACCAGCTTCTATCCATAGTGCATTTGTGAGACAGGTGGCCACAAGAACATTGTAAATGTGTAATGTACAAGGTTCAGAGGATGAGACTAGTGTGTGTAGCTCTCTAAGGTGCATGTGCGATTGTGCCAAAAGCCTGTGCCTCATGTTACACCCCACATTCAGAAACATATCAATTTTTTGTGTAATTAGAACAGTTTTAGTGGCAAAAAAATGCTGTTGTTATATTATGTAAATTAAATATTGTATGTACATCAGCATACAGGCAAGAAAAAAAAAGCCATGGCACAACCGAGGAAAATGGCTGACTGACCTTGTATGGGCCTTGCAAGTGACAGGGAAATATCTTAAATATCCATGCCACCACTGCCATTCCTTTTTTTCTACTTTTCCCTTTGTCCTGCGCTGGGAATAGACGATCAGTTTCTACTAGATGCCATCGATCTCTTGTACGGGACCCACCCAATGCTTTACCTAACAAAAAGCTTCATAAGATGAGACTGTGTTGACATCTTGTTAGGTGCAAGTGCAAACTGTGTCATGCACTCATGCCAGATTCTAAAAATATCCAACATTTATGTACTTTGAAAGTTCCCGTGGGAAAAAGTTAGCGATTAATCTTTTGCTAATTAACTGCTGTACCTGAGTCAAGATAGCAATGGTGTCCAAATAAGGAAAATGATTGACTAACCTTTGTATTGGTCTTGAAATTAGAAAGCGGCAAGGAAATATCTAATAAATATCCACAGTTCCACTGCCTTAATTTCTTCTGTCCTTGTTTTGTCTTGCTCTTTGACGAAGATAAGGACATAGTGCTCGGTACCATCGACCTGTCTTTGAATTCACGCACCAGATGTTTATCTGCAGAAAAAAACATTGATGTGGCGGTTTTGTTTTCCATCTGGAGAATAATTTGATACATGCTGGGACAACTTACAAGCTGATGAAGAGGGGAGACTGTCAAGTCCCATCGCCCATTGGCTACTCTAATTCATGTTGTACCGAAAAGTGAGCAGGTCCGGAAATAACATGTTCGGAGGTTACAAAAGATAGCTGTTCATTTAAGCCACAACCTCCGGGACTAAAAGAGAGCGAGTGATGGCGGTCCGAAGGTAACAAGACCAGAGTGGCACTCAAAACACTGGCATCTATAAATTCATCATTGAAACCAACGCTATCGAGGTCTCAGCATTAAATAGCACGCGGTACAAAGAAGTGAAACAAGCATCAACACTACATAGAACCTGACATTTTCCGCACAATAGTTAGTAGCATATAATATCTTATTATCAATAAATAAATAAATAAATAGCGATTGATTCCACCAGGTACAAAGAAGTGAAACAAGCATCAACACTACATAGAACCTGACATTTTCCGCACAATAGTTAGTAGCATATAATATCTTATTATCAATAAATAAATAAATAAATAAATAACGATTGATTATTGGAAGGCCACATGCATAATGATGGTGCGAGAGGATCTCTCAAACACTACAAATTGACCAATAGCGTTACAACTTACAACACTACATTCTGATTTGGGTGCCCGTGAACCACTTTACATAAGCCCTCCCACTAATCTACAGACCACATTACAAATAGGTATTACAAGATAAATACTTTTTTTAAATGTGGATAGTTGCTAACACAACACATAATACACAGCATGCATCTGAACGAAATCAAGGTGCAAGCTTCCGTCTGATGAACACCTTGCACCACTCGATAAACCCATGCAAGCAAAGAATGCATGATGGTCCCCAGAGTATTGGCATGTCCTCAACCTGTGCTAGAGTAAATCCTCATAATCTTAAGTGATCCTTCCAGATTGGTCAACTAAGGTGCCTATTTGATCTCCACAAATCGCCTTGGATATGTTACCAGGCTCTAACATATTAAAGATGACAACTGCAAGAAATATACGGACACAAATGTCATCTTATCTAAACTGCTAATACATCAGCAAAGCAACTCTGTTGATAATTAGTTGATAAGGGGTACTAACCAGGAATGTTGTTCTCCTCGCAACACGTTACTGCTGTCATGTCCATTCTGCTGAATCCTCTTGCTGCTAACTCCCTGAAGGAAATGTGCTCAAATGGTGTGTTAGTATTGCCTCTAGGAGGGCAACCATATTCATCATCACCAACAATACCTTTAAGGACAACATCTGCATTGACTGATTGAAAGTACATCTAGTCAGATTTCCTCTTCATATCAGCTGAAGCTTTAATAGAAACAAAATTAAAGCTGTAAAGAACGGGACACTGTATGCACAAGACCACTGGACAAGTCAGAATAATGAATAGAAGCATACTTTCAGAAGCTCTTAAGGCAGCAGCTGTATCTGTTGTGAAAAGTGGATTCCCTATGCCAGCACCAATCCCACCAAAGATAACAACCCTCCCTTTTTCAAGGTGACGTATGGCTCGCCGCCTAACGTATGGTTCTGCAACTTCTTGAATCATCAATGCGGTCTGGACTCGTGTCTCCACACCAATTTTTTCTAGTGATGCTTGAAGAAGTACCGAATTCATCACTGATGCCATCATTCTGACAATTAAAACAGGCAGGTGTAAGCATATTCACATGTCACTGAAATAGAAGGAAAGCCCTTGACGAATATAGAAGGAAAGCTAGAATCCGAATGTGCATAATGTGAGATGAATAGATGTGGGATTTTGTAGCTAAAAGACGTATACAAAAGAAAACCATGGATACTGAGCTCCATTTATCATTATTCAGTAAGAGTGAAAGGTGTTTCTGCCTACTGAAACCACATGTGGCAGAAGACAAGTTACACATTTACAAGTCAAAATGCTCATGTGCTCAGTTTCTCTGCAGTAGCAGCACTAGTGAGTATTGGTACACTTGCTGGCATGCTCTCCTGGGCTTAATGGACTTGGCTAGTCGCGACTAGTCATCCAAGTCGGTCCACAGGCTACTTACTCGACTTTATAGCTTAGAAAAATCTTGAATACACAGACCCAACTACACAGATGACCCTAAAAGTAAAAAAAGAAAAAAAAGTCTTTGTTGTTGCAACTTGTCAACAATTTGTCAGGAAATTCAAGAGGACAATGTCGTCAAGAAAGCACAAGTGACAGTATGATCTTGCAAAAAAACTCTTGTGGTTCTTAAACTCAGTGACTCACTATACAACAATGTTCAAAAAGGAGCTAGGCGGTTTCTAGGCGGTGACCCTCCGCCTAGAGCCTAGGCGAGCTTAGTCGAGCCTAGGTGTTTCAAGGCTATTTGCTAGGCGGTGCTATATATGTAGATATTTCTTGCCATACACGTCAACTATCTCAAAAAGAAAAGGAAAACCAGAGAATAGTGGGCCTAAAGTTAGATAAAAAGCCCATCAAGCAGCCCAACCAAAGTATCAACCCCAACTTATGCACTAGCCTCAACCTTATCCTCCCCCACCCTGCCTCCTCCACCCATCTCCTTCCTCTGCTCCCAAGCCGCCGCCACCCTCCCACCGCCGTTCCTCCTCTACGCCGCACCCGCCCCTACCTCCTCCACCCCTGCCACTGCCTGCTCCTCCTCCTCCGCCGCCCCTGCCTCCTTATCTGCTGCCGCCACCCCTGCTTCCTCCTCCGCCGACGCTTGTCCCCTGCCTCCTTCTCTGTCGGTGCCCGTCCACTGCCTCCTCCGCCGCCGCCGCCGCCGCCGCCGCCGCCACCGCCACGCCCGTCCCCTGCCTCCTCCGCCGCCGCGCGCCATCCTTGCCTCCGCCTCCACCACAGGCCGCCTAGGGGACCGCGTACCCCCCTAGGCCAAGCGGAACCCCCTCGCCTAGTGCTTAGTCGCGCCTAGGCGGGCGCCTAGAAACACCTTTTTGAACATTACTATACAAGTAATAAATTAGACTCTACACTGATCGCATATGGCTCCAGCGAGACTATGAACTTGAACTGGCACTTGCCAATATAATGCCGGTTTAGCACGATACATAAAACATTGCTTAAGGAAACATCTAATGGATTGTAATCAATAAGCAGATCCGACCAGTTGCTCGATCAATTGGTCCACTGGAATACAACCAAGGCCAAGCCATATACTGTCAACATTCAATAACACACCATGGAAGTCCACATTACAAAGTAAAATGACGAAATGTTTGTCGCATTCTCTAGGACCCATCCAAATATTTTGGTTGCATGCTATCGTTATCCTGTCAGGATAAAAATGTAGGAGCAGCAGACAGGACAAGTATCGAAAGGAAATAAAAAGGAGAAAGCAATGTCAGAAAATTACCCAATTGGGTACGTTGATGCTCGATCAGTACCAGTTGCAGCTGCCCAATTGTCACCACAGAATATATTCCGCCCTCCTACCACAATTGCCACCTAATAGGAGTGAATGCAATATAACTTGGCAAGTGTTTCTTCATATCAGAAAAATGCACCACTCAGATCAAATGTATGTGCTCTTTTTACCTCCACACCATGATGGCACGCCACTTGAACTTCTCTTGCAATCAGCATTATAATCTGACAAGACGACAAGTTTAGTATGAAACAATCAGGAGTCCAGGACAGCATGAAAACCAGATTTAGCACCAGCAGTTAATTTATACTACCTTGGGGTCAACATTTTGAGGAGCTGCTCCTGCCAATGCAGTCCCTCCAATCTTCAGAAGCACTCTCTTCCATCTTGGATTTGAAAGAGGGTTTGCTCTGGAGCTACCAACCACAGTAGGAGGGCCAGTGCTGGAAAGAGGGTACCTACAGTGATAAAAATTAGGTGAGACCAGTAGATCCCCAAATTAATCAAGCAAAAATGTAAAAATGGGCCACCTTTTGCTCCCGTGCTGCTGCTGCTGCCTCGGTTTTTCATCCTCTACTACGACAAGCGCCTTGGAGGTGGCAGGAGACGCAGAGTTTCCGACGATCTGCTCCATCTTCTTGAACCAGGGCCAGTGGCTGATGGCGCCGGCGCCGGAGCTGGCGAGCCGCTGGCACTCCACCTTGTAGCGCTTCTTAAGGTTGTCGATCTTGTTCTTACATTGCTCGACGCTCTTGCCCCCAGTAGGTTTGCCCTGCCCATCGGTCACAGCGCCGGCCACGTCCTCCCAGTCCCGACCTCGCAGGTTCCCCCGGTTGAGCTGCTCGAATCGGTCCGTGTACGCGTCGAGGAGGCTGCTGATGGCGCCGTCCGTCCACTCCTCCCGATCCTTACGGTAGTCCGACGCGCCCGAGCTCCCTCCGCCACCGCGGCCCTTCTTCCCGCCGCCGCCGCTGCCGCCGCTGTTGATGTAGGAGCAGTACTCGCCCCCATCGCTGCTGAACTCGTCAGGGCGCTCCCTGGCCCGCTTGGCGTGGTGCGCCGCCTTGCCGCGCTCGGCGTGGTGGTTGCTCTCCTCCTGAGCCGGCGCGAAGGAGCCGGCGCCGGCGCCGGCGCCCGAGGCCACGGTCGCGTCGGCGAAGCAGAAGGCCTGGGCGGGCTGCGGCGGCGGCGCGGGCTGCAGCGCGGCGGTGGCGGGCTGGGGCGGGGGAGCTGCCGGCTGGTGGGCGTCGTCACCGAGGAGGCCGAAGTCGTCGTCGCAGGAGGCCATGGATGGCCGCGCGTGGCGGCGTTAGGGTTACGCGGCGGGCTCCGCTCCTGGCCACGGAGGCGGCGTTAGGGTGACGACGTTATCCCCGGTGGTGAGGCGGGTTAATGGGGCGAGCGGGCGGGCGCGTCCCACGGAGCCGTTACGGCTGGCTCACGGCTCCGTCACAGCAGGCGCGTTACACATTGCGACGGGTGGGACCCCCGTCGGGGAGAGCGCCGCGGAGGAAATGAGATGGGTCCCATCGGCCGGTTGGTCAAACGGGAACAGGATGGATGGGCCGGCAGCCGGCAGGGGACAACCAATGAGCCACTGACAGGCCATTTTGAGCCGATCCAAAATACTAGCACTGGGTTGCGTACAAGCAAATTTTGACACTAAAATTGGTGCAACAATGGCATGAAATGGAACAAGTTCTACACAGTGATGACATGAGTCTAAATATTAGGAAAACAATGGCAAACATCAGAATTAAGATTTGCCGTATTGCGTTAATGCATTAAATGTGAAAGCTAGAGAATTTTCCCATAGGTTTAGGTCAATATCAATGGAAGTTTCATGAAGCATTTCATAGTATTAAATATCATCACTTTTGCTGACATGACAAGTAGAGAGAATGATGGAGTTTAATGGGATGCGAGAAGAATTTCATCACCATGAAATATATCTGGCACAGTTAACTAGTTCCCAGTTTAGGTAACAGTACACTGAAACTGGCCTTATAAATATCACAAGTACAATGTTGCTCGTCTCAGTGGGAGTTTCATGAGCACAGTTACCTAGACTCGAACTAGGTAACTGTGCCAGACGAATTTCATGGTGATGAAACTTCCTCACATCCCATGAAACTCTAATTTTCTCTCTTCTTGCCATGTTAGCAAAATTGATGATATTTAATGCTATAAAACCCTCTATGAAACTCCCATTGAAAATGACCTTATATAGATTAGCTGATTGCAAGGGAAGGATGGCAATACAGGACATAAATATAAATATAAATATCAAAAGAGCATTCAAATGTACTCCCTCATCCCAAAAATAAGGCATTTTAGTTTTGTCCTAAGCCAAACCTTCCTAGTTCTGAACAAGTCTAGAAAAAATGGACCAATATCTAGAACATCAAATTAGTTTCATTAAATCCACCATTATGTCTTACTAGTGCCTTCATTTTTTTTATTGAAGCTACTAATAAATTTTACTATAAACTTGACAAAACTAAAACAAATTACATTTTGAAACGGAGGGAATGGCTAACAATATTGCCTATAATATTTCAAAGTACCGACTTACAACTGAACCATCAAATTCAGGTGAAAGTGCTGAAATGCAGATAAAAATCCATCTTTGGTTATTGAACGACAGATATGATCAAGTGTACCCCTCGAAGGGAACTCTGTAAAACTTATAGTTGTGTACTAGTCAAGTTCAAAGTGACCTGTCAGTTCACATAAGGCCATCACCCTAACAGCCTACTCCCTGTAGATAGTTGCTGCCACAACATCAGATTCTAAGGCTGCATTTAGTTCTCAAAAAAGTTTGCGCAATATCCGTTACATCGAATTTTTGGACACATGCATGAAGCATTAAATGCAGTTGAAAAAAATAACTAATTACATAGTCTAACTGATTACTACGAGGTGAATCTAATGATGCTAATTAATCTATGATTGGACATTAATTGCTAAATAACAACAAAATGTGCTACAATAGCAAAACCCAAACTTTTTCACCAACTAAACACCCCCTAAGTTGAAATCGCAAGGTTTTGCCCTTGTCCTAAAAAAGAATCACAACACCAGCATTGCTTGAAACACAAGACATCATGCTTTTCTGCGCAATGTGGAGATAATTGCAGAAGCTCCCTAGCAATAGGATTTGACAACTCAAGTTCCAAAACGTAGCAAGTTCTAAGCATCATGTAGTGTACAAGAAAAAGCAAATACAATGATTACTTAGAATGCCAGCTACTATAATCGTGTAAGAAAAATCTGCATTTAACCAAATATTTCCACCAAGGGTCATATTAAATACAGAGTTACAGACAGTATAGTAGTATTTACGGGACCATTCATTACAGGTAAAAATAAAATACATGAGATTGCAGAGCAGAATCAAGTTCTATTAAGTTGCAGAGCAGAATCAAGTGCCTGGTAGAAAGAAAGAAAGAAAGAAAAACACAATAAAACAAACTAAAAATGTAAAAGGAAATCTATCACTGAAGATGACAAATCATAATTTGATTTTCCCTGCAAGCAAGAAGATGCTTTCAGGACAAGCAAATTATTCAAGAACCATTTGATGAACCTTCATACTTGAAAATTGAAGCAATTTTGCAAGCATTATCCTTGCAAAATTCCTTAATCAACTAAGCAACATGGAATTTCCATACGGAACTTGGCATCCACTATAAATACTGCAAGCAAGATAGTCTTATAAAAGAGAATTAAAAAGGTACAGCAACCATGATGATTGTTTACGCTTTCAAGTTTCAAAACATCAATACAGATATAACAGCATGCAAAGTTAAATATCTGAAGGAACCTCTGAATA
This sequence comes from Panicum virgatum, assembly GCF_016808335.1. Lineage (NCBI taxonomy): Eukaryota > Viridiplantae > Streptophyta > Magnoliopsida > Poales > Poaceae > Panicum > Panicum virgatum. The sequence continues at coordinate 27,836,038 of NC_053151.1, read as the reverse complement.
GCACAAGCAAACATTACTTGCAACAAAACTGTCATGATGATACTCGCAAGCAATTGTCCAAATATTCGGTTCGAAGGAATTGGTGAACACTTTGAGCCTATCAGAAATATTGTGTTGTTACAATCCCACAATAATACTTCTGAAAGTAGAGAAGATGAAATGTATAGAACTACAAAAAGGTCTAAACAATTTGAAAAATATGTCAAGCGGCTAATAATAATAATGCATCATACCTTTCTAAAATAAGAAATTTGTCCATCACCTAGTGCGATAGATGAGGTCTCTGAGACATCAACTAATTCTTGATGGCAGGTACCAATACCATTGTAGATCACTTGGAGTTAGATGAGGTCTTGAGACATCGAGTTATTCTTGAAGGTATTGTGTTAGACTCATAAACTCGAGAGTCATGACAATGGAGACTCAGGATCAGACTGGGCATTCAGGTGGTGCACAAGGAGTAACCTGGCACGGTTGACGGCTGCAAAGTAGAGGCAGATGTGCTCCTCAAGGTCAGCAAGCTGCCGTAGCAGGCTGGGGTGATTCTTCCTGAGTTGCCGTACCACCTCTTCTATGGTGTGATGCTGCCCTCGCCCACAGTCCAGCCCAAGGCGGACAAGCATCTTGTCGCTCTCCACAGTGGCATGGAGCCTGCCCACCAGCCGCTCGATTGTGTCGACGTCATTGTTCAAGACGTAGGTGCCCCTGGCCGTGGCGTCCAGCCGGTCCATGTGCTTCTGCAGGCGTTTCATCGAAGCTGCCAATGGAGAGCAGGACGAGCTGGATGCAGCACAAGCAGGGGCCGCCGCCAGCAGCGCCGTAAGGGCGTGCGTCGCAAGCACGAGGCCCGCGACGGCAGCGCCGGTGGCGCAGGCAATGAGGCAGATGCCCGACCCGCGCTTGGCGCAGCGGAGCCAGCGGCGCCTGCGCCGGACACTGAGGAGGCGAAGGTCGAGATGGTTCTTGAGGCCGACGAAGCTCCGGTGCATGCCCTGGAACCCGGCCCCGGGCGCCGGGAACGGGTTGGGCATTTGGTCGAACAGGAGGAAGGCGTCGAAGGCGCAGTCGCAGTGCGGCACGGCGAGCTGCGGCGAGTGCGGGATGAGCGCGAGGAGGTCGGTGATGGGCCCGTACAGCGCCCGCGCGCGGCGGAGCGCCCGGCGGAGCGTGAGGCAGAGCAGCGACGCGTGGTGCGTGCTGCGGAAGTAGTCGGCCGCGAGGCGGGTGAGCTCCGTGTCGGGCGCGTCCCCCAGCGCGCGCTCCACCACCGCTTCCTCCGGGCGGAGCACGCCGGCCAGGGTGATCCTGTCCAACACCTCCTGCCCTACTTCCTCCTCGTCGTCGTCGTCGCTGCCGCCGCCGCCTCCAACCTCCCGTCGCCCGTCCCCGTCTACGTGGATCTTATCCCAGATCTCCTGGTAGGACTCGGTGTGGATGGCGAGCCTGTACTCCTGGCTGAGGTTGATGGTGGCCGCCGACCTGGGGGTGCTCCCCCGCCCCTCCGCCGCGCCCCCGCTCCGCCTCGCGCTAGCAGCGGTGCTCCAGCTCGTGCTCGCATTCGCGCTGCTGGTGTTCCCGTCAGAGCTCGAAGAGCCCGCCTCCTCGCCTCCCTCCGCGCCGGCGCCGGCGCCGCGCCGCTCCCACGGTCGCATCGCCCGTCCAGCCGCCCGCTCGTCGCGGCCGGTGAGCAGCAACCTCAAGCGGCAGGCGTGGAAGCAAAGTATATACGCGGGTTGGGGTGCTGGTGTGCGGCGTAAGCCAACGGCCGCCCCGCCCCCGCACCCCAACGGGCACGACGGCACTTCTGCCTTCTGGGACTTTTGACCCGTCCGACAACGCGTCGGGCCGCCCCGTCGTGCGGCTCTCGGGCCGCGTCGGTCGTTTACCAGGCGAGCTCGCCGCACCGCACGCGCTCCGCGCCGAGTGGGACGGGCGGGCGCGCGCGTGCCGCGTGACAGCCGCACTCGGCACTGGGAGAGTGGTACTAGTTGAAGCGGAGACGCAACGAGGAAAACCCGTACGGCTTGGAGCGCAGCGGCAGGTGTGGGGGGCGGGCGCGGGAGAGATGATAAGGATGGCGGCGACGTCTCCGCCGCCCGCGCCCGCCGTGCGGGTGCGCGGGGGCGGCGGCAGCGCGGCGGGCTCGGCGTCCGCGCGCCTCTTCGCGGGGCCCCGGAGTAGCATCGCGGCGTCAATTGGGAGGAGGGGGAGGGGGAGGAGGTGCGCAATCTCGTGCTGCTCGTCGCAGGACGGAGATGGGCCGCGCCCCGCCGCGGCGCCTTCCGACGGGTCGATACAGCTCTACTCCCAGATCGAGAGGTAGGCGGGGGACGACCCCGTGGTTCCCATCTTCTGTTCATCTGGCAACCTTGCGCCCATTCTTAGCTTAACCTCTCGCTGCTGGGGGGCCGGAGCGCAGGGTGATGACGGAGGCGGCGAGGCAGTCCCGGGAGGGCTGGGGATCGACCGGAGATTGGACCGAAGTCGAGGTGCGCTTCGGCGGCTCTCGCCTCTACCGCGGTTCCATTCTGTGTCTGTCCCGATTGTGTTGATTACTGCTGATTTTTACGCTAGGGAGCATGGGTGCTGAGACCCAAGTACTCGGAGCCCTCGTTTGTTGTCCACTTCGTTGGAGGGATTTTTGTCGGAGCCGCGCCTCAGATCACATACCGTTTTTTCCTCGAGCGGCTCGCGGACAGGTATGTTCAAAAAAGTGCCTAACCTTTCGTCCTTTCCTATGGGCCATGTAATTATTTTCTGATGAATGAGCTTCGTGATCAAGTTTTGTGTTCGGCCGCATTCTGTGTTTTTTAGTTTATTTTGTCAGACAAAGCATTGCCACATGAATGTCCTGAAACGAAGACCTTTAAAGCATGACCACTGACCTAATTTGTTCATGTGACCTTTCATGAGTACACTTGTTCATCTATGGGGAAACAATTAATATAGAGATACGGTAATCTTATAAGACAGTTAACTCTGTTGTTATGATTATCTGGTATAGCTAAACTTTTGCTAGGATTCCTACTTCCAGTGCACAAATGCTGACCTGTAAATTTTGGAATCTAGGGGAGCTTTGGTGATTGCAACGCCGTATGCAAGTGGCTTCGATCATTTCTTCATTGCAGATGAAGTTCAGTTTAAGTTTGACAGGTGCTTGAGAAACTTGGATGAGCCTGTAAGTAGAACCATTTGACTAGTAACTCAGGTTCTTATCCATTCTACTAATTATATGAAATTTAAGACAGGTAAATGATCTTCCCACTTTTGGTGTTGGACATTCCTTGGGATCTGTTATCCACATGCTGATTGGTAAGAGTTTACCATGGATTGAATTTCATTTATGTCTACAAAGTAACTTTTTTTGTCCTTTGAAATTATTTTTTCTTGATATTATTCAATCAATTATATAATATATTGTTTATGACATATTCCAGGATCAAGATACGCTGTGCAGCGAAGTGGAAATGTATTGATGTCATTTAACAACAAGGTATGTCTTGTGTCTCTCCCGTCCTATCTCCTTTTTAGTGAAAGGTTATCCTGCTTTTTTTTGCTGAGGACTCCACTTACAAAAGGAAACAAAAGAACTCAAAAGTAGTTTAACAAACAGAAGCAAGTTTTCTTTACTATCAAAAGGATCTAATTCTCCTGAGCCCCAAAGATGATCACACCAGGTCTTCTTGTGATTGCTCTCTTGGTAGCTTCACAAACGCATCCATCCAAAATTTCACCTTCATCATCTGCTTGTCAGGTCACCCTTGTTCTACTGCTTTGAAAAGCACGTGCCATTTCTGCAGTTATGAAAGGATTTTGTAGAGTATGAATGAGAGAACAGTTTCTCTATCATTATTTTATTTCGACTAGTCCACAAAAACCAGATCATCACCACAAACTCAAATGGTTTGAAGTCAAAGCATACCCCAAAAGGCACCCCAAGACTCAAAGATCTGATGTGATCATCCACCCACGTGTGGGTCAGATTATTGCTTCTTTTGTGCTGCATTTATCGTTGCAAATGTGACTCTTTTGTTCTAGTCCTCCGTCTCAATATACATGAGCTCAGAATTAGTGCTTGAAATAAGGATTGGAGTGTAGGGCATCTAGCACTATTTCTAGAGTTATTGGTTTCCTGCAGTACTTCGGATGTGTGGATGGGAGGACCACATATTCCAGATGTTTTCACTTCACAAGCTGATATATTTCTTCCTATCTCAAATTCGGTTTTCATACATCATGGGATGTAAATGTCAAAGCCAAGTGAGAAGTTTTGTGTGATTCCTTCCTTCATAAAACAGATCCGTCAGTTTTAACATGTTATAAGGCTGTTTGAAGTCTTTGCAAATATTAGTTTTATGAACCATGTATGCCTTTATAAGATGGCATTAACACCCTCTCGTTTTTTCTACTCAAAGAAGGTTTCGTTCAAGTTTTTTCTTCTTCTTTTCAAGCTGCCTGTTCCAGAAAAATCTGCCTCTGGACAAATATGAGTAGTTTTGATATTTCTCTTCTTGCAGGAGGCAAGCTCTGCCATCCCACTATTTTCACCTGTAATTGTTCCCATGGCGCAGAGTTTTGGCCCAATATTGTCCCAGCTGACATCATATCCAACAGTCCGTTTTGGGGTACGATCTGTTTCTGTTACTTTGGTGTCAAAAATGTTGCTTGAAATGTCTAACATGTTGCACACAGGTTTCTTTTTTATGTTTACACTGTCAGTGTTCACCTAGGTATTTCCTTCCTTGTTTTGAAGATGCACTGCCTTATTTACTATAGATGTCTCATCAGAAGTTTTAGGGGTCGTCCCGACTAACAAAAGCGTAGCTTGAACCATTTTTTATATTAACTATAATATCCTATTTGTGTAGCTTTACTTACTACCACAAAACTACTAGAATGTTCAACTGTAGTTCCGTAGGCCTCTCTATATCATAACTCACTGGCGGAACTACGTGTAGGCCAAAGTGGGCCATGCCCCCCCCCCCCCCTTCCCCATGCTAGCCTACTGCAATATCTGTCTGCCTAAACTGCTAACTAATATATAGAGAAGAACAACATGGAAAGTGGCAGATCCATGGAAGGGAGAGTGAGCTCAAGTACTCCATACTGGTTAGCGGATAAGGGAGCACCTCAACCCCCTCCAATTTCTATGCATGGATGGGAGTTCCAAAGATAGAAGAAGAGGAGCCTCTATGCTCGTGTGACCTAAACTGACTGAAAGCGTAAAAGAACACAATTATTTATGGGCTGTAAAGAGTGAAAGAGTACTTGAGCCATTGAACCAGTTTATCCCACCATGTACTCAAGCCCCATCTAATAAGCCATACCCTATAATTCCAAATCCTTTAGTCCAACATTAGATTAATCATAGTTATGTGTGAGCAGGTGTTGAGACCAGACTGCTAGCATTACTACGATCACTGTAGCACTGCCCCCCCCCCCCCCCCCCGGGGGGGGTTCAATGCTAGCTCCACCACTATCATAACTGTAACTTTTAAACATTGGAATTGCATGGTTTTTATTAAAAAAAATCGAAGATGCACTTGGATGTCTTTCTGTTGATATCATTTTCTTTAGGGCCAACTTATCTTTTTTACTTTTCTTGTTGGGAAGATCCTTTTCATTTACTTTTCTTACTTTATGATTTGCCATTTTGGCCCTTTTACCCCATTTCCTGCTTTGATGTTTTCCATTTAGCTACATTACTGAGAAAAGTACCAAACTCAGTATGGAAGAAAATACTTGAGTTTGATCAGTTAACAATGACTGAAGGATGTGAAATTAAGAATGACCCTAGATTGTTCTATTTGTTTTGCTTGAATTTCAAAATTCAAACACAATAAATTTATTGCTCTGTCCTGTGAAAAGTTGCTGGGTGCATGTATATTTCCTACTTGAAACCATAAATCCAGGTAGCTTAGTAGCTTATATTCTGCATAACAGGCAGAAGCAGCCATTAAACAGATTGAGAATCTAAGCCCTCCTGTTGTTAAGCAACTTCTACCTTTACTTCAACAACTTCCTCCGTTGTATATGGACTTAGTAAAAGGGCGGGAGGACTTCATTCCAAAACCAGAAGAGACACGTCGCCTGGTATGTTAGTGCTATTCTTTTAATATTAATATATATGTTACCTCCCATGTGAGAATGGTAACAATTATTGTAGTTGTGTGTTCTCTAATCTTACATTAAGTCAATTAATTCACAGAGATAAAATCTATGAACGTATTTTAAAATTGTCTCTGATGTTGTACAGTGCTTCTGGCAATACCTATTTATTTGAGATTATCAGAATTTTCAGTTCAATACTTCAGTTTATAAGCAATCTTAGGATTTTCGTCAATTTATGTTTCAATCTGTTTATGCTGAATAACCAAGATTTTTGTGTGGGCCATTTTATTTCTATGCATGCTGCCTTACTGGCACATCACAATGCAGATAAAATCCTACTACGGAGTTTCTCGGAACCTCTTAATAAAGTTCAAAGATGATCAAATTGATGAAACCTCAATCCTTGCACAAGTATTAAGCTCTGAAGCAGCCATTAGCTCGTTGCTTGATATGTCGATTCGATCACTTCCTGGAGATCATGGTCTGCCATTACAGCAGGTACTGTTTTCCTTTTCAGCCTTCCATGTTTTGGAGTTACTGAAAAGCCATCGTTGGAACAGAGATTTTATAATTCTGGCAAAGTAATTATGTTTTGTTTCTTCAGGTGCTTCCTGATGTTCCACCAGCAATGGCTGATGCAGTGAACCGCGGAGGTGAACTTCTGGCAAATCTGACTGCAGGCACACCGTGGGAGGCTGTTGCTAAGGAGGTTGGTACCACTTTGGGTACCGACTCAGGCATTCTACGGGCACAGATCTCAAAGGAGGTTGAGACACTTGTTGATGTAATTGCTTCATGGATATCTTCAAATTCTGGTCCACGGCTACTTCGTCCATGATCAGTTGATCGCCTATTTTGCGTACAAAAATGTCAATAACACTGAAGAGCATCAAGTTTTTATTGATAAACTGTGAGTAATAAAAAATTAGATTGTACTTCAGTGCGATATGTTAGTACTTTAGATCCATGTTGTGGTTCAAGAAAATGGAGATGTCGTGTATTTAGGTTGAGTATTTTTTAACTTAGTTATTTTTGTAGAAGGTAACTTTTTAAGGAATAGAAATAAGGTGATAGATTCTTGCTATGGTAAAACTGCTCACTTGTACAAAGGGGTCCTGGCAATAGGAAATAGGAACAGTCCTTCAACAGCCGGATGACACGGGGAGAAGGTGGGTCGATGGTATGGGCAAGATTCAGCAACTGCTGAGGGCCAACTTGACCTGACAAGGAAGGATGCATGGCTCTGCCAATAGGAACTTCGGTGGACAAGTCATCTTAATTCTTAACCCATTGGCAAAGGCAAGATTTCTTTCCTCAGATTATTTTTTGTCTGCAATCAATAACAGGTTATTGTTAAATACCTATAAAGTGCTTATGTAAAGTTAGAATATTTCAATGTTTGGAACCTCTCATCTTTGAAACTGAAGCTGACCGGTACGCATAGGCAGCTACGTTCTCAGTCGTGAAGACAAAATCCAATGCGAGGCTTGAGAAATGAGGCTGCTCTCTCTAGTACCTGCCTACCTGGTGTCAGAAGAGCATTGCCCGCAACGTTCAACTCCACCTCTCCCATCAAATGATCAAACCACATCGAAAAGGTTTAGCGTGTTGAGAGCGAGTGATCCTGAATTGCTGATGACTCGGGTCCTGCTGCTTACTTTTATGCAAGTGTCACCTGGAACGGAGACCGGCCGTGCGTGCAATGCCGGATCTCTGCGTGTATCGAAAGAGCGCGCACAGGCAGTGAGGCAGCGCAAAGCATGCGGCAGGCCCGATGCCCCTGCCTGCGGTCTGGACGTCTGGGTGGGGAGGATTATGGCTGTCGCACGTGCTAAGCAGTTTCGCAACGAACTGTCGAACTGACGCCGCCCATTCGTTGCGAGGGTCTCTGGGAGAAGCAGAGCAGGAGAGCCTAGGGGAGGTTCGCCCGCCGGACCGGACCCATGTGAGTGTACATGCTACCTACCTTCCATCCATTCTCCCTGCAGATTAAATCGAAACGGCAAGAAAATGCCAGTGTCACCGGCGAGTCGCGTCCGGGATCATGTCCGGCCAAGGCTGGGGCGCGCTGGGCGGGCGTTGCCACTTCACATCGGCAGGTTGCCTGGTTGGTCGATGCGCCACCCTGGATCACGCTACCAGCTACAGATTCGCTTTGTGTTCCTAGCTGTTGCATGTTTGACCATGCAAGGGGCCGGGGTTTGCAGATAGATTAGGACATGCAGGGTCGCGTCCCCCTGGCCCGGCGCAGACAGGCCTGCGCCGCTCGCCGCTGTCACGACGCGGGTTTGTGAGATCAACCACTGTTTTTATTTTACTTGCGCAATGCACATCGGCAACTTGGCGAGGCCAGTGAAAACTGCCGCGCGCGCTAGCAGGCTCGTGGCGGCACATGCGGCAGGAGGGGGGGAGGAGCGGAGGAGGAGGAGGCCGGCCGCAGACCGGCGTCGGCTCCGACCGCCACGCATGTGGCCGCTGGTGTCGCACCAGTACCCGACTGTGGAGTCCATCAGAGGACGCAGAGTCCATGACATGTCCGGCCGCGCCTGTCGCGGTTCGCGAACGGTGATGGAACACAACAGCCGCCGTTTTGGATCATCCGCTCCTCCATGCCCCCCCCCCCCCCCCCCCCCCCCCCCCGCGCGTCACCGGACACCGGAGGAGACCAGTTTTGACTGGTGCACATTTGGTGCCGCAGTGTGCACGTATGGTAAGTGCTACACTTCCACTCCTTTATCTAAATAGGAGCGTAACACAGCTAGTAAGGAGTAAATTACCAACCTAATAACTTGATAAAAAATAAAAGTATTCTAATTTTAATTATTGGATCTGTCTCCTTATCAGGTGCTTAGATATCGCATTCTAACTAAACTTTAGCTGAATTAAAATTTAAACAATTCTAAATGATCCAAACAGTACATAGACCCAGAATCCACATTCACGAGCCCTAAACCTACACCACACGTGATGGTAGGGTGCTCATTGGTGACCCGAATCACCCGAGATTTACACCCCCCCCCCCCCCCCCCCCTCCTACGTGACATGCTAGTGACACGGCGGCATGTGCGTACGAGCGCATCCTACAAGAAGCTCCTATAGAAGTCCTTCTCAGAAAAAAAAAAGAAGCTCCTATAGAAGTCTTATCACGTCGCGTCCAGATATTGTTGTAACCCCGAACGGAATTTTTATTCCAGCTAAACTTAAAAGATTTCAGCGATTTTGTTACGCTCTCTCTCAAGACAAGGCATGAACGAAAGCATCCATTTGACCATCATCCAACCCAAACACCAGTGGTTACGGCCCAAGCGTGCGATCGGCAACGGTAATTATCTCCGGTGTCGGAACGTGGTTGTGCAGGGGATCCGTTGCCATCAACGCCTGCCTGCTGCCGGGGGCAGGGCAGGGAGATGCGCCCCCACCCCCACGTGCCCCCGCCCGGTGGCACGGCCCCCCAGACTGTCCGCCACGAGCCGGGACAAAAAGAAACAGGCGGAAGTGGCGCCTAAAATAAGGCGCGCTCGCGCGCGGAGCACAAGACCGCACCACCACGCCTAAGGATGGAATCGGAATACATGAAATCGAGTTCGGATAATGATTTTTACCACATTTTAATTCAAATATGGATATAGATTCGGATGTTATCGGATACGATGCAAAACGGAGGTCTCGAATTCAAATTCGGATATTTACTTGATTTGGAATATAGTTATATTTATTTGTTTTATTCATTACAAATATATTTTGAAGGTATTGCTAAGTCATTATACAATAAGAATTAAAGTATGTAACTGTTGTAGTTAAGAAAAAGACATCTCATCAAAACATATTTATCCATAAATATTGAAATATTAAATGAATAAATATTTATTGGAAATATCAATAGTGATAAAGAATAAATGGAATAAAGTATATTTATAATTTTATCAATAAGTGGATAAACCAAAGTAAATTAAAATCAATATGATTATCCATATCAAAATATAGTGAATTAAATTGAAATTAATTAAACTTAATCTTTATATATCATTGGTAATATTAAACCTAGTAGCACATGTCATTTATTCATGATCACTCTTAAATAGTTCCACTAAATACATTATTACTAATATTAAAATTAATATACCACTAATCAGTAGTTGTATATATAATTTTTTAATAGCTTCCTATGTGCTCATTTTTATTCGAATACGGATGTTGCAGATATTGTCGAATACGAATGTGGAATCGGATAGAGAAAAATGAGGCAAAATAAATTCGAATATATCCACTTTAGTACCACATTACAATCGAATACGGATACGGATATCCATATTAGATACAGATGCGAAAGGCCGGGCGGTTGAGTTGGCTAGCCTGGCCCGGTAGTGTCGCGCTCTCAGCAGGTCCTGAGTTCAATTCTTATCAGAAGCGAATTTCAGGCCGCTGAGGGAAAAAAAACCCCTCGCTGTGCTCGCCGTAAGGCTTGGCCCTCATGGGCATGGGCCAGGGTTCGGGGGTTTCTCTACCCGGGTAAGCCGGTGTGGCTTCCTCTTAATGAAAAAACGGTGGGGTCGTTTCTTCCCCGGGTAGAATTTTTTTTCATATTAGATACAGATACAGATACGGATAAAAAAAATTGGATAACCATTTACACGTTCCCACCCTTAAACCACGCCTGCCTGCCGCTGCCCTCCGCATCCGCTTGTGCGCCCGTGCCGCTGCCGCGGACCGGCTCCATTCCCGATCTCCCTGCCTGCTCCCCCTCCGTCCTCCTGCTCGTCGTCTCCACGCTCGCGGAAGCAGATCGGGGTGAGGAGGAGGAGCTGAGCGCCTGAGCTCCGGCGAAGGATCGTTCCGCCTGCTGCTCAGGAAGAGCTAGCTAGCTAGCGCGGCGGTGATGTGGAGTGTCCTCGCCGCGTAGCCAAGATCCGTCGTCCCAGCAGCGCGGACCTTGGCGGGGACTCGAGGACGGCTGGGGAGGGCGAGCGGGTTCGAGAATGGAGGAGAAAGCGGCTGACGCGACGGCGGCGGCGGTAGTGGCGGCTGCTGCGGCGGCGGACCAGGACGCCGCGGTGCACTGCAGCGAGCACCCCTACCCTCCCGGCGCGACGGCGGCCGCCGGGGCGGGCGCCGGCGGCATCTGCGCCTTCTGCCTGCAGGAGAAGCTCGGCATGCTGGTGTCCTCGTCCAAGTCCAGCCCCTTCCACCCGCCGCCGGCCTCCGCGTCGGCGTCCTCCACGCCGCCGCCGTCCAACCGCGCCTCCTCGGAGGCGCCGCTGCCGCTCTACCCTCCGGCGGCGGCCTCGCGCAAGGTGATGCCCGCGCAGGGCGCGGGCGCCGGGCTCAAGCGGAGCAAGTCCGTCGCGCCGCGCCCGGAGGAGCCGCTGCCGCCCCCCGCCCCGTCCGTGATCACCGCGGACAGCCCGCGCAAGAAGAGCTTCTGGTCCTTCCTCCACCTGTCCTCGTCGTCCGGGAGCCACAGGAGCGCGTCCTCGGCCGCGGCCCCCGGCAACAGCGGCGCGGTGGCGAGGAGGAACTCCGTGTCCGTGGCGTCGGCGTCGGCGGCGGCGCTCGGGGGCCGGCTGGAGGCGATCGCGGAGCCCGAGAGCCCGGGCCGCCGGAGCGAGGGGTCCTCGTCGTCGTCGTTCGGGCGGAAGGTGGCGCGGTCGCGCTCCGTGGGGTGCGGCAGCCGCAGCTTCTCGGGGGACTTCCTGGAGCGCCTCTCCACCGGCTTCGGCGACTGCGCGCTCCGGCGCGTGGAGTCCCACCGCGAGCCCAAGCCCAAGGGCGCCGGCGCGCTGGGCCACCTGGGCGGTGCGCACGGCGACGACGAGCGAGACCAGCACCACCGCATCAAGTGCGCGGGCTTCTTCGGCGGCGGCCTGGGCGCCGCGCCCCCTCCTTCGTCCTCCTACTGGCTCTCCGCGCCCGACGGCGGGACCGGCGGCACCGGCAGCGGCGGCGGGAGCTCGAGGGGCAACGGAAATCGGAGCCATCGGAGCTGGGCGTGGGCGCTGGCGAGCCCCATGAGAGCGCTGAGGCCGACCAGCTCCTCGTCCAGCAAGAGCATCATGGCCGCCCCGACAGCCGCGTAGGCGACGACGCACACCGAGCCGGAGCTTCATCGACCGGTCGACGGCCGGTGAACCATACTACTACTACTACTACTACATAAGTTTCTCCATCTTTCTCGGTGTTCTTGTGTCCATGTCTTAAGATTTTAAGAAGAACCTGGTCCTAGGTCGAGATGTTACTGTGGATCTAGCTGCCTTTACATTTGGGACCGCCGCGTCAGTCGGCCAAGAAAACTGTGGAATTTGTCATCTGTTTTAATCCCTATTCGTGTTGGCAATTCATCATCTGTTCTATACTTCTATACGGTTGATCTGATCTGAATCCTCTCTGAAAACTCATCGTTCTTAGGGTGTGTTTTGTTAGAAATCTAGGCAATTTTCGGTATATTTTAATTCCAAAATTAGATGTATAAACTAGCAATATTTCTATGACTTTAAGGAGTAAAATAAAACATGTGTACATGTTTATACTTATCACACATATAAGCATAAACAATATAAATAACCAAAGTTTCAGGGAGTACCCTAAAGCGGGGCCGTTGCCGGAGGCATTGGCTGCGCTGTTACCAACTGGAGTAGACATCTACTCGGTTGGCCTCAGTCGAAGTAGTCGAACTAAATCGGTGCAGGAAGAAGTTCGCAGTGCAGTCCCACGAACGGTCACCAAGATGTAGTCGACGTAGTCGTTCGGCCACCAGAATGTAGTCGACGTAGTCGTTTGTCTCGTCCACCAGGAAGTAGTCGTACAATCGGGCAAAGCCTTAGTATTTTTGAGCAGTCACGCTAAAGCGTTACCCAAAAACCTGATTGCCCGCCTATCCCGTGCAGGATCTCAAGGCGAGCAAGGTTTCGGAGGCCTGCTCACGCTAATTCTGTGCGCGCAGAGATTAGCGTTGGGGAACTCAGTTGTTGCAACTGGAGAGGGAGAAGAGAGGAGCCGAGTTGCCTCAGTGCTCTGGTGCAGGATGGATGAGGGGCATGGCACTCCTTATATAGTGACTCAGGTGCTCAGGTTCGTTGAACCTGGACATCATCAGAGTCATTTAGGTGATGCGGTTATGGCCATTAATTACAGATTTAATTGCACGTTTAATCGCACGATTAATTGCTGTCAACGGCAAAATAGCCATCACATCACGCCGCACCGCACCGCAGCGCCGCGCCGCACCGCACCGCAGCGCCGCACCGCACCGCACCGCCCGGCCGGCCGGCCGCGCCGCGCCGCGCCTCGGCCTCGGCCTCGGCCTCGGCCTCGGCCACGGCCACGGCCCGGCCCGGCCCGGCCCGGCCCGGCCCGGCTCGGCGAGGCGAGCGAGCGCGCGCGCGCGTGTGGTTCACCGTCCTCCTCTTACCGGCTTCACAAGTGGTGTACAAGAAGTCCACCTTTTAAGTCGGTTGAGATCCTCCTCAATTCTCGGTACGGAATTAAACATTGATTCCCTAGCATTAATAGTGGGCTTTAAATTCTTTTAATGCTTTAGAATAAATGGGCCAAGCCCATTACTCCAACAATCCCCACCAAGAAATTCAAGCCACACTAGAAATACCCTCATTCTCTCATTGATATACCAGTATTCGATAGAGACTGTTAAGTTGAACTTCCATCTAGGACAAAGGCTACACTTATTCACAACTGTGCAATGGACTATGCCTTGAATTGCCAGTTTTGTGCAAACAAGTTTGACCAGAGCCCTACACTGGTACTAGGCTGCAAAAGCATCCCCGCGGTTTGGAGCTTATAAGTCATACTCCATGCCCTTCATGAGTTTCTAGAGAATACCCAATTCTCATAGACCATGACCAGTGGTCAAACTCATATAGGTGTGTTCCTTTCAGATGTTCTGTAGGACAACATCTTTGTTTCAAGAAAACAACTCATTTGTTTAAAAGAAACCACCTGGCACACATTAAGGTATAGACCAACCTGCCATACAGATTAGAAGAGAAATGCACCTTATACACGGAATGAGCCTTTTTCACAAAGGTTCTCTTCTCACAGTCAGACTTTAGTTTGTTTCACCATCCTAATTCACGGGATCTCCGATCACATAGGACAGGTTTCCACTATAGAATGACTCACGTGGGTCTCAAGCCCAATTCCATAGATGCATTGTCTATCACATTTCGTGAAAGACCCTTTGTAAACTGATCTGCCAGATTTTTAGCCGTCTGAACATAGTCCAGGGCTATAACTCCGGAGTTTCTCAATTTTCTGACAGATTTCAACCGCCTTTTCACATGTCTAGATGACTTCATGTTATCCTTTGAACTATTCACCTTGACAATTACCGTTTGATTGTCACAGTTCATTAGGATTGCCGGTAACGGTTTTTCAACTATCGGCAAGTCCATAAGGAGCTCACGAAGCCACTCAGCCTCAACAGTGGCGGTATCTAATGCTGTGAGTTCTGCTTCCATAGTTGACCTCGTTAAGATGGTCTGCTTGCAAGACTTCCAGGAAACAGCTCCACCACCAAGTGTAAACACATATCCACTTGTGGCCTTTATCTCATCAGCATCAGAAATCCAATTTGAATCACTATACCCTTCTAGTACCCTTGGGTACCCGGTGTAGTGAATTCCATAGTTCATTGTCCCCTTCAGATAGCGCATTACTCTTTCAAGACCCTTCCAATGATCATCTCCCGGGTTTGAAACAAACCGGCTCAGTTTGCTTACAGCAAACGAGATGTCAGGTCTTGTAGCGCTCGCTAAATACATTAATGAACCAATGATCTGAGAATATCTCAGCTGATCTTGCATTATCCTTTTGTTCTTTCTAAGAATTAAACTGGCATCATATGGTGTTGAGACAGGTTTATAGTCGCTATAACCAAAGCGACTTAACACCTTCTCCACATAGTGAGACTGTGTAAGAATCACCCCACCATTGATCTCTTTTACCAGCTTTATATTAAGGATAACATCAGCTTCTCCCAGATCCTTCATCTCAAAATTTTGAGATAAAAACTCTTTGACTTCCTTAATCACATTAAGGCTAGTGCCAAAGATCAGTATGTCATCCACATACAAGCACAAAATCACTCCTTCAGCCCCACCATAGCGATAGTACACACATCTGTCAGCTTCGTTCACAACAAAGCCGGCAGAGGTCAAAGTTCTATCAAACTTTTCATGCCACTGCTTAGGCGCTTGCTTGAGACCATATAAAGATTTTAACAACTTACAAACCATTCCTTCTTGACCCTTTGATACAAACCCATCCGGCTGATCCATATAGATCTCCTCTTCTAACTCTCCATTAAGGAAAGCCGTCTTAACGTCCATCTGATGAACGAGAAGACCATAAGAGGCTGCCAAGAAAAGTAACACTCGAATTGTGGTCAATCGGGCAACTGGTGAATAAGTGTCAAAGAAATCTTCTCCTTCTTTTTGTGTATAACCCTTGGCCACAAGCCTAGCCTTGTACTTTTCAATAGTACCATCTGGCCTAAGCTTTTTCTTGAACACCCACTTGCATCCAACCGGTTTACATCCATAAGGACGTTCAACGACCTCTCAGGTTCCATTAGACATAATAGAATCCATCTCACTCCTTACTGCTTCCTTCCAATAGTCAGCATCAGGAGATGAATATGCCTCTTCAATGGTTCTGGGTGTATCATCTATGAGGTATACAAT
This sequence comes from Panicum virgatum, assembly GCF_016808335.1. Classification (NCBI taxonomy): domain Eukaryota; kingdom Viridiplantae; phylum Streptophyta; class Magnoliopsida; order Poales; family Poaceae; genus Panicum; species Panicum virgatum. The sequence goes on along the minus strand of NC_053151.1, from coordinate 27,820,232 downwards.
GAAATCATCACCAAAAGACTTTACAGTCCTTTGTCTCTTGCTCTTTCTCGGAGCATCATTGTTATCCTCCTCAGGATTTTCTACAAGTGTATGTTCATTGTGTTCTATCGGCTCAGCAGAGCCATCATCCTTGATGAACTCTTGCCTAGATGAACTTGTTTCATCTCTCATGGGAAAAATGTTTTCAAAAAATGTAGCATCTCTGGACTCCATTATAGTACCAACATGCATGTCAGGTACTCCAGATTTCACTATTAAAAATCTATATCCAACGCTGTGAATAGCATAACCTAGAAAGATACAATCCACAGTTTTAGGTCCAAGCTTACGTTTCTTGGTTATTGGCACACTCACTTTTGCCAAACAACCCCATGTACGTAAGTATGACAGTGTTGGCCTTTTCTTCTTCCATTCCTCGAAATGAGTTATCTCTTTATTCTTTGTAGGAACACGGTTTAGGACATGACATGCAGTCAATATAGCCTCACCCCACCATTCCTTGGAAAGTCCCGCTGTATCTAACATGGCGTTAACCAAATCCGTTATAGTGCGGTTCTTTCTTTCGGCAACCCCATTTGACTGAGGTGAATAGGGAGGCGTCCTCTCATGAATAATACCATGTTCCTCGCAGAATAAAGTGAATAAATTTGAGAAATACTCGCCACCACGATCTGACCTAACTCTTTTGATCTTTCTCTCAAGTTGGTTTTCTACTTCAGCTTTATAGATTTTAAAGTAGTGTAAAGCTTCATCTTTTGACTTCAACAAATAGATGTAACAAAATCTAGTACTATCATCAATCAAAGTCATGAAATATTTTTTACCACCTTTTGTCAACACTCCATTCATTTCGCACAAATCGGAATGAATTAATTCTAAGGGTGCCAAGCTCCTTGCCTCCGCGGTCTTATGAGGCTTACGAGTTTGTTTTGATTCAACACATACATGACACTTAGAATTTTTGACAAAAGTGAACTTTGGAATTAAGCTCAAATTAGCTAAGCGCATCATACAACCAAAATTAACGTGACAAAGCCTCGAATGCCAAACATTTGTTTCATCAACGTTAATAACATTGTATGCAATTTTATTACAAACATCTGACAAAGAAAGACGGAACAAACCTCCGCTTTCATAACCTTTTCCAACAAAAGTACCAAACTTAGACAAGATACATTTATTGGACTCAAAGACTAATTTGAAACCATCTCTACACAGTAGAGAGCCGCTGACTAAATTCTTCTTGATGGTGGGGACATGCTGCACGTTCTTCAGCTGCACGGTCTTCCCCGAAGTAAACTTCAGATTTACCGTACCAACACCAAGAACACGCGCATGTGATCCGTTCCCCATCAGCAAGGAGGAAGTCCCGCCGGTCTGGTAAGAAGAGAACAAAGAAGCATCAGCACAAACATGAATATTAGCACCAGTGTCAACCCACCACTCGGGTGAACCAAAGACTGAAAGAACAGTAGGTAATAAATTACCGTACCCCGAAGTTCCTCCAGGCTCGCTAATAACCATGTTGGCGGAGTCGTTGCCTTTGCGGTTCGGACACTTTGCAGCAAAGTGATCCGTACTAGCACACACATAGCAGGCTCCCGTCTTCTTCTTCTTCTTAAAAGTGGTTGTCTTCTTAGTCTTTGGTTGGTTCTGCGGTGGCTTTTTCTTGTTCTTATGGGAGTTGTTCTTCTGAACAAGATTGGCACTTGAAGCACCAACAACTCCTTTCCCACGTATGTCCTTTGCTCTCGCCTTCTCCTCAACATCAAGAGTCCCTATGAGTCCATCTATTGTGAACTCCTGTCTCTTATGTTTTAGAGAAGTAGCAAAGTCCCTCCAAGAAGGTGGCAGCTTAGAGATTATACCTCCAGCCACAAACTTATTGGGTAACACACATGGGGACTCTTTGCTGCAATTTTTGAGATCTTTTGCCAGAGTATGTATTTCATGAGCCTGTTCCACTACAGAACGGTCTTCGACCATCCTGTACTCAAGGAACTGCTCCATGATATACAACTCACTCCCGGCGTCAGATACTCCATATTGAGCCTCAAGAGCATCCCACAAAGCTTTGCCAGTTGGCAGCCGGATATAAGAATCCTACCAGGTTATCACCGAGAACACTAATGATCAAGCCTCGAAAGAGGATATCAGCCTCATCGAACGCACTCCCTTCCTCTGGAGAGAATTGTTCAGGCTTATCCTCTTTCACATGGATCACTCTCGATAGTGTTAACCACAGTATAAGCCGCTCTTGCCAACGTTTGTAATTTGAACCATCAAAAGGTGATGGTTTGATTGATGCAGCAAAGCTAGATACCGAAAGCCTATTAACACAATCAGGTTTTTGGATTGTTAGAAATCTAGGCAATTTTCGGTATATTTTAATTCCAAAATTAGATGTATAAACTAGCAATATTTCTATGACTTTAAGGAGTAAAATAAAATATGTGTACATGTTTATACTTATCACACATATAAGCATAAACAATATAAATAACCAAAGTTTCAGGGAGTACCCTAAAGCGGGGCCGTTGCCGGAGGTATTGGCTGCGCTGTTACCAACTGGAGTAGACATCTACTCGGTTGGCCTCAGTCGAAGTAGTCGAACTAAATCGGTGCAGGAAGAAGTTCGCAGTGCAGTCCCACGAACGGTCACCAAGATGTAGTCGACGTAGTCGTTCGGCCACCAGAATGTAGTCGACGTAGTCGTTCGGCTCGTCCACCAGGAAGTAGTCGTACAATCGGGCAAAGCCTTAGTATTTTTGAGCAGTCACGCTAAAGCGTTACCCAAAAACCTGATTGCCCGCCTATCCCGTGCAGGATCTCAAGGCGAGCAAGGTTTCGGAGGCCTGCTCACGCTAATTCTGTGCGCGCAGAGATTAGCGTTGGGGAACTCAGTTGTTGCAACTGGAGAGGGAGAAGAGAGGAGCCGAGTTGCCTCAGTGCTCTGGTGCAGGATGGATGAGGGGCATGGCGGCTCGGCGAGGCGAGCGAGCGCGCGCGCGTGTGGTTCACCGTCCTCCTCTTACCGGCTTCACAAGTGGTGTACAAGAAGTCCACCTTTTAAGTCGGTTGAGATCCTCCTCAATTCCCGGTACGGAATTAAACATTGATTCCCTAGCATTAATAGTGGGCTTTAAATTCTTTTAATGCTTTAGAATAAATGGGCCAAGCCCATTACTCCAACATGTTTATTGGTGAAAAAGTTTGGATTTGGTTACTGAAGCACATTCCGTTGTTACTTGATAAATAATATTCAATTATGAACTAATTAGAATTAAAAGATTCAGCGGGTGCTAATTAGTTAGACTGTTAGACTGTGTAATTAATTATTTTTTCAATTACATTTAATACTCCATATATGTGTTCATATATAAATAATGTTCAATTATGAACTAACTAGGATTAAAAGATTCAGCTGGTGCTAATTAGTTAGACTGTGTAATTAATTATTTTTTTAATTACATTTAATGCTCCATATGTGTTCGAAGATTCGATATGACAAATATTGTGTAAAATTTTTTTTTGGAAACTAAACAGAGCTTAGCTGAACAACTGTTAGGGGACGTCATTTCCGATCTGGTGGATTGGACGTAAAGATGGGCGTGGATCAACCTTGGAGCGAACCCAATCGAACCAGTGATCCATTTAATGTCCAGAGGAGCACCGACTGCTCCATTTCAATCAGCTCGCTGACCCCTGGTGCTCCAATGGATGCCGAGGGTCAACCCCATGCGTTTATTAATTATGGCTATTGGTTTATATACTACTTGCTACTGCTTTGTAAATGAGAACAGAGTTTGCTTCCTGGTGATGTTTGAGGATTCAAATATACGCTTTAGTAATCCGGCCAGCTGTTGCTTAGACGATAGATGACGTTCCTACTCATGGCTACTAAAGGCAGCTACGCCCGGCCGGCGGAGCCGCGGAGCTTATCATGCTCAACACCATGGAGGCACAGCTGGTCCTGATCCGGTGGTGCAACATCTCTTGTTCTTCGAGACCCGACCAGCTCCATGCTGCCCTTCGACACCATTGTTCAGTTCCTGCGGTGGCAGTAGGCTTCCAAGCTCCACTCGCCGACGAGCAACGTTACTACGCGAACACCAGCAATGTTGCCATTTACTGCTTTAACCACAACGACGACACCGTCGATAGCGGAGAACTGAATCGAGGAGGGAGTCGCCATCGCCGGGAGCCAGAGGATGGGAGGAGGGGGGTGCCGTCTGTGGAGTGTGGACAGCCCCGATCAGCTCAAAGTCCCTCTGTGTCAATCGGCTTACAGCAGGGCGCAGCGGGATGACGCCTGCGGTGTGAAGGGCAGGATGCGGCTTCGATGGTCGCCGCCCTAGCGCCGCTAGGGCAAAGAAAGCGGGTCGAACCTCTCGATCCTTTGGTTTTCTGGTTTCCGATCTGCTGAACCTAAGCGGTTTCGTGGATCGAAGAAGGGGGTCGTTTCTGTGGGTCGGTTCGACGAACCAGCGGTTCGGCCCGCACCATCCCCATCTTTAACCGTGTGTTTGGTTGCGGGATCAATGGATTGGGTTGGATCCAACCCGGATTTTAGAGACGGAGCCGACTCATCCATTGTTTGGTTGCACTTCTGATTTTTGGGACGGAGTGAACCCATTTCATGTTTGGTTGAAGGAATTGAGAATACAGGTTGGATGGCATGATAACACCGTTAACGAGGGTCCCACTTGCCACCAATAGACCCCACCTGTCATCCTCTCACCTTTTTCTTTTTCTTTTTATTCTTTTCTCTCCCTTATCTTCTTCCTCAGCCCGAGGGGGGGGGCACCTGCCGCGCAGCTCGCCGGGCCCCCAGCCACCGGCCGCGCCCGGCCCCCCGCCGCCGGCCTCCTCGCGGCCGGCGGAGCTCGCGGGCGGACGCGGGGCTCCGCCGCCGGCGCGACCTCCGGTCGGGCGGACGCGGTGCTCGTGGCCCTCCTTCCTCCACGACCGTGCCATGGCGGGCGGACGCGGGGCTCCGCCGGCCGCGAGATCCGCCCGTGGGCGAGCTCCGCCTTGGAGCGGCTCCTTTCGTCCCGCTGCGACATCCACCCGTCTCGCCCGCGAGCTCCGCTCTGGCGGCTCCTCCTGTCCCAGCACGAGCTCCTCCCGTCCCAGCCGTGAGATCCACCGCCGCGAGCTGGAGCGGCTCCTCCCGTCCCGGCCGCGAGCGAGCTCCGCGAACGCGTGGAGAAGGGGAGCGAAACGGAGGCGCGCGCGAGGGACGAAACCCAGCTGGGTTCGCTCCGTCCGCCATTTTTCGGAGGACGGAGCCAACCCGCATTTGGCCGGAATATTCCCTCCTGGAGCCAACCCAACTCTCTCGTCTTCCATCCAAACAGCCGCGAGGACGGGTCTGCTACGACCCGGCTGGCTCCCCTCTCCGACCAAACACACGGTAATTGGACGGGGCATATGGCGATCGCGTAGCTCGCATGCGAGAGATTTGACGTGCTCCATTCGTTTCCAGCACAGTAATTGCAACAGTGCGAGTAACTGTAGGCCGTGTTTGGTTCCCAAAATCAAAATTCCAAAAAAATTTCCGGCATCTGCATGGAGACTTAAATCTAGACGAAATAAAAAACGCATTGCGACTGCTGTCTGTAAATGGCGAGACGAATCTAATGAACCTAATTAGGCTGTAATTAGGTGATAAATTGCTACAGTAATGCTACAGTAAATAACCTCTAATGACAGATTAATTAGGCTCATTAGATTCGTCTCGCGATTTACAGACGAGTTCTGTAATTATTTTTGTGATTAGTCTATGTTTAGTACTTTAAATATAGAAAGATGCCTTTTCAAAAATTTTACAGCCTGCAACCAAACACCCCCTAGTCAGCAGCCCAGGAATTTTACTGGTGTCGGGGCGGCAGTAAAAACAGGGAGAGGGGCATCCTGTCAGGCCCGCACACGGCACACGAGCAGAGCAGCTGCCGCCGTACTCCGGCATCGTGCGGTACGGCGGCCATGTGGATGCGCCTCCGGCGCGCTCTGCCATGGCCTGACCTGCGCTGCTCTGCGTACGCATGGCATTGGCATGGAGAGGGTGACCAGACCACGGACCACCCGTCTTTTCCTCTGCCGCGCGCTGCGGCACTGCTGCGGTGCTGCCCACCCACGCACGCCCTCGTCCGGCACGGTCCCGTAGCGACTCCTCTCCCGTAGGTAGCGGCGTAGCCCCAGCCGGCCGTGCCGACGCGCCCGCGCTGCGCTGCCCTGCCGCTGAGGGATCACGGGCCTCGCCACGGCACAAGCCGGCTGGTGCCGTGGTGCGGCCGCGCAGCGCAAAAGCCAGGTATGTATTCGAGACATCGAGTGCTGGGCTGCTGGCCGAGAATGGCTTCCATTCCCTGGGCGCCCTGCTCTCTCTGTATCTCTTCCCTCCGTTCGGTATGATTGGTGGTGCCCCGCGCGGTACGGCGCCGGTACGTGCGCACGCCGCCGTCCTGGAGGCGTGGGTCAGGTGCTTCCGGTGTGGGTCTCCACTCCCAGACGGGTGGGCAATCCGGACACGTCGGCGGCCAGCGGGGCCGGGGGTGCCCAGGCCGGGCTCCATGCACGTGCACGTCCAATGATTTGCGCGCCTGGCCGACGCGTGGCTGCCGCGGCGCACGCGGGGTGGCCGGGCGGTTCGACTCGAGGTTAGATCAGGAAGAGTATTCGGTTCTCTGCCGAAGGTTGTGGAACGGGAGCAGATCGAGCTACGCTGCAGATCGCAAAATGAAAACCGCGACGCGGCTGCAGCCTTGCATTGCAGGTGCCGAGCTCCGCGCGCGCCGACGTGCATGCGCACCGTCACAAGGCAGAGGCTGTTCGGCTTGTCTTGGTTTGGCTTGGCTTGTCTTGGCTTGTTTCGACTTATTTCCTCTTACAGAATACTATTCATTATACCAGCTCTACAATATTTATGCGGTCAGCCGAACAGACTCGTAGTACTAGGTGTAGGTGCGTGAAAAGAGGCTACGAATTAAACTATATGATTGTAGATCTAAACTAAGTGTGGTAGTAAATGTTAATGGGCCACGACTAAAGCCACGGTCCAGATGGCCCTAGGGGCAGGCCCACCAAGAACTCGAGTTGTGTACAAGAATACTCCCAGCGTCATGGTACACGCTCGAACAAAGGGCGCGCACTTAATGATAAGCACGGCAATAAGGCATCGGGGGACAAGTACCGTCATCTGTGTTAGGAATATTTTGTGTGTGTGATTAATTAGCATAAATACGTGATTAACACGTGGCTTAATTAGTTAATCCCGTCATTAGCAGTTCCTAATGACGGGGTGCGTCTGTACATGAAGCGCCTGTTCGGAAGGGGTCTGTCTCTTTCAAACCGGTGCGTCGATGTCCCCTGTGCACATATAAATACTTGTAATCACTGTTCATGAGATCAATTAAGAGAATCACTGTTTATCCAAACCAAGTTTACTTTCAACACGTTATCAGCACCGGCTCGACTTGCCGGTTTGGAATCCGCCCAGAACCAAGAACAGGGGGAGGCCCCTTGGCCTCCACCGGCCTCCACCAATCGAAGTATGGACGGGAGTCAATTCGATGGGGGAAGAAATATGCCTAATGGATAGTTGCACCATGAATACTATACTTAGAGAAATAAAATATTTTCAAACTCTTACTAAATGAGAGGGAAATGTTTTAACAATCGCCGGGCGCGATGCAATGATAGTGGATTCTGATCGTGCTACTATCATACTCCCTATGGGTACACAGATTATAATCGAGGAAGCTTTATTATATCCTGATTCAACTCGTACCTTACTAAGTTACAGAGATATCCCGAAAAATGGGTTTCATGTTGAAAAACACGAAGAGAGTAAAGAAGAATATCTTTTCTTTACAAAAGACACTGGATATGGAAAACAAATTGTTGAAAAAATTCCTTTTTTTCCATGTGGATTGTACTATACATACATCAAACCCGTAAAGCATGTTGCATATAAGGTAATTTTCCAAAATAATAACACATTTCAAACATGGCATGATCGCCTTGGTCATCCCAGTGTAGGGATGATGCGGAAAATTATTTGTAATTCAATTAGTCATAATTTAAATAAAGCAAAATTTTCTCGATCCTCAGATTTTGTATGCACTGCATGTGCAGAAGGGAAGTTAATTTTAAGACCATCACATCTTAAGATTAAAAATGAACCACTTAAATTCCTTGAACGCATTCAAGGTGATATATGTGGTCCCATTCAACCATTATTTGGACCGTTCAGGTATTTCATGGTTCTCATCGACGCATCTACAAGATGGTCCCATGTGTCTTTTATCGACACGAAACCATGCATTTGCTAAGATAATTACTCAAATTATCAAGTTACAAGCAAATTACCATGAACATCGGATTCAATCAATTCGCATGGACAATGCTGCTGAATTTACCTCAAGAGCCTTTAATGATTATTGCATGGCATTAGGTATTCAGGTTCAGCACTCAGTTCCATATGTCCATACTCAAAATGGTTTAGCATAATCACTTATAAAGAGGATAAAGCTTATTGCAAGACCAATGTTGATGAATTGCAAGTTACCAACCACGTGTTGGGGTCATGCAGTCTTACATGCTCCTGATCTGATTCAATTGCGTCCAACTGCTTATCATGAGAATTCCCCCTTAGAGTTAGTGCGTGGAAATCAACCAAACATTTCCCATCTGCGTAAGTTCGGTTGCGCTACATACGTACCGATATCACCACCGCAGCGTACAACCATGAGCCCACACAGGAAATTGGGGATTTATGTGGAATATCAATCTCCATCGATCATAAAATATCTCGAGGCCCTGACAGGAGATTTGTTCACAGCTCGATACGCTGATTGTATTTTTGATGAGGACCATTTCCCGGCATTAGGGGGAGACACAAAGTATCAAAATGTGTGCTAGGAAATCGATTGGAATGGACAAGGCATTACGTCCTCTGATCCACGTACTCAAGAAACTAAACTGCAAGTTCAGAAGATTATAGATTTGCAACACATTGCAAATAACCTGCCAGATGCATTTACTGATTATAAAGGTGTAACTAAATCTTATATTCCTGCTCGTAATGTACCAAAAAGAGTGGAAGTACCTTTTAGTACCACTCAACCTCTAAAATCGAAAAAGAGGGGGAGGAATATGGCCACAGTGCAGGAAAAGCTTCTTGCAAGCAACCGCGGAAACAGAAGAATAAGTCTTCTGAAATAGTAAATGCATGTCAACCCCATGTTGACGGACACTTATTAGACAGTACAAGTCCAGTGGATGGGCAACAGCCACAACCTAGCTCAACGGTGCACCTAAATACTGAGGCTAGGACATTGGAGTACCTAGATTCTATCGTTAGGGGAAATGACGAGAAATCATCAAGGGTACAAGAGATTTCAATAAATTATATTAATTCTGGAGAAATATTTGATAGAAAGATTACTATTGTCGACACATATTTTTTTCGAATAAATTGGCAACAATCTTCTCAATAATCCAGATCCAAAGACCACGGCAGAGTGTAGAAAACGCTCGGACTGGGCAAAATGGGAAGAAGCAATTAAATTGACAATAGCCTCGCTTAATAAGTGGGAAGTATTCACACTAGTGATGACTACACCTTCAAGTATCTTCCCTATGGGATACAAATGGGGTTTCGTCCCAAAGGGGAATGAAAACAACGAAGTGGTGATATATAAAGCGAGACTGGTAGCACAAGGGTTCACGCAGAGACCCGGTATTGATTTTAATGAGACTTATTCTCCAGTTATGAGTGAAATCACATTCTGATATTTAATTTCATTGGCAGTACAAAAACATCTATCTATGCAGTTGAGGGATGTAGTGACAACATATTCGTATGAGTATTCGTATGAGTCACTGGATTATGATATATATATATATAGGACCCGTCTATTTAGCACCCCGGGTGTTGAATATTATTCAACACTCCGGCGGAGTGCCGCCCCCACTCCGGCGAGAGGTATTTACGGTAGTAAAATCTGGCTGGCTAGGCATTTTAATGCAGACTTCATTATCGTGCAGGTAGTAAAAGCTAGTGTGTAAATGTTTGACACCATATCTTAATGCTCGTTTGACCAGACACCTACCAGTCTATCCTGATTTAACGCTTACTATTAAAAGCTATCTCTATCTCTATGAATGTTTTGGCGTGCTTAAAGAGATTTGAGTTGTCCGGTTGTAGCATGCGGCGGAGTGGTCGCGCTAACTCTGACAAGTTAAATTTTACTACATTAGTATATGCGGGAGTAAAATGTGATATCATCATGTGTCCTGGAAGTAAAAGTCATCAAATTTCAGCGCGTGATGTAGCACATTCACCGGACCTCCAACAACGATCTAAAAAATAAACCGTTGAGGTAGCACATTCACCAGACCTCCAAAACAACGATCTAAAAATTACACCGTTGAGGTAGCGCGGGAGTAATAATTGATTCTTCCCATATTCCATGTGTTTGACCTAGGTTAGTGCCTAGTTGACCATTGTATTGATCGGGGAGCGGTGAATTTTGTCAATCCCCATACATCAATTTCATGGAGATTTACCACTAGTTTTTTTTGGCAAAATGTGGTGTCAAATTGTCTAGCGATGTTACTCCGATGGGCCTAAAAATAATCATGGCTCCTCCCAGCACAAGTGGCCCCCGCCCCGGTTCACAACATCTGTAATATTCTTAACTTATACTCCCTCCTTCCCTGTTTATAAGGCATACACGTATATCAAGATTCAAACCTTGTCATCTTTGACCAATAATTTGACTATTAAATTTTTATTTTTATAATGCAAATTTCATATGATTGGATTCATAATCAAATATATTTTACAATGATTATAAGTTTATAATCAAAAGTGATATAATATATGATAAATAAATGGTCAAAGTGTTGTTTAGAAGACTGTGTCATGTTCCACCATGCCTTATAAACGGGGAAGGAGGGAGTAGTAAATTTGTACTGCTATAGCAGATTCTGCCATTAAAATGTTGACATGAGAGGACTCATATTACTCTTGCGAAAACACAGGTACGATTACACAAGTACTTTTAGGTACATTTACACAACAATACAAGCATGATTTTGCCGGTTGATGATGCAGCTCTAACACAAGCGAACTTGCAGAAATACAACTACAAATGAAAAGAATATGCTATTCCACAAGCTCATTGTCCTAAATGTTCCGATGTAGCACTGCTTTCAGGAGCGCCTTTGTGTCAGCCCTATGCCTCTTCTAACTGCTTGCATTACCAATAAATATTTATTGCAGTGTCTAAAATATCGAATATGAAAATTGTAAAAGATACTACTCTATCTAACCCGTGAAGCACGTACTACTCTAAATTTTGATATTACTATATGAATACGAACAAAAATACTACTTTGAATTATGAAAAAGATACTACATAATTTTTTTTAAACTAAGAGGATTAATATTCGAATAAGTAATTACCAAAAATTTTAAAATTAGGAGGATCAATATTCAAAGAAGTAATCACCCCGTGCATGCATCTGCCCCCCCCCCCTCCCCCCCTAATCCTTCTAGCTTGCGACTTATCTAACTTATCTAACAGAAGCACATACTACTCTCAATTGTAAAGTTACTACCCGAATATGAATAAAAATACTACTCCAAATATGAAAAATACTGCATAAAACTCTTTAAAATTAAGAGGAGTAATATTCAAAGAAGTAATTAATCATCCCATGCATGCAACTGCCTCTCAATCCTTATATCTTGTAGCTTATCAAACAAAAGCACATACTGGTCTAAATTGTGAAATTGTACTGCTTGGATATGAACAAAATACTACTCTAAATTAAAAAGAACACTACATAATTTTTATAATTAAGAGGAGTATTATTTAAAGAATTATTTACCAAAAATGTTGAAGATTTCTAGGAGTAATTTTCCAAAATAAGAGAAGTAAAAAAAATCATGATATTGGCCGTGTTGTTGACTATTGACTTGCAGAATTATTTTCACTATCTAAATTGGCCATGCTGTTGTGTGGCAGCATAATGTAATGGTCACATGATTCACGAGTTATGAACTACTATAACACACAAAAAATACTACTCAAAATTATCAAAGTGCTTCTTTAAATTGTGGAAAATACTACTTCAGTAAGAAAAAATATTACTCTAATTTGTACAACAATACTACTCAAAAAGTGTGAAAAATACTATTTCAATAAGAACCAAATACTACTCTGGCTTATAAAAAATACTACACTAGCATGCTTTGCAACATGGAAACACAATGATAATTTTTTATGCTGTGAAAAATACTACTACAGTATTGCTTGTGCTACTACTATTCTGGATATTGCACAAAGGGGTCAGCTTCTAGTTGTGAGGAATCAGATATGATGAATCGGAGAGTGCTTGCTCACTTGTGCTCTATGATTTTGATACGATGCAATACTCTATGATTCGATATGAAGTTGAAGTAAAAATGATAACTAGATGCACAACAGTAAATGTAAAAGATGATGTAAAAAATTCTAATGGCAATGAACACAATTGTCTGTTCAAAAACATGGTAACACCCGAAATTCATGCACGCGGGTTGTGGCTTGCAGCTAGGCACTACCAATTGAACGCATTTTGGGAGCAAATGAACTAACCTGCTGCTGTCGCTGATGGGGTTGTTGCTTCCTCTCCGTGCTGCAAAGTTTCAGGTGTAGCCGGTGGTTGTAGCGGAATGTTTGTTGCCTCTGCTTGTTCTTTGGCAATCTGGCGTCAGGGGTGGTGATCTTGGATGCCTAGAACAGTCTGGCGTCAGTGGATTGGGAGCGAGTCGATGTTTGGGTGGGGAGAGGCCTCCTAGTTTCCTTGGGCTGGTTGCATAATCATCTATTCATCTCGCATAATCAGGGGCGCGATTCCCGATGGTTCCGAATAAGACGTCCTTCCTTGTCCATAAAACACTGCCGGGTGATGGTTTTTGAACAAAATTAATAACGGCTAATTAATGGCCACCAATTATAGAGCAAAATGACCATAATTGATACCGCAATAATGCCTGTTTTATGTGCAACCAATAAATAGCAATCAATGGCCCATAAAAGGCTATCTTTTGGACCTTAAAATTGTGGTATGAGGTCATGGTGTTGCTTTTAATTGCGTTGAATGTGATGAGTGCTGGTGGAGTGGTAAATATTGGTTGCGTTTTTCCTCGCCGGAGTTGGGACTGCGCCACCGGTGCGTTGAATAGTATTCAACACCCCGTGAGTTGAATCGACTATATATATATATATATATATATATATATATATATATATATATATATATATATATATATATATATATATATGAAGGTTCCGGAAGGAATTCCCATACCGAATCCGAATGCAAATCGCAACATGTATTGTGTAAAATTAAAAAAATCAATTTATGGCTTAAAACAATCGGGTTGAATGTGGTACAATCGACTCAGTGAATTCTTTCTTGCGAAGAGATACACTAGTAGTAATGATTCACCATGTGTGTTCATTAAAAAAATCAGATACGGAATTTTACATCATTTTTGTGTATGTTGATGAACTTAATATCACTGGTCACATACAAGATATAATTGAAGCACGGAATCATCTAACAATAGAATTCGAGATGAAAGATTTGGGTCAAACCAAATTTTGTTTGGGTTTACAACTTGAACATCTTCCTACGGGAATTTTTGTACATCAAGCCGCTTATATCCAGAAAATATTGGAAAAATTCAATGTGAACAAATCATATCCATCAAAGATACCTATGGTTGTACGGTTACTTGATATGAAAAAGGATCAATTTAGACCAAGAGATGATGGAGAAGAATTATTGGGACCTAAGGTTCCCTATCTTAGTGTCATTGGAGCGTTAATGTATCTTGCAAATAACACCCGGTCGGATATCACTTTTCCAGTGAATTTACTAGCTAGACATAGCGTTGCTCCTACCAAACGTCATTATATAGGAGTTAAGAATATCTTTCAATATCTCAATGGTGCAAAAGATCTTGGACTTTTCTTTCAAAGAAATGCAGATTCAAATATGATTGGATACACTGATGCTGGTTATTTATCTGATCTCCATAATGCCAGATCCCAGACAGGCTATGTATTTCTACATTGTGGAGCAACTATATCATGGAAATCTTCTAAACAAACATTAGAGGCTACATCCACAAATCATTCTGAAATAATTGCTTTATATGAAGCTTCACGTGAATGCGTGTGGCTACGCAGAATGATTAACCACATACAGCAATCATGTGGTATTGATTCAATGGAATCACCGACTATTATCTATGAAGATAATACCACTTGTGTTGCACAGATGGATACAAGTTATATAAAGAACAATATAACTAAACATATTGCACCAAAATTATTCCACCCTCACCAGTTGAAACAAAATGGAGAAATTGATATTTTGCAAATTAAATCTTGTGATAATCTCGCTGATTTGTTTACAAAGTCCTTACCAATATTATTTTTTCAAAAATTGATACGTGGAATTGGTATGCGACGATTACAAGATTTACAAAATTTAGGGGGAGAATCAAATTAAACCTAATCAAGCATCATATTGTACTCTTTTTCTATATGAGTTTTTAGTTCAATTTCTCATAGAGGTTTTTAACGAGACAATATCAACACAAGGACATATATTTTATCTCTGATTTTCCCCACAGAATTTTTAAGGAGATATCAAAGATATATTAATCTTTCTCACATTTTTTCCACTAGGTTTTAGGAGAAAGAGATTACGTATATGCTATATTATTTTCTCCTCATTTTCCTATCAAGTTTAAGGAGTTTTTCATGGCATATCAAAAGACGATATGGTTTCTCCTCACATTTTTCCTACAAGGTTTTTGGAGGAGTTTTTCCCATTATATTGGATATTCTCAAGAACAATGAACAAGGATTACATGAAGCATACTGGAAGCCAATTGATCAAGGAGGAGTGTTAGAAATATTGTGTGTGTGATCAATTAGCATAAGCACGTGATTAACACGTGGCTTAATTAGTTAATCCTGTCATTAGCGGTTCCTAATGATGGGGTGCGTCTGTACGTGAAGCGCATGTTCGGAAGGGTCTGTCCCTTCCGAACCGGTGCGTCGATGTCCCCTGTGCACATATAAATACTTGTAATCACTGTTCATGAGATCAATTAAGAGAATCACAGTTTATCCAAACCAAGTTTACTTTCAACAATCTGCAGTGATGCTGCTCAAGCTCAGCTACGAATCGGCACTCGCCTCATCGGAGGGGCTCCATTCATCAGGCTAGGTGGTTTTCTCGAAGCGTAGCTGTCACGTACAGAGCGATCGACGACGACGACCATGCAGGCGTGCATGTGCTTACGATCCTGTCCAAATTAGTGGTCGTCCAACTCGATGATTCGGTAAGTTTGGTTAAGATGGTGAAAAAATTCCGTGAATCTTTTTGTACTTTTGACCATTAATTATTAGTACTAAATAAAGTCTAATTACAAAACCACCTCCAGAACCCTCGGGTAAATTCACGAGACGAATCTAATGAAACCTTTGACCGCATGCTTAGAGGAAGGTTATTGTAGTATTACTATAACAAATTATGGATTAATTAAGCTCATTAGATTCGTCGCGCAAAGTTGCACTTATATGTGAAAAGGTTTTGCAAATAGACTTTATTTAGTACTTCATGCATATAAGATTCTCTTTTCGCGATTTTAGTGTAGCTCAAACCAAACACGGTCATGGAATTGGAACCGCACCAACATTCAGGCCCTGTTTGGGGGTAGCTGGAGCTTTTCCAAAAGTTGCTAGTCTGAGAAGCTCACCGGCTGGTCCGAGAATCTGCTGGTCTGAGAATCTGCTGGCCTGATAAGCTAGTCTGTTTGGCAACCCAGCTTTTGGATGGATGGCTGCTGAGCTGAGGAGTGGAAAATCTGAAATACCCTCTGATGTAATGAATGCCTGATTACTTGTGAAGTATGATTATTCATCTGAACAGCTTGGTTAATACTATTTTATATTATTTTTGATAGCTTAAAATTTAATAGTTCATATTGAAACAAGGTATTAAATAGTAAAATTAGTTTATGTAGTCGTACTATTTCAATTGTTTCATTGAACTTACACAAAAACACATTCGAAGCATGACTAGCATTTTTCAAGCCATACAAAATACCAAAGGGCTATTATTTACATACAAAATGAGTTGTGCACCATCACAACTTATCTACTCTCTATCTGCCATCAAGGAGTTCGCAATGAACTCACGAAATGCACACATATCAACATCATCTGATGATGGACCACTGATATGCACTTCTTCAGACGATTCAATTTCTGGCATGTATTCTTCATCCTCATCACACATTTGAAACAGCTCGTCACTTAAAGCGCTATCACGAATAAAGTTATGAAGTGCCATGCATGCAATGATGATCTTCTTTTGTTTCTCAACCGGGAAACTTGGCATATGTTTCTCAACCGGGAAACTTGGCATATGTAATATAACTCACCATTTCATTTTCAGCACCCCAAAAGAACATTCAATCACATTGCGAAGAGAGGAGTGGGCATGGTTAAAAACCTCTTTGAGACCACTTGGCAAAAAATCTGGCAAATTTTTTTTGTTGCATATGCATCCCATACTGCTTTTGGTGTCTTCACCTTTGCTTTGTCCATCTATACTATCAAAATTACTCAACAATAAGCAATATACAACTACTCAGACCTATACATCTACATACGCTCATCCAATTTTCAGCCATGAACTAATTAAATCCAAACCCTATGCATAAATCCCTAACTAGTGTGGGATGGGAGCTGTGCTTACCGTGGCTGCACGGAGCGAGGCCGCCGGGCGGAGCTGTGAGGCCGCCCAGCGGAGCTGCTACACGGCGCAGCAGGGGAGCGCCGGGACCGGCGGACGGGGAGCAGGGACCGGATCTGGACTGCGGTGCCCAGCATGGGGTGCCACCCGGTGCAGAAACGGAGGGGAGCGAGCGACCGTTGCCGGGGAGAGGGGTGGGCGGCTCTCGGGAGGGGCCCACTGTCGCCAGGGAGAGGGGCGCCCGGGCGCCGCTCGATAGGGGGTCGGACGCGAGACATAGATGGGAGGGTGGGGAACGGGGATTTTTTTTTGTTATATACCAGTGGCAGAAGCGGGTAATTTTATGGAAACCTTATGGGGAGGTTGATAACCTTCAAGCGCATAAGCTTGGGAAGCTCCTCTCGCCGAGCTTTTCGTCGCTAGGCAAAAAATGGACTTCTGCATTTGCTCGCTGGTGGGAGAATCATGTATGTTTGGGGGAGCTTTTAGCCTTTCCAGCTAGTTGTACGGGCAGAAGCTGCAGAAAGCTCCCCGATCAAGGCCTCAGTCGCGCGCGCGGGTGTTTGGGGCTTTGGGCCCGCTCTCGCTCCTCACGGGCCGGCCCTTCTCGTTGGCTCCGTGAGACCAGCTGGGCTGATTGACTCGTTGTGTGACCCTTTACCATTGTTTCTAGTACACATCAGCTCGGTTTGCATTTGGCATCCAAAAAAAAAGCTCGGTTTGCATTTTATTTTTTTGATGAAACAAGCTCGGTTGCATCCTTGATGAGACGGACACCCAACTGAACAAAAAAATTAGATGGATCAGTGCAAAAACTTTTATAACCATTTGGTAATGTATGTATGTATAATCTGAGGAAGCATGGGGTCATCATTCTCCGGTTCTTGCGTTTGAGCAAAGCCTTCCTCGCTTTGACATGATTTTTGCAGCTTAGCTTTTGTTTAGATTGGCACCTTGTTATGATCTTACACGGTATAGCAGGAGCCATGTTTTCCTCATCCTCCCTATGGAGCAGAAAGGGGTCCAAACTGAATGCCAATAGGTTTTAACGATTACCAGCTTCTGTGACAGATCCATTGTCGAAAATCCATTGTGGAAGGGACACGTACGAAAGCAAGTCAACCGAGCAAGCCAGCTCGAGTTTTTTTTTTTTACGAACCGAGCCAAACCTCACTTTTTTTTAACATTGACTAAGTCAGTCCCATTGGCTCGATATCGAAGTAAGCCTTGACAAGCCGAACCTTTAGGTGTGTTTGGTTGTGCTTTTGGCTATGACTTGTCTCCAAAAGTCAAAAGCTCAACCAAATGATTCAAAAGCCACAGCTGCTTTTGTCCAAAGCCAACTTTTACCTAGTACAAATTCAGAAGCACCTTCCCCTGTTTTTATTTGTTTTTGGGTACAAAAATTACCCATTTGCCACTGATTATGTACATACCGGTTCATTTTCTTTTTTCTCCCTGCCTCCACCGTCGCCGCGACGAGCTCCTCCACCATCGCCGCGACGAGCTCCTCCGCCGCCCCAAGCTCCACACGCCGCCGGCCACGACCTCCGCCGCTGCGGTCTCCGCGCGCTGCTGGCCTCAACCTCCGCTGACGCGGAATTCGCCGCCCGTCGCGGGCTCCTCGATCCGCTGCCGCCCACCGCCATGGGCTCTGCATCCTCCGCCGCGACAAGCTCCTCCGCGTCCACCGCCGCCGCGACGAGCTCCTCCACCGTCACGAGCTCCACGCGCCGCCGGCGATGACCTCCGCCGCTCACTGTGGCCGCTGCTTCTTCGCACCTGGGGGCACCGAGAGAAAGAAGGGGCTGACAAGCGGGGTCCACCCATTAGTGAGGGAGGGAGAGAGTTGAGTGGGGAGAGCTGTGGATGACACGTGGGTCCTCTTAACTATTTTCTCAAAAACCTCAGCTGCTCAAATCTTTTACTTTTCCTACAGCTACTTTTCCACAACTGCTTTTCCATAGCTCATAGTAGCTTTTCTAAAAGCTACAGCTCAATCAAACACACCTTAACTCCTGACTCCCGAGCTAGCTGCTTTTAGCCACCTATTACATGAAACTGGCGGAAGAGAATAGGGAGCGGTGAAAATACACTGCACCTGCCATAAATCGATAGGTGATCCGGGCATCCGGCGGCCACTACAGTCAAGATGAGCCACCCTATAGGCTGTAGCAAGGAAGAAAACTAACATAAAATGGAGCTGCATTACTGTACCTCGACACGTACATGCATCGAGCACGGATCGACGATGACGACTAGCGAATAGCCAAAACATTGCCGGCCTTTCCAGTGCCTTCCGGGCCCGTTTGGAGTGTTTTGCCGTCCTCTTCACTGCCTTGTAGTATCTATTTGGAGGACCTGAAGTTTAATGCTAAACTTTAGTACATATTAGCATTTGTATACATACTAAAGATTTTAAATTTTAACTAAAGTTTAGTCCACTCTGTTAGTATTTTGTTTGGATGAGCTAGTGTTAAAGTTTATCACTTTTTTTCAATAGCCCTTGATCTAAACAGAGAGAAAAAAAAACGCGAGCGCGGCGGCCGGCAGCGCAGGAAACAACGAGCAAGTGGATTCGCGAGGCGCTGAAACCTAATGCGATGGCCACTTCGCGGCTCGTCACGACACGACATCGCCCTTGCCATCTGCGACCGAGGGTCATCTAAACGCTAGAGATGCCCGTCACCGCAATTGCGTCTACGACTTGTTGATTGGTAGTTTTCTTTCTTTCAAAATGAAAACTTGTTGCTTGTAATGCCGGCCCTGTTTGTCATCGATCTGCACAACAGAAGCAGTATAAGAAAGACGTAGCCAGTGCTAGGAAGTGGGAACTGGGAACACTAGACTCGCACTGTCGAAACAGATCGAGCGCACTGCAGAGGCTGCTGCCATGGCAACCAGCTCCGATCAAGTTCCTGCCTCTGAAAGGAAGTAAGAACACAAGTTATAGCTGCCTTCCGTTTCCTGCCATGTCCATTCGATCATCGAGCTGTTGTTTTTTGGTAGCCAATTTCCAAGATTTTTTACTTGTTACGTGTTAATTTACGCGCGCGCAGGCTGGAGGGGAAGGTGGCGGTGATCACCGGCGGCGCGAGCGGCATCGGGGAGTGCACGGCGCGGCTCTTCGTGAAGCACGGCGCGCGCGTCGTGGTGGCCGACATCCAGGACGAGCTCGGCGGCCGCCTCTGCGCGGAGCTGGGCGCCGCCGCCACCAGCTACGTGCACTGCGACGTCACCGTCGAGGGCGACGTCGCGGCGGCCGTGGACCACGCCGTGGCGCGGTTCGGCGGGCTGGACATCATGTTCAACAACGCCGGCATCGGCGGCGCGGCGTGCCACAGCATCCGGGAGAGCACCAAGGAGGACTTCGAGCGCGTGCTGTCCGTCAACCTCGTGGGCCCCTTCCTCGGCACCAAGCACGCCGCGCGGGTCATGGTGCCCGCGGGCCGCGGCGGGTGCATCATCGGGACGTCGAGCCTCGCCTCGGCTGTCGCCGGCGCCGCGTCGCACGCGTACACGTGCGCCAAGCGCGCGCTGGTCGCGCTGACGGAGAACGCGGCGGCGGAGCTGGGCAGGCACGGGATCCGGGTCAACTGCGTCTCGCCGGCGGCGGCCGCCACGCCGCTGGCAACGGGGTACGTGGGCCTGGAGGGGGAGGCGTTCGAGCAGGCCATGGAGGCAGTGGCAAACCTCAAGGGCGTGCGCCTGCGCGTGGCGGACATCGCCGCCGCCGTGCTCTACCTCGCCAGCGACGACGCGCGGTACATCAGTGGGCACAACCTGCTTCTCGACGGCGGCTACTCCATCGTCAACCCGTCCTTCGGGATCTTCAAAGACTGAGCTTGACCCATCAATGCGTGGCTAGTCGTTGTGGTAGCACTGCTTTGTTTTTGCTCTGTGATTGCTTGGCAGAGAAGTGAGATCGCTAGAGTCCGCTCTGTTTGCTGCGTGCTTCTTAAAGAATAAATCTTGGAGAAATTGTGAGCAATTTGTCACACAGCTAGGTTCCATCAACCAGCAAAACAAGCAAAGTCCAAACTCAAGGTGTGTTTGGTTGAGCTCTGATTTTAGAAAAAATCGTTGTGGCCTCTAGAAAAGCCGCTGTGAGATGTGGGCTGTGAGAAAGCCGAAAATCGTTTGGTTTGTTAACCGAATCCCACGTGTCATCCACAACCCTATCACTCAACTTTCTTCCCCTATCTCCGACGAGCAGGTCCTGCTTGTAAGTATCTCCTTCTTCCTTCTGAGCGTGACGGAGAACAGCACTGGGACCTTAGGGCGTCGCCGGAGACCGACCATCTATTCACTGGTTGTCGTCTCTCTACGGCCTCAAGAGAGGAGGCCGGAAGGGAGGAACCAACGAGATTGATGCCTGGAACCATGGCCTTCGAGAATTTGTTCAGTTAATCCTCTCCATACGGAGATTCAGAGAGATTGAGGGTTTAATTTTGACTTGTTGGAGATTTCATCCCTTCCAAACCCTCCTCAACACCGAACACATCTTGATGGAGTCGCCTCTCTCTCTCTGCTATAGCGATAAGGAAGATGGAAGGGTCACTCCCCACTCAAAAAATTATTTCATTTGGTAAGTACGAAATTTGAGTCAAGCGGCTAAAAGCCACCATACAGCACCGACACCGGGGCTCCTATGTATTTTATGGAAGATAGATAAGTCATTCATTTTAAAGTCTATTTTAATTCAGTTAGTTGCTGCAAACATGTTCACTATTTTGATAAAATTAACTCAATATTTTCTTAAATAGATTCAATATTTGATTTTCAAAATGTTGAAACTGGAAAGACGAGATGTATGAAATGTTGAAAATACTAAAATTAAAATGTTGAATAGGTGTTTCTTCTCTAGCAAGCTGGGTGCGCGGCGGGCGGTGGGCGCAGGCGCCATCGGCGACACAGACGGCGTGCTCGGGAGAGAGAGAAGTAGGTTAAGAAGAGAAAGAGAAAGCTAGAATTTAGATATAGATCCAACGACTGTGGTTTTTTTTTATGAATCTCAAACACTTTTTAGGGAGGTTGGGGAAGTTTTTCGGATTCCCGACCAACACCACTCATGGAAAGCTTCTCCGTCCACTGAGTCCCGTCTGAACACGCAGCCCGATGACTCGCAGGCCCGAGAAACCGGCCCATGTGATCAACGGGAGGGTTTGGTGAGAACGTTCTGTTCGAGCCCGAGTGAATTAAGGCGAGGCCGACGGGCTCGCAACTCCCAGGCTCCTAGCTCCGGAGCATCCATCCAAGGGGAGCAGCTATCCCCCCTGCCCTTCTCTTCGCCTCTTCCTCATACGCTTCGACGAACCGGGGAGAGGCGGCGCGAGTGGCCAGCGAGATGGAAGGGGCGAAGCAGAAGCAGCGGCCGCTGACGGTGATGGCCTCTTCCTCCTCGGCGCAGGTGGCGGCGGCGCGGGGCCTGGGCATGGCCAACCCGCTGGCGGAGTGGAGCGGCCGCGTCAGGTCCCTGGAGGCCGGCCTGCGGGCTTGGCTGGCGAAGCAGCCCACCCACGTGGAGGCCGCCGTGTCCACGGCGGTCGGGGCCGTGCAGGGCGCCGCGCTCGGCGGGCTCATGGGCACGCTCGCGCCCGACGGCGGCTCCGCGCTCCCCGTGCCGCCGCCGCCAGGGGCCGACCCCAAGGCCCTGGCCTCCCTCAAGCAGGCGCAGGTACTGTCCGGCTGCCCTATACACAGCCGTTTGCGCGGTGAATATTACTTTCGCGAAATTCTCGTTGTTTTCAACTCTCAAGTGTGATTGTGGGGAATGGAGACCTGAAATGCTATGCCGCAAGACATCGTTTAGCTAATGTTCGTGCGAATCTGTTTAAAATCTGAAGCAGTTGATAGTTCTTTTCTTGTTTATATGTGCCATCTCTATGTTGAGATGATGGATTTTTTTCAGTTTGCCCAGCAAGCAAGCAAACTCTCTGTCTTTAACTCCTTTTTGAAAAACAAAAGCAATATACTAGCTTCCTTTTGTGTGCATTTTTCTTTAAGGACAAAAGACGGATGCTCTTCTTTTGATTTTATTCAAAGTGACACAGCAGTTACTTTGCACGCATCAACGAATGAGTGCTTCTAAATACAATTTCCATATTTCATTTCACAAAATATAATTTCCATACATCTAAGTCTGTGAGAAGGAAAATGTTCTCCCTTTCTAAGCATTGAGTTTAAGGCATAGATTTGAATTATAGGCTCTGGCTGGTGGACCCCTGGTGCAAGCACGAAACTTTGCAGTCATGACTGGCGCGAATGCAGGTATATCCTGTGTTATGAGAAGGATAAGAGGAGTGGAGGATGTCCAGGGCAGGTGAGGGTTTCCTAGCTCTTGTCAACTGTTCTCTAAATTTCAGCACGTACAATGATAGCCTTCTTGTGTTGTTGCACAAGTCGCTTTACTACTGCAGGTGTTTAATATTTTTACCTGCATGTGTTGTCAACTTATTGATTTTTACAAATTCTTTTATTCTGAGTGATGTTGCGGCAAACCATTAATAATTCCATATGGAATCGGTCATGCTTATTTGTAGTATTATATCCACTTGTAGTTATGTTGGATAGTTTTGTTTAGATGTCTAGCTGAGTTAGATCAATTTTCACTTTATATGATTGACGATTTCTCTTTTGTATATAGCATGGCAGCAGCTTTTGGTTCTGGGGCTCTATTCTCCATCGTGAGTGGAATGGGAACACCAAATCCAGTAGCTAATGCAATTACAACTGGTGTTGCATTTGCTGTATTTCAAGGCGGTTTTTTCATGGTAAGAACCTGGAAATGTCTATTACTGATGGAAGTTACCTCGTTGTTCATTGAGTTTTGGCACTGGATTTGGTATCTTGTTGATGTTGTTTCCTATATGTTGCCAAGTTACCATTACTATACAAGTTTCAAAAGAAAAAAAGTTACCATTACTATAGCTGTCCTGCCTTTGTATTGTTGTACTTTAGCCAAAAAGAATTCTGCTTAATAAATTATCACCTGAGCCAAGCCAATTGGTGTGACTTTGATATACTATTATTAGATTTTCTGACCATTGTCAATCTATCTATTTTCTAGATCGGTCAAAAGTTTTCACAGCCACAAAGTGAAGATACATACTATTCTCGTGGAAGAAGCATGTTGCAAAGTTTAGGCCTTCAGAACTACGAGAAGAATTTCAAGAAGGGTCTCCTGACTGATCAAACCTTGCCCCTCCTTACTGACAGGTATAAAATGTTGTTCCTTTTTTCTTAAAAAATAAATCACAGAGTCGCAAGCCATGTGGTATATGGCACAGAAAATCCTAGATATCAGTATCTTGGTGAGCGGAAAATAAATTATGGTGCCATGCCTCAATGTTGCATAAACCACAAGTAATTCAAATGGAAGCCAAGTTCCCATTGGCTTGGTTCTGCTCCTGGTGATCACTGAAAGGTGGTGTACGCCAATTATCACATGGGTTCTTTTGCAACTTGTGTCACAATACATGGGGTTTATGCAATTTGTTCTTATTTGGCTCATTTAACCTCTCCCATGGCAACAAAGAAAAGTCAATCTTAGGGGCAGAGTTGATGATGTGCTTATTGAATTACATGTTTTTCATGCCAGTGCACTCAGAGATGTGAAGATCCCTCCTGGTCCCAGACTCCTCATACTCGATCACATTAAAAGGTCAGGAATTGCAGATAAAGCCATTCTGGTTTACATCCTTTCTTTTTCTTATATCTAATCTACTTCTTATATACTTTCCAGAGATCCTGAATTGACAAGAGTGAACTAAAATGATTGGCACTTTCTGTCGGAGCCACCTTTTTTTTCAAGTTGCAGAAATTAAGTTTTCGTGGGAAACCTAACTATTCGGGGTTGAGCTTTAGGCAGCAGTATTTCAATTTGGTTGTGCTTCTAGTATATGTTTTGTAGTCATCAGACAATTATCAATTTGCATGCATCAATGTGTATTAAAGCGAAGTTTATATGAATCAATCTGTCATCTTGTAATGGCAGAATTTGATATTCTCAATGTTATGCTGAGCCATGAAGATACAATTAATTTACGGCATGTCAAATTGAAAGACGAACATCAGTTCAGACATTTGTTCTGACTTCTGGATGTGAGTTGGATTCTGTATCGCACGCTAGCACAGTCAATTTACACACTTCTCCAATCAATGTACGGACATGGATGGCCGGCGGCACTGAGGAAATAAATTACTGGAAAAACATGAAGCTGAAATTAAAATTCAATGCCGACAGCCTGCCTGCTGATGAATATAAATAATGTTTGGCTTCTATGATCAAATTATGTACAGTTGGTTAAGATTTAGATTTACATTATATGCAGGAGAGATTCCAGCAATTCTAGATTATGTACAGAGTGCTGTGGATCCTATGTACGGAGGAATCAAGAGGCGTACCACTTTGTGAAAGAGTAAATGGGTAAGCCACTACTATACAAACAATGGTGAACTTCACAGCGTTGGTGCGGGGTCAGACAATTGGATGGTCTGATCATTCAGCCGGCTCAAGCAAGGTTTTCCTGTGGCATCTGTGTCCAACAGTATCGTGTCACCAGGCTTGAACTGTCCAGAGAGGATTGCTTCACTGATCACATCCTCAACCAGCTGGGTGACGGCCCTCCTCAGCGGTCGGGCACCATAGCTTCTGTCATATCCTTGCTGAGAAATCAGATTTTTCATTGAATCTGATATCTCTAGGCCAATCCCAAGGGCTAGAAGTCGACTCTTGACTTCTTGCAGAATTATATTGAGAATAGCCATCATCTGCAGAATGGTCAGGAGTGTGAAGGGTCTCATTTGCAATCTGCCGCATGGCTGAATCACATGCGATAGGGAAAATTTATGCACATTATACTATTCTCAAACTCGTTGCATCGCGTACAACTCTGCTTCTTGCTTTCCATGACTAAGTGATACGATATTTAAAACCACAAACTAAAAGAAGACTGTAACATGGATAGAAACAACAGACCTGAGTTTTCTCAAGAGGACGGAACACAACCACTTCATCCATTCTATTGAGCAATTCAGGCCGGAAAAATGCCTTCAACTCTTCCATTACAAGGGATTTCATTGCAGCATATGTGGTATCCTCTGTATCCTTTTGTGTTGAGAAACCTATATTCCTCCTTCCACTTGAGATCGATGCAGAACCAACATTTGACGTCATGACAATCAATGTGTTCTTGAAGGAAACTCTACGCCCCTATAATCAACACAAACATTAAATAATGCATGGACATTGCAAAATAACCAAAGAGAGGATAAGCTTAAGTGAAAGAAGTTGTTATAAAATGACTTAGATAAATACATTCATGCTCATAGAGTTGGACCAGAAATTTGTTTCAATAAATAAATTAGCAAGGGTAGAACTATAGCAATCTAATTGAATTGTAGCATAACTCTACAGCTGCATGATTTGTAAACAAGTTCATAAAAAACTTGCACCAAAAAGATAATCTAAATGTTAGGAGCTAGTACTTGTGAATCGGTCAGGTGTCCATCCTCAAATACTTGGAGAAGAACGTTGAAAATATCTGGATGAGCTTTCTCTATTTCATCAAGCAAAACCACGGTGAATGGTTTTCTCCGAACTGCTTCAGTCAAAGTACCACCTTCACTGAATCCCATGTACCCTGGAGGAGAACCTATCAGCTTGCTCACAGCATGCCTCTCCATATACTCGCTCATATCCAACCTAACCATAGCTGACTCCTGTTAAATGAAATAAATAACTTTCTCAAGACATAATTCCATGAAACATGTCACAAACTCTATAAATAACAATAGAATATAAGAGATGGAAAGTGTAACCCACAGATCCAAAATAACTTGCTGCTAGTGCTTTGGTGAGTTCAGTTTTTCCAACTCCAGTTGGGCCACAGAATAGAAGCATAGCAATAGGCCTGTCAGGATCATTCAGGCCAACACGTGATCTCTTCACAGCTTTAGATATTGCAACAACAGCATCATCTTGACCTATGACACGCTTTCTAAGCTCATCATCTAGTCCCCCTAGAAGCTTCATTTCATCTGCAGTCAACTTCTGGACTGGTATCCCTGACCACAATGATGTGACTCTTGCAATTTCCTCCGAATCAACTAGAATCGGTCTGCATATTAAGAGTAACTGTAAGTTCTATGGTTCTAAGTTGCAGGATGCGAAGCCTCCTTTATGTGAAATGACTACATGACGGAACCTACTCATCGACTGAAGTCGGAGGCGTCAATGGCGAAGCAATCTTGTCCTCATCTATTACTTTCGTATTAACAATGTCCTCTTTGTCATTCTCATCTAGAGAATACTTCAACCTGTTAGTCAATGCCTGAAATTGTGGTGTACAACGAAATATAAACATCCATGAGTATATGGAATATTTGCAAGTTGCAACTGTTTTATTATGAACATTGTATTACCACTTCATGCATGCTCTGGACAGCTCTAATCTCCTGCCAATATTCATCTGGTGACTTGGAGAGAACAGAGCACTGTTCTTCCTTCTTCTTTTTAAATGACTCCATTCGGGCTCTACTACCAGCTTCATCAATCAGATCAATAGCTTTATCAGGAAGATGTCTGTCAGGGATGTATCTTGCTGACAAGTAAACTGCTGCATTGATTCCTTCTAAAGTGTATTTGCATTTGTGGTAAGTTTCATATTTCTCACGAAGACCAAGTAATATCTTCACAGCTTCCTCCTGCAGGTGGGTGTCACAAAGGATTAATAAGACAAAAATGATGCCCACCCTACCAAGTGACTTCTGAAAGAGAAATCCGAGCTACCTGACTAGGTTCATTCACAAATACTGGCTGGAATCTCCGGGCCAAAGCCTTATCTTTCTCAAAATGCAATCGGTGTTCATCCAGAGTTGTAGATGCAATGCACTGCGAACAAATAAGAATAACCATGGTGAAAGAAAAATAAACTCACTCAGCTGAATGGCATAAGGAATGCTTAATAGTCTGTCACAGATAGACAAAACAACCTGTTTTACCCCAAGCATATGGATGTGGATCATGACTATGATATTCATAAACATTTTACACTTCTTCATAGAGATTAAATCTCACTCAACTAACAAAGTATATAGTAAACAGTATAGCAAGATGAATACAGGAACCATCAGTCTAATCACTAACTGTCATTCACAATTTCTCATTGACATTATGTTAAAAAATAAAAGAAACCTTCATTGCCACTAAGATATGCAGTGAACAGGTCACAGGAATAGAGAACTTATGGTTCTCTATTGTATAAATATTGCATGAGTGGTAGACTACCATCTGCTTGGAAATCGCAGGTATACTAAATACATATGACGTAACTAAATTTTCAGGTAAAACTTGATGCAATATGACAAATTATATGCCTAGACAGTATGTGAAATGATGTAATGCACGCATAGTGCATCAACGCTATCTATTCAGGAACCATCACACATTAATAAGTGCAAAGAAGGTAGGTCAATGTAGACTAAGCGAGGTTTGTGTAATTCGAACCTGCAATTCACCTCTAGAAAGTGCAGGCTTCAGCAAATTGGCAATATCAAGGCCAGCTCCCTTACTTCCTCTTCCAGCAATGCCAGATCCAATAAGAGTATGGACCTCATCGATGAAGAGAATAACATCACCTGCATGAAATTTGGGAGCTATTTAAGATTGTATACCAAGGAAAAAGAATTCAATATCTGGTGATTTATAATGGATGAGTCAGACAACCTGCTTTGCGCACTTCACGTAGTAAACTAGTAATCCTGGCTTCCAGTTCGCCCCTCTCTTTTGCACCAGCCATAAGCAGAGCAACATCCAGTGATAATATACGCTTTCCCTATAAAACAATGTAAATGAGTGGTAACTATTAACTGCAGCTGTTAATCAATATATTACAATATGACAAGGAATCCATCAACGGTCGCTGTGGATCTTACCACGAGGAAAATTGGAACATCTCCATTAGCAATTTTAAGAGCCAAACCTTCAGCAATTGCGGTTTTACCAACACCTGCTTCACCCAGAAGAATTGGATTGTTCTTTGTTCGCCGGCATATAATCTGAACAACTCTTACGATCTCCTCCTTGCGACCAATAACGGGATCAATTAATCCTCCACTTGCCCGCATGGTTAAATCCACACAAAATTGAGCTAGTGCACTCTTGTCTGAAATGGCATATAAAAAAGTCCATTCAATGAGCTCTATTATCAAGAATATTGGCATAAACTCAAATAAAGTAGCTCAACCTCTGACCTTTCTTTTTATTCGAATATTTGACAATTGCAGACTTGCCAGCTCCAGCAGCAGATTTGTCACGTAACTTGAAAGAAGATAGCCCGACAGGCTCCCTGCCATCTTTGGCAAGCTCCCCTTGGACCCGGGCAAGTGCCTGCTTGGTTAGCTGACTTGGATCTGCTCCTAAGCTACAACGAACGTGATGCATCAGTAATTCAGTCAGAAATATTTTTTTGGAAATTTCACCTATTTTTCGCTACAATGAATGCACATTTCTTTCCAAAGTCTGCATTGTCTAATCATCAAATGCATTGGGCAATTGAGCTAGTGGTAAAGTCCGTTGCACTTTGCAGATGCTAGCCTGCTGAACTTTCGAATGATATATTTTCATAGTGCATTTTAGACACAAATATTGCTCCTTATCAACGAAGCTAATCAGCTGATTTGCTCCATTGTGACTAACAGATAATTTGCATCTGTAACGCTCCAAAAGAGGAGTATGGCTTACTCCGTACACGATGAAGAGGTTGTCGTGTTATAGATAGTTGATCACATTAATGTGGATCATTAGCCAAAAGGGATGAAAAATAGCAGGGTTTCTTTTCGGGAGCAGATATGGAACAGTAGACCACCACCAACCTCTTGAGGACGCTGTTGGTGGTGGGATCGTCCAGGTTGAAGAGCCCGAGCGCGATGTGCTCAGGCGAGATGAAGTTGCAGCTCATGTTCCTGGAGAACTCGACCGCGGCCTCGAAGACGCGCTTGCTGGGGCTCGAAAAGGGCACGTCCGTGGCCAGCCCCGTGGCCGCCTGCGCGGGGCCGGCCTTGCCCAGGGCGTCGCGGCACGCCTCGCGCGCGCGGTCGGCGCGTAGCCCGGAGCCGAGGAACCCCGCGGGGGAGCGGTCCTCGGCGACGAGGCCCAGCAGCAGGTGGTGCGGCGCGACGGCCTCGTCCCCCATCCCGCGCGCCTCCCGCTGCGAGAAGACCACCGCCTTGACCGCCCGCTCCGTGAACCGCTCGAACACCGCCCTGACGACGCCCGCGCCGCGCCGCCGCTGCTGCTGCTGCCCCCGCCGCGGCGCCGCGGGCGCGGCCAGCATCGCCGCGGACGCGCGCAGCGGGCGCGCCGGCGCCCTCCCGCCCGCCGCCGACGCCGACGCGGAGAAGCGGCGGCGCAGGGCCGCGTCCGGCGCGGCGGCGAGGATGGGCGCCGACGAGGACGAGCAGCAGCACGCCTCCATCGTCCGAATCCGCGCGCCGGTGGATGGTTGGGTGCTTCTTCAATTATAGGTGGGTGTAAGGCGTGCGGGGCACGAGATCGTGTTGAAAAATGGCAGCGGTTGGTTCGCTGCGCCGCGCGCCGCTGCCCGGGATCGGGGCGGAATCGAGTGAGTGGGAGGGGAAGTGAGGTTGAGGCAGCGGAGGCGGCAGCGGCACGCAAGGAAGGAGGGGAGGGCGGGTGATCGGAGACGCGATGCGGTGCGCGCGAGGGAGAAGAAGAAGAAAGGGATTTTTTTTTCTCTCCTTTTGCCCCCTTGTTTCGGCTTCGACCTTCGATTCCACCGCGCCGACCGCACGCCACCGCGCGGGGGTGTTCTTCGCCGGTCACGCTCGCGGGCGCTATCCGAAGGCGAACGGGGTGTGTGTGTGTGGACTGAGGCGCGCGTCCCGCCCCCGCGTGCGATGTTTTGGGATGGACGGGTGCGGCAAGGGCGGGGAGGTCTCGCCGTTCGCGTTCGGCTCGCTATATTTTTAGGCGTGATTCCATCACCGCTGCGCCATCGATCTTCCTCGCTCGTCGGCCCGTCGCCTGTCGGCGTACGGGAGGTTGCCGGCGGCCACCGAGCCGTCTGGCTTCTCGGTAGCGCGGTACGGTTGGGCGACAATGGCTTCGGTCGGCGCGTGTTTCCGGCGAGATGTGCCTGCGGGGTGAAACAGTGAGGTGGGTGTGGTGACGCGCATGCGTTACGCATGTACTAAGACAGTAGGTAGTTAAGGCTCCTAGAGTAGAGATTTAGAGAGGCATCATTTCATTATCCTTTTTTTGGATTTTTGAAAGGACAAGCATCATTTCCCTTTACTAGGTATAAATAATTGGTGCTCGGCGCAGTCGAAAATTGAAAGCCATCATGCATGAACTATGAATTGGGGCTGGAAGCCCAAAGGCCCACCACAACAACGAGAGCCAACCAAAAAAAGAAGCTCGGCTGTTGGTGTTGGCCCAACACAAGCCATATGATATGAGCTACATGGGCCACGTAAAAGCTAGGGATGAAAGTGGTAATGTGAACTGTTAGAACAAATTTAATATTTTAAAATAAATATATATAAAATTGGATGGTGATCATTTCTTATATTATCAAGCACATTATTACAAATAAGAATAAAATTTTGCATAAATTATTTTATGCATTATTTGCTCTCTACAACAAAAAAAAATGAAAAAAATACCGAATTTGTTTCCGAATCCATACCGAATTTTATATCTATCATTTGAGAAAATATAGGATGAATTTGATGTTTACCTTTTATGAATCTTTACAAGCTCAATGCTCAAAACAAGAATACAAATTTGTATACAAAATTCTATATCTTATTTATTCGCAATCAAAGAAAAACGACCAAAAACTGATTACCAAATAATTACCGTTTCCGACCGTTTTCAACCTAGTAAAAGCAGGCGGCATGATCTCGGTATCTCCTCCCATCGGGCTACGTGGTAGCCTTTTCCAGCACACACAGCCGTGAAGGGCGCTCAGGGCCAAGGGACATGAACCGAGAACGTGCCGTCCTGCCGTGGGACTTACTTTTTTTTTGTGAAAGAAACTGCCGTGGGACGGGACTTGTTCTTGTACTGTGTACTGGCCTGCTGGGTTATGTATATGCCTGTGATGATGGACTGAACGAACATTGGATCCCGAACCGTGCATTTCGTCTCCAAATCATTCTCGCGATCCGCGCCGTTGTCGACTCCGTGGCCGTCCGATGATGCGTGGATGATGCACCCCACCATCAGCACGCATCATTAACAACCGAAACCGAGATCAGCAAACCGCTCGATCCAAAGCAAGCAGTTGCAGCGTGGGAACTGAGATCGAACTGCTGCTAGTCCTTTTCCGACACTGACAAGGTGCCGGTGTACGCCGTGGGAGCACGAGCTGGACTCCTCCGGCCACGGCACAACGCCGAGCCTCTGTTCCTTTCTTTCTTCTTCTTTTTTCCCTGAACGAAAAGAAAAGAAGAAGAAGAAAAGATCGTCTCTTTCTATCCGTTTCGGTCCCATCTTGAGCTTGAAGAGTCCCGCCCTTTAACCAAACCACCGCCACCGTAACCGCGACCACCACAAAAAGAAAGGTCCAGAAGGAGAAGCCATCCAATCCGACGGCCGGAGATCGATCGATCGGCCGGAACGCCAAGGTCGGCACGTGTTTGTGCCGTGCGCGCGATTGCAGAGCCAAGATAGAGAAGGAGCCGTCAGGAGGACGCCGAGACGGAGCAGGGACCCAACCCAACTCAAGCCCGGAGGAGGAGGACGCTCTGCGATATATACTTATAAATATACAGCATCGCGCTCGCCAATCTCCCGCGCCGACCACCGAGGCTGCAGCTTTGCCGTCGCGGGGCCAGGGCGCGGCCGGGTGCGGAGCGGCGACGAGCTTGAGCAGAGGCGGGGAGGAGGATCGCTGCGGGGGAGCCGGGCGCGCTTGCTAGCCGAGTCGACAGGAGGATCGGAGGCGGAGGCGCGCAAGTGGTTGGCGAGGCGTGCGCTGTCAGGTGAGCGGGCGCCATCCGCGCCGCATCTCGGTCACGCGCTTGTTGCCGCCGCCGCTCTTCCTCTTCCTCCGTGCTGATGGGCGCCGCCGCGGGCAATGCAGGGGGAGCGGCCGGCGGACGTGCGCCATGGGGGGCTACGAGCGCGTCCGCAGCGACGACGCAACCGCCCTCGCGGTGGATCTGGAGGCCGGCTGCGGCGGCGGCGGACCCGCGAAGCGCGCCGCTGGGGCCTCCCCGGCGCCGGCCCCGGCGCCGGCCCCGGCGCGGCAGCGGCTCGTCTCGCTCGACGTCTTCCGAGGGATCACCGTGCTGGTACGTGCACTGCAAAACGCCTCTTAATTCTCTTCCTGATATCCTACTGATTGCCAAACCTTTCGCTTTAATTCTCGCCGTTTCATCGATCGATCCTCCGTGCGTTCTTTGGTGCCGACCGCGCATGTTCATGAGCAATCATGATGCGTGGCGGTGGCGGCACCGGTAGCTGTTAAGTTTCCGTTTTCCTGTTGCCCTTTTTGTTCGCTCCAACTAATAAACGGGAGAGCATAATCAAAAGAAACCAGGGCTGCTCGAACCAACCCATCCATGGAAGCTTTAGCTTCACCGGAACACACCAGCCAGCCAGAGAGGCCTGCTCCGATGGACACGACGGTTCCCTCTTCCGCTCCTGCCGCCATGACCCTGTAGCTCCTACTCCTCCACCTCCGCTCTGCTCTCTTCTTCCTCAGACCCACACCGACGCCTACGCCCTGAGGAGTTTCTCTGCTCTGTGCCTTTGTCAGTCCACTACCCACTTCTCTTTACTTGATGATAGCCACTGCAGCCATTGCCAGCAGACAGGAGCTTAAGACGATTAGATCGCCATGCTGATGCCAGTGGGGATATGGTTGTTTAGGCCGGACGAAGATTAACAATCACCGGCACGGCTTGCCGGGTTCGCAAGGGTGCTTAGCCTTCTCCCGTCGCATCACCCCACCCAGCTCACCCAACGGGGTTAGAACCGTCGGTGCCGTGGCCGTGGCCCACGCATTTTTCGCAGTAGGAAATCAAAGGCCCCTGCTTAGTGTACGGAACTTCTTTTCAGACGTTGAACTCGAGCTGCACGGACGAGACGAGACTGCGAGAGTTCTTGCGTCAGAGTGTTGGACCCTTTATTTTTTGTTTAAGAAGTGGCTTAGGGTCTCTGTTGCTTGCCTAGCTTCCAAGGGTTAGCCGGATAGAAAAATGGCGAAATCGTCAACTCTAGCTCACCTGCCGATGCATGCGGCCTCGAGATAAGTAGATGAGCGCATGTACCCCCTTATTATTCGCTCGGTTTATTTGGCTGTGGCCGATGACTGGTGCTGATTTGTTATGAGAGAATAGTACTGCTGACTGGTTGGTAGTTGGTGGCTGGTGTTGATTTAGTATGAGAGAACAGTACTGCTGATTGGTTGACTGACAAGTCAATAACACATACACCTAGAATAATGGGAGAATCACGCAGTACACTTCAGATGCGGACTATATATACAATATGCAGCCTGTATTGGTAGAAATATCCTTGCACGGTGAGCGACATGGCGCGTACTGAAGCTAGAGTATAGAATTGGGAGCAGGGAACAGAAGCGAGTGCGAGATGCTGCAAGCAATGTGCCATGCCATCCATCATCTCTTGCGACCCTGCTCTGTTCACTTGGTGCCCTTGCAGAAGCAGAATCCATGCTACCAGGCTTCCTAGATTTGACCTTTCCGATGTGCTTGGAGCCACGAACCATGCCCGAGATGCGAAAACTGTGTCGCTAGATTTGCAATTAGAAATTAGAAATATTCCACCAGCCGAACCTCCTCAGCGTGCTGCATGTCGCTAGATTTGCAATTAGAAATTAGAAACATGATATCCTTCTACAAAAGTAGCAGCCGAACCTCCTCAGAAAAGGACAGCGAGGGCTCGACAGCCATCCCAATTACAGTAACCAGGAACAGCGTGCTGCCTGGCCGTCCTAGGAATTATGATTGCCTGGTATGGGAGCTCCGTACTGTTGCCTGACCACTCGGGAACAGTCTGTGGTCGCTGGCCGAGATCCGCCGGCCGGCCTGCCGGCGCGGCGCGGCTCGGTGCTCGGAGCACATCTGGGGAGTAGAATGTTAGACTGACTCCAACAACAATAACTATTTTGAAGAGGCAAATCGCCGTTTGCCTTGCGTGTACAGTAGCTGAAGGGAGATGTATATTGGGTGTTCTCCATCAACAATAGCCATTGGAGAGGCAAATCATCCCGCCGCCGCCGCCACGGCTGCTCGCCCCGCGCGCCGCTGCCATGGCCGCTCCCCCCTCGCCGGCCCGCCGCTCACTGTCCCGCGGACAGCTCGTCCCGCTCGCCGTCCTCATCCCGCTCGCCGCACTGCGCGTGCACCATGGCAGGCGGGAGACGCGGCCCCTGCACACGCGGGCCCTCGTCCTCTTCCTCGAACAAGGAAGCCGGAGTTGTGGAAGGGGAGGAGGTGACGGACAAGCCAGAGTTGTTCGAGGACAAGGAAGGGAAATGAATCCTTGTCCCGCCCGCCGCAGAGGTGGCGCCGGAGTTGTGGAAGGGGAGGAGGCGACGGGAAGCTCGATTCGACGCCGGCGGAGCTCGATTGACCGGCGAAGAAGTCGATTCGACGCCGCTGCTCTCTTCTTCGCCTCCTCCCCACCCCATCTCCACCCGAGAACGGCAGCTCGAGCTCCGGCGCCACCGGCCACCTCCGCCTCCGGCCTCGGCCTCCTCGTCGTGCCTCCTCCTCTTCTGTCCTCCGCCGCCGGCCACCTCCCTCCGCAGCCCCCGCGGGCTGGCCGAGCTCCGCGCCACCGCGGCCTCTGCTTCGTCCACGCGCGCCGGCAGCGGGCCTCCCTCCCGGGCGCGGATCCGCGTCTCCTCGAGCGGATCTGGGGCGGCTTGCGCGCGCGGCGGCGTCCGGGGCGGCGGCGTGCGTCAACGACGGAGCAAGGGCGCGCGCGGAGTGGACCAAGGACACGGCGCGGCGGCGGCGAAGCAGGAGTAGGGCGGCCAAGCTCCGGTGCCTCCTCCCTGCTCGCGCGCGCCGGGGCCTCCGCGGCGCGTTCCTCCCCGGCGGCGGCCATGGCGGGTGCCGGGGCCTCCGCAACGCGTTCCTCCCCTCCTCTGTTCCCTCCGCCCGCGAGCCCCGCCGCACCAGGAGCTCGCGGTCGCGACCTCCAGCCTCGCGAGCTGCGCCGCGTGCCGGTCCAGCAGCGCGGCCTCGGTCACGGCAGCCGCCTCCACCGGCGGAGCGTCCACCGCCGCAGCTTCCTCCGGCGCGGCGGCGAGCAGGAGCAGCACGAGGATTTGCGTAGGAGGAGAGAGGGAATCCATTTTTGGCTCACCTCTCTCCTCACGACCCAAACTGCATCCCGCGATGCCTCGTCTATTGGGGTTCGAATCGGTGATGCACGTGTCGCGTTGGAGGAGGCATATATGCGTTTGCCTATGATTGTTGAAGTCAGTCTTAGAAAGTTTTATGGTTGCGGCGACAGCGAACGCAAAACAACCTTGTGTGGTGGAAATTTAATGCTGCAGCTACGGCAGTGGTAGCCTGGGCAAGCGGCAGCAGCCAATAAGTGCTGCGCAGGATAGTAGCCCTGCGCGTGACCATCCGCCCGCTGCGCGCCGGCGTCTCGAAAAACGTCCACTTCCTTCTCTCTCCTCCACATCACATTTCGCTGGTTCCAGCCACCTATAATATTGGCTCTTTTGCCTTCTCCAAAAGTTGAGCTAACTATCGGCTCATAGCTACAGTAAAGTTCGGTACAGTAACTCAGCGCAGTAGCTTGGGATCCGTGTGTGTGAGGGGGAGCGGTCTCGGATACCGAGCGAGCTGAGCTCGTTGTGCCCGGAGCGGGACGGCGCGCGCCCCGCCCGCGCTGCCGGCCGGTGTCCTGTGTCCCTCTCCCGGCGTCGCCGGCAACCGGCATGGCCGCGCGCGGCGCGAACGCTAGAGGAGGAGAGCCTGTAGGAAGCTAGGCGGGGCGAGCACGTTAGCTTTTGACCGAACTTGTCGTAGTGGTTGGGGTGTTGCTGTTGGGGAGGAAGAGCAGAGTAGGCTCCGTGCTGCCATCGAGGACGGGTCGGCGCACCGCGTCACCGGGGACGAACGGGGAGGGAGGGGTGGGACGCCCACTCCCGGCGCGTGAACCCACGCCGCGGGCGGCGGCGGGGGTGGGCTAGCTGGGGGGGATCGGTTCCACCTGTCGCACCACCGGCGGGCGCGGGCGGCGGGTGCGCCTGCTCCACATGTTCCGTTCCCGGCAGAGCCGCGGCTTGCTTGCTCGGCCCGCGACGGGGGGCCGGCCGACACGAGACGCGAGGAATCAGGGATGCGTGCACGACAGGGGACCCCCCTCGTTCTCGTAATCTCGCCACTCGACCCGGACCAAAAGTTCTGGTTTTCAGAATCACCTTCCCGTGCTCGATCGATCGTCCTGCAGCTTCATGTGTGCGACACATGACACGACCGGGGCCGGACGATCATGTCGCCGTGCGGGTTAAACAAAGCGGGGGAGAACAGATAGGATCTTGCTGCTCCATGGCCGGTCTCGCCGGCAGCCAGGTGTGTGGCGCGGGCGCGGCATGGGGCGGCGGCACGGCCCACCACCCACCGGCAACAGACGGAGTGCCGCCGAGTAGGTCGTGTGGCCCGATACGGTCTGCCCTGCCCTGCCACCCGTACCAGCTCGTCTCCGATCCCGAAGGCCGCGTCGCGCTCGTGATCGTGCCCTCCATGCAAAATTCAAAATTCCAAATAAAAAAAAATCTTACATATATGAAGTATTAAATCTAGATAAATTGCGAGACGAATTTAATGAGCCTAATTAGAATATGATTAGACACTAAATTGCTATAGTACACATGCTCTAATGATGGATTAATTAGACTCATTAAATTCGTCTCGTAGTTTACAAGAGTTCTGTAATTAGTTTTATAATTAATGTATGTTTAATACTTCAAATGTGTAAAAATTCCATTTCATCTTTGGCCGCGGCGGCTGTAGCGTTGCCTCGCCGATCTTCCTCTGCACACGCGCAATTCACGCGTCACCCCCGAGACAAAGGAAAGGAAAGCTGTACGGGAGCTCCAGCTAGGCGAAGGGAGCAACGGCGTCAGGCCACCGCAGCACACGGCTCTAGTTCTACGACTTTCCGAGAGCGACGACGATGGCTCCTCCTACCGCCACGGGAAAAGGTCCTCTAGGCTCGCGTGGTCTCCGACACCATGAAAGGAAGAGGACCTGCGAGAAGAACGCGGATCGAGTCAAGATCCACAGACGATTGATAGGCCCGCACTTGAAGCCTGCCTGTTTGCTTGGAACCCTGAGAAAGCTGCCTGGCACAGGCATGATTCTCAGGCGTCCGATTTCACTCGCGTGGGGTTGGATGATACTGCCTGGCAGGCAGCAACCAAACAGGCAATGCAGATCAAGGCGGTCGATCGAGCAACCTTTTCGGCCGGTGTCGCGTCAAGGGCGACGGTCGATCCGGTCAGGGAGATGGAAGAACTTTTCCACGGCGCGATCCTGAACGCGTCAGGGCTAGCTAGCTAGGTCCAGGAGCAGTCGCTTCCAATCTGCCCCCGGTCCATGGTACGGGTAGCGAGTGAGCTGCGAGCAGCAGATAACAGCGCGACGGGCACGGATGGAGCAAATCAGCTGGGGGCGCCTCCTGATCAGCAGCTGGTCCCGGTTCGGCAGATGCCAACGCCCCAACGACGACGTCCATGGCAGGCTTCAAGCCTTCAATCTGGGGCATGGCTGGCTGTGTGTGCGCCCAGTGGACCGAA
Source organism: Panicum virgatum (assembly GCF_016808335.1). Classification (NCBI taxonomy): domain Eukaryota; kingdom Viridiplantae; phylum Streptophyta; class Magnoliopsida; order Poales; family Poaceae; genus Panicum; species Panicum virgatum. The sequence goes on along the minus strand of NC_053151.1, from coordinate 27,781,572 downwards.
AGTGACGGCCATGTTGGTATGCGCATTGCACACAGCACCACACACGTACCTGTGCTCATACCTCTTGCTGACAGAGTGACAGTGATCGGTGCAGTGCAGCTCTGCTGCCGTAGCCTAGCTTCTCCTCTCAAAATATCGAGCATCACCATTGATGATTTTTTTTAGGGGTGGGAGCAAAACAAAAACTCCATTAGTTCGTTCATGGCGCGGAGCACGGCACGGCACGGCATGGCCAATGAGGCGAGGTTGATTGCTGCTTGGCCACCACGCGAAAGGTGACAGGGTACTAGCAGCAGTAGGAAGCTGTAGGCGAAGATTGCCCACGGCCACGGGCCGGTTAGGTCCCCGTCGCTGTGAAGCTAGCTTTGGTGATTCACCGCTCCACCTGCTGCGGCTAAGTTATTGCTCGCCATGCTCGGACAGCAGAGGAAGTGTTTTTTCCCCCTCCCTTATTCGACCGTGACAGTGTTGGCAATGGCCGTGGAGTTGCGTGGACGGCACAGATGAAGTCATCAGCTAAAAAAACCTTGCAGGATCAGGCATCTGCGTCATGAACAGGTTCAGTGCCTCTTTGGGGGCTCGATGGCTAGTGCGTGCTTGCCACGACACAGCATGCGGCAGGTAGTGCCAAGCTACTCGCACCGCACGCAATGCTGTTGCCGACTCGCCGTTGCCACGGTGCAGTGCTGCACTTGCGTTGGATGGTGTTGCCGACGGTAATGGCTGGGCTAGCGTGCGCGCTTTATTTCTTCCCCGGTTAGAATATTTGGCTTTGGAGCTAGGGTCAAATGCATCTGGAGCCCGGAATCTGATGCCACAGCGCCCAAATGCAGCGTCAAGTTTTCTTTTCATTTTCCTTTTCAATCGAATATGCAACGTCAAGTTGTTATCACTTTGCGTCGAATAATAATCCTTACTTTAATTATTTGTTTCCCAAGATATTTTTTTTAAAAAAATTTGTGGTGATTCTAGAGCCACCGAAGTGGAAAATAGCCACTGACAGTCGAATCATATTCTGCTTTGATCTTTTTCCCGTGACAGTATGTGACCTAGAGTTTCACCAAGTGATTTAATATATTTTAACCTCTGCATAGATTTTGCTGGTGCTTGCTTTAGGCACCGGTACTTGTCAGTACGAATGATGTTGCACTGGTTCTCTGTCATTTTCATTGAAAAAAAGGGCACTTGATTTAAAAATAAATAAATTCAAACAGATGTGAACCAAAAGTTTCTTTTCCTGTTGCAGCTGATGATCATCGTGGATGACGCCGGAGCATTCATTACGGCGCTGAACCACTCGCCGTGGGACGGCGTAACAGTGGCCGACTTCGTCATGCCTTTCTTCCTCTTCATCGTCGGAGTGGCCCTGGCGCTCGCGTACAAGGTAGTACACGCCGGCAGAAAGCGAGATGGCAAAGCCTGTTTTCTCTTTCGTTCCTGAAACTACCAACACTGACCTCCACGACTCGCTGAAAGCTAATGGTCTCGTCACCGTAATTTGTTTTACAGAGAGTGCCGGACAAGTTGGACGCCACGAAAAAGGCGGTGCTCCGTGCGCTGAAGCTGTTTTGTCTTGGTCTTGTTTTACAAGGTACTAGGGCTGCTGCCACTTTTTTCTTTTTTGTTCAATGTTCAACGCAACTATGGTACACTTGTGACGAAATGCTTACTGTTTGGATTTTCTTTTTGCTGCTACGCTATGCAGGTGGATTCTTCCATGGTGTTCGTAGTCTAACTTTTGGGATTGACCTTCAAGAAATACGGCTCATGGGTATTCTGCAGGTAATATGAAATGCTTAGTTTTGTTATATGCTATATGTTTGTCCATTGACAATGTAACTGGTGTTTGGTAAGTATGTAACTGATGCCATGTATTCTTGGATTCAGAGAATTGCAATAGCTTATCTATTGACTGCCCTATGTGAAATTTGGCTCAAAGGAGATGAAGATGTAGATTATGGATTCGATTTGCTCAAGAGATACCGCTACCAACTGTGGGTTTTCACCAAAATTACTCCCATTTTGGACTATGAAAAAGAATATTGTTATATATCGGCTTCTTATGTTTCTAACACTGTAATACCCTGATGTTCGTTCAGGTTCGTAGGCGCAATTGTGGCAATCACATACATGGCCCTGTTGTATGGTACCTATGTTCCTGATTGGGAGTATCAGACATCAGGTCCTGGATCTGCAGAGAAGTCTTTCTTGGTAAGTGCTACTTCAACAAAGTTGTTCAGGGTTATTATTACTGAGGGTGGGAACTGATGGCCTTCGAATTCCAAAATCTTTATCAGGTGAAATGCGGAGTAAGAGGTGACACCAGCCCAGCTTGTAATGCGGTTGGCATGATCGACCGGAAAATCTTAGGCATCCAACATCTCTATGGTCGACCGGTCTACGCGCGGTCAAAGGTTTTATAGCATTTTATTATCTCATTTCGTTAGGAGATTTCTGTCTCCTGTTTATTCAGTCTTCTGATTATTCCTTTTGTCTTGGGGCAGCAATGCAGCATCAATTCGCCGGAAAATGGGCCCCTTCCTCCGAACGCCCCCTCTTGGTGCCAGGCTCCTTTTGACCCTGAAGGCCTTCTCAGGTCAGTGAACGTCATTGCTTGAAATCTTGGTACTGGAAAATGCAGTTCACGTTCTGCAGCTGAACGTCCTTTCTTTCTGCTCTCACCAGTTCCGTGATGGCCATTGTTACATGCTTGATTGGGCTCCAGTACGGACACGTCATTGTACATTTCCAGGTACAGTACTTGCTCGCGATACCATTTTGATCAGCATATCATCCAGTTGACTACCGGCTTTGTACAAAAAAAAGTCTGAAATTTGTTCTCTCTCCGCTTTGCAGAAACACAAGGATAGGATCATGAACTGGTTAATCCCTTCCCTCAGCATGCTAGTCCTAGCCTTCTCCATGGACTTCTTTGGTAAGCACTCCATGCATGAGGCAACTTAACCTCTCTGGCCTGTACTATCCGTTCCTGAACATCGGCATTGATCGCCTCGTGATCTTTCCCAGGAATGCACATGAACAAGCCACTGTACACCCTGAGCTACACCTTGGCCACCGCCGGCGCGGCGGGCCTCCTCTTCGCTGGAATTTATGCGCTGGTCGACCTGTACGGCTACCGGCGGCCGACCGTCGCCATGGAGTGGATGGGGATGCACGCCCTGATGATCTACGTCCTCATCGCGTGCAACATCCTGCCCATCTTCGTCCATGGCTTCTACTGGAAAGAGCCCAAGAACAACCTTGTAAGTTGTGACCGTTTGCTGTACCTTCGTTTCGACCACGTTTCAGTAAACACAACTGAAAACCTGAACTCTGAACCTGATTTCGTCGGCATCTATCTAACGAGCTTGACTTTGATGGTCTTGTGCTGCAGCTGAAGTTCATCGGAATTGGGGCATGAGGTGGTGGTGACCATACACGGATACAGATATTGTTTAGGAATCTATTCGGACAGGCAGAGATAGAGAAGCACGTGCATTCAGGCCTAGTTTTGCTACACGGCCAGTGCATCATTGTTGCTGCACAGAGTGCCTCTCTCTGTGAGCTCTTGTATATGATAAAGAAGCCTTGTGTATATGACAATACGATTTTTATATAAAGAAAATAGAATAGTACATAGATTCTTACACGAGTCACGGTGGAGATTGTCAGTGTGTGATAATAATAATTCTGAATGCACGTATGATGGGTATGGGCCGACTCTACTGGCCTGCTCTGAGAATTTCTTGTTGGTACGAGCCCATGCTCAAAAGCACAAAATGCAGCGGTGGTAGATAAGCCCGGTTGAATTGGGTGCCCATGTGGATCAATTATGCGGTTTTTTCTTTTTTATATTTAAAAAAAATTAAAATTTCAAAAATATATGTCCGTTTTGGAAAATTTCAAAAATATACCCCGGTCGCCCTCCCATAGGGCGACAGGCCCAAAGTGTAAATTTTCTCTCTCCAAATTTGCAACGAAGCCCCTGGAGAAAAAAAAGGGGGCCTGTCGCCCACCCCTGGGGCGACAGGGGCCTGTCGCCCGTTGAGGGGGCGACAGGGGCCCCTCCGCCGCCGTATGCCGTCATTCCCTTTGTGATTTGAGCCTAAAAATTCAGAAAAAAACCCAGCCCTAGCCGCCATTCCCTTTGTCATTTGAGCCTTAAATTTTATGAAAAAAACTGGAGTGGTTGTCGTGTTGTCACATCTTTTTGAAATGGTGGAAGGGCACTGCTATTTGGTCACATATGTCTGGGCAAAGAATGCGATATTTGGGAAACCCGTGATCGCCGGAACATAACAAGTTCACATCAATAATATCTATAGAATGTGATATTCGAGCGTGTAGTCGTCCTCATTGTCGGCAGGATCTCGGCCGCTAACTCCTACCGCACCCAAGGTTAACCTAACCGGTGGGAACCGGTCCGGTTTGACCGGTTACCGGTCAAACCGGTCCGGTCCGGTTCCGGTTTCGGCCGGTACCCAACCGGCCAAAATTCAAATTTTAAATTTGAATTCAAAAAATGAAAAATTCCCAAAAAAATTCCTAAAAATACTTCAAGGTGTGATGAATCTAATAGTGTCAAATTTTCTCAAAAATTCATTCATTTAGTATAGTTTGTAGGAATTTAAAGTTAAATCAAAAAAGAAAAAGGAAAAAAATGGGCCGGCCCATGAAGGCCCACCGATCAAACCGGTCAAACCGGCCGGTAAACCGGTTGCACGGGAGCTTTTGAATTTCAAACCGGTCAAACCGACCGGTAAACCGGTAAAACCGGTCGGTAAACCGGTCGGAACCGGTTGCATGTGAGTTTTTGAATTTATTTGAATTTGGATTTGAATTCAACCGGTTTCTACCGGTTACCGGCCTAACCGGTCCGGTAAACCGGTACCGGAGGGCGGCGGTTAGGCCGGTCCGGTCGGATTTTAAAACCCTGACCGCACCTAACTTGTCCTTCATTAAATCACGAAAAAAAATCGCAAGAACTTCCCTTATTTCATGAGCATTATGGAACCCCCAAACATAACAAGTTCACATCAATAGTATCTATAGAAACAAATGACAAGTAAACTAGCACAATCATAAACATCGGATACAAATAAGCGGTCCACAGCTATCTCATTACAAATAAACATCAGATATATCTAACCACCCCTAGGGCGTCGGGCCCTCTTAGCCCTCTGTTGGGCACGGACATGGCCCTCGGAGTAGGTGAGAACATCCGGAGACCTCACCTGTCGCTCAGGACGAGCAAGGGGCTGCGGTGTCTGCTTCGAATACTCGGAGTTCCTTGATCTGCACAATGTTGTATTTCATTTTGTGTCTTCTCCCGGATTTGAACAAGAATGGCCAGAGGCCACCCACGCTCTAGAGCTACTTGCATGTACTTCTGCCAGTCATCAGTGCTGTATATCATCATCAATTCCCATAATTCACTTTCTACCTCCCAATTAACAAGAGACTGGACAGTGATCACATGTGTCAACGGATCAACACGGAACCCACGCTGCAGCCACTTACATATGGAACCAAAACTCATTTCCAGAGGTTTATCTATGCCGCTAGATGTGCACTTAAAGGCAGAAAGATCTACTCCATTTGGCCCATACATAACATTGTATTCACCATAAAATACTTGAAATTGCATCTTGCTCGACATATCTGTATATCACATAATACTTATCGAGTTATACTCTTTACTTCACTACCTTATTCAATAATACGTAAAAACTAAGTATGAAATTCAATTACAACGTATAAGTATTCATAACTCCGTGATGACACTCAAATTCTATACTGCATATGCCAAATTCTATTCTAAATCATAATTAATTTATAAACACGTCTCTAATAGTACTGCAATTGTAATAATAAATGCGTAGTACTAATTTTCTACTACGTAACTACAAACTAAAGTGTCATTAAACTCCTACTTAAATGGTTCTACTATACCACTAATTAAATTAAATTACTCACCCATACTTAAATTACTCCTACTTAAATACATATTACTTAAATATAAAAATATATAAACTAAATGTACTAACCTGCAGATCACAAGTGCTGAATCCGGCAGGGCTTCGCCGCTTTCCTTCTCCTCACTCCTCTCTTTTTTTCTGGATTTTGGGTGGAATTTTCTCAAATGAGGAGAAAAGGGGAGAGTTGGAGGTTATATAGGGGGGAATACCCCGGTCGCCCGGGGGGGGGGGGGGGGGGGGCGACAGGCCCCCTTGTCGCCCCCGGGGGGGGGGGGGGGGACAGGCCCCCCTGCCGCGCTCGTGGGCCGGGCCCATTGGTCGGCCGAGGGGGGGGGGGGGGCGACAGACCCCCTTCCCCTTTTTTTTTCTCCAGGGACTTCGTTGCAAATTTGGAGAAAAAAAATTACACTTTGGGCCTGTCGCCCTATGGGAGGGCGACCAGAGTATATTTTTGAAATTTTCCAAAACGGACATATATTTTTGAAATTTTAATTTTTTTTAAATATAAAAAAGAAAAAACCGCATCAATTATCCTCCTGGAAGGAATGTTAAATGGGCCGGTTCTGTTACTGCTAACTTTTGTAGGTTGATTAATAAAATTCACAGAAATTCAATTCAAAAAGTTCAATTCTCCGAGTGATTGGAAAAGTTCCAATGTTCATAGGCCGTGTTTGGATCCGAGGGCTAGAGCTATTTGAGCTAGAGCTAATTAGCTCAATCAAATAGCCCTCCAATAAAATAACCCTTGACATGTTTGGATCCAAGAGCTATTTAGCCTTTAAATCATCTTTTTCCAATCATTGGAGCCTTATTACCTCTCTTGCTATGGTGGGCTCCACCTGAAATAGCCCAAATAATCACCCTTTGGGTGGGATAGTTTTTTGAGGTAGGCTATTTGCAAATAGCCAAGAACTAGCCCTCATGTTTGGAAATTTTGGGCTATTTTGAGCTATTTTAGACTAGAAATAGCTCTAGCCCTTGGATCCAAACATGCCCATAAAAGGGGGCGCATGCTTTGAAAATCATACAAACAGTGGTAGACGTGAATGTCCTAGTCCTACACTCCTACTTCAGCGCCCATGGCTGACTCCTGTAATAAAATGCCAACTTGTATCATTATATAACTTTCGATGTACCCAAAACTTGCACTTACAGTAATTTCCTTATTTACCAATCTATCTACTATAGTACTATCTGTGACTGTGATCCAACAATTTACAGACGCACGGCATCATCTCTCTTTGGTTGCCATTCCCCCCAAACACCGAAGAAACCAGAGAATGGTGGGTCGAGCGCTGACCGCACACAAGTTGAGTTTTACACAACGTGTAGCGCACGCAGTGATCAGGCATAGCCCATAGATCAGCTGTCGCTGAGCGAAATCAGCTGGTCGACAACACCAGGGTCAGCAAGCGTGCTTGTGTCGCCGAGCTCGTCGAGCTGCCTGGATGCGATTTTCCGCAGAATCCTTCGCATGATCTTCCCGCTTCGTGTCTTAGGGAGCCCCGGTGCCCAGTGGATCTTGTCAGGAGCAGCAAATGCGCCAATCTGCACAAGAAAAGGTACAAAGATTATGCTGGGGAGAAAATTTCACAATCGATAATGTCCTATCCACTCGCGAAAAAGGAGGTGAAAAACATAGATATTCAAGGAAAATTGTAGGTTCTCAAGAAAAGAAAATGGCAATTAGTAATCAGATTATTTGCCACCAGACATCATCCAGTAAATGTACCTGGCTGCGGACTGTCATAACGAGGCTTTTTCTTAGATCATCACTGTAGGGAACACCATCCACCAAAGTCACGAAAGCATATATTCCTTGGCCTTTAACCTAAATATAGTTTTTTTTAAGACCAGATTTGATTAAAGAGGGGGAGTCAAAAATATGGAGCACTAAAGAGGAAAAAAGGTTAAGTTCAGGACTTCACCTCATGGTCAATGCCAACAACAGCGGCCTCGGCGCATTTTGGATGTGAAACCAGAGAAGACTCAACTTCAGCTGTCCCAATCCGGTGTCCACTAGAATATCCAAAGGAAGATAAAATATTCAAATCTGGACAACTTCTTTAAACCATCAAATGAATCAAAACTAGGGGCAAAATCACGTTGACTTGTGAATAGTAAGGGAAAAATAACAATGTTGAAAAAAACAAGGGCAAAATCACAATTGCACTGTAAAGCAGGGGCAAAACATACACATTTCGAATTTAGCTACTCACTTACTCACTAATTGTATTTGATATGGACTCTTAAGTCAATACCTAATTTTCCTTTTCTTGATTCCGAATTTAGCTAATTGTATTCAACATGTACTCTTTGATCATCTCCTAATTTCTTAATTTTATAATTTCGAAACTAGCTATTTATTAATCATATTTGATATGGATTCTTGAGTTAATTTAGACCGTTGGATAGTCGTACGGTGTAAATCCTTCTCTTTTTTAGATTAATGTGGAAATTTCTAGCCCTTCTCGGTGAACGTGATGGCTTCTTTTAACACTCCTTTATTAATATAAGAGATCAAGCAAAAGAATGCCATCAAATAAGTTGCTCAGTTTACCTCACATTGATAACATCATCAACTCTTCCAGTCAGCCAGTGGTAGCCATCTTTATCCCTGACATGCATATTCAATTTATTAAGATGTAAACATATCTTTGGGTGTAAACATGCACATTTACTGTGTCAACAAACATATGATGTGATACCTGCTGCAGCCATCACCCGAAAAATAATATCCAGCGAATGGTTTGAAGTATGTCGTCTCATATCTGTCTTTATCTCCATAGAGAGTTCGGAAAGCCCCAGGCCATGACTTCTTTATGCAAAGATATCCACTGCATTCTCCTTCCAATTCTCGCCCTTTCTCATCAACAATGACTGGCTGTGAATCAGGTAAAATTATTAGAAAATAAGAGGATCGTGAACTTCTATTTCATAAAGGTCATATTTATGATGTCTACCTGCACACCGAAGAAAGGAAATGTTGCTGATCCTGGTTTTTGAGGCCAAGCACCAGGTAAAGGAGTGATCTAAAGAAGAAGAATTACACATCAATCTGATATGTAAGGTGGCAGTCCATTTATTAAACTCTAAAAGTCCCCTTGAAAAATTATGAAGACACACTTACCATGAATCCACCAGTTTCAGTCTGCCACCAAGTATCTGATATGGGGCATCGTGAGTCACCAACTACATCATAGAACCATCTGAAATGAAGAACAGAGCATGTAAGACCTTTTCAGCACATAGGAATTTTAAGAGTTTGCAGTGATTACAAACCTCCATGCGGCTGGGTTGATTGGCTCACCTACACTTCCAAGCACTCGGAGGGACTTGCGAGAGTACCGATCAACATACTAAGATAGAAGGGAAACTCAGAAGGTTAGACAAGACGGAAACATTGACAATCAAAATTTAAATTACTCCAACCATATCACTTTGAAGATATATTTTCGATATATTTCTACTATTAATAGTGGATAGTGCATGCAAGCTCCATCGTAAACAGCTAATAGTCAATGGACATTAGCGATCAAGTTGATAATTTAAAAGTAGAAAAAATTAAGATTTTTTCTTTTGATCTCATATCTAGGAACTGGAGAATAAAGGGTAGGGTTGAATAAAGCACCGGGCATTTCTAGGATGATTACGAAGAGCTACCGTATTTAACTGAGAATACAAATAGTATAAATTAAGCAGCCAGCTGTGTTACCTCAGTACCATCACGCATGAGTGAGCGTATAAGTGTTGGTGCAGTATAAAATATTGTCACTCCATATTTGTCAACGATGTCCCAACACCGACCGGGATCAGGGTAATTTGGAGCCTACAAGTTGCATTCAGGAAGACAAATTAGAGATAGAACAATTCAAAAGAAGCCCAAAATCACATGTCACAGTTAATAACAAATCATCTAAAAAAGGTTCTGCACTTACCCCTTCGAAAATGAGAACTGAGGCTCCATTCAACAGAGGACCATATGTCACATAACTATGTCCAGTAATCCAACCACAGTCTGCAGTGCACCTTATTTAAGTGAAACAGAGGAACAATAGTAAGAAAATGGCAGCGACTAGAGACCCAATGACTTCAGAGAACTGCTTGCTCTGCCCAAAGGCCCAACAAAGATATATTACCAGTATACATCTCCTGGCATGTAGTCAAATGCATGCTTAAATGTTGTAGCAGAGTAGACCATATAGCCCCCAGTTGTATGCAACACACCCTGTATGGTTCATAGTAGGTTAATAGTTTGGTTAAAGGGGTAGAGGAGCAATCTATGAGGTTAAGAGTTAAGACTACCTTTGGCTTCCCTGTGCTGCCACTTGTGTACAAAAGAAACAATGGATCCTCTGCATCAACCCATTCCACACCACATTTAGTTGGGAAATTGGGCACAACATCCTGTGGGACATCATCATGTATTCAGAATGAAATAACACATATTCAGTGGTATAAGCGTTCAGAAAAAAAATGATATATTGATATAACACGAAACAGAAAGTGTTTGCCAAGAAAATTTCTAGATGATATTCCAATTACACAGATGTTCTGCGCCTAGCAAATGTGATCTAACAACCAACATAATTGAACTTATTTGTCTTGAACATACCTGCCACCAAACATCTCTTCCTGGTTTCCATCGTGTGTCTTCTTTATTCAGTGCTGACTGATTTTCATATGTCAAGCAAATACCTTCTCGGCACCAGAAAATTTCATATTAGATTTCTTCAAACAATATCAGTACATACGCACTGAACAAACTTCATGCTGTGAATTGATCAAGAGTATACTGGTGCTTTGAACTTTCTCTTAAGGCATCAACAGAATTCAGCAGGGCATATTGAAAAAAGGATGCAAGATGAAATATCGAGGAGGTATAAGAAGTAAGAAATACGGTCAAGAACACAAGATGAAAGTTGATTCATGTGTAGCTTTAGATTATCCATTTATAATACGATCTTATAGAAAAAGTGGTGCCAGGAAAAAGTTTACAGATTTTTTTTAACTTAAAAATCCAAAAAAACATAAGGAAGCCAAGGTTGTGGATCTTTAAAATATCCAACTCCATGAGATATTTCATTAGTACAATTCCCTAGAATCTAAGAGCCTAAGATGCAGAACAAGAGCAAAGTAGACTAGATGCAATTTTATTGGAGCCAAGTTTTACAAACAGGTCTGACAGCCATTCGCAGAAAAGTCAGATTTTAGGGCATACCTACATCAACTCCATTCTTTGCACTTTCAACCAGAGAAGTGTCAACTATATCTTTCAGAGGGATGAGTTTCTGCCCCCTTTTCACAGCATTGCAGGTAATCACAACCTTAGGCTTGCAGTCAACAATTCTTTGTGCTAGTGCATCAGCAGAGAAGCCAGCAAACACAACCTGAACATAATCCAGCATCATAACAGGCAAACATACACAGGATCATTCAGAACAATTAGCAGAGCGAAATGGTATAACAATTACCGAGTGAACTGCACCAATCCGAGCACATGCAAGCATTGCAATGGGCAGCTCCATCAACATCGGTAGGTAGACCACCACAGCATCACCCTTTCCAACACCAACACTTTTCAGGTAATTCGCCAGCTACGCAAAGCACAACACAACATATTAGGCTCCTCTGGCCTCTGTAAACATCCCTGTCACACCACATGCATTTGTGTTGGTAGAGAAGAGAATGGAGGTTTACCTGGCAAACCTTGTCCAAGAGCACGGAGTATGAGAGCTTCCCATCCTGACTGGGCTCGTTCCCCTCCCAGTACATGGCAATCTTGTCCCCATTGCCAGACTCCACATTGCGGTCCACCGCATTGTAGCATATGTTGGTCTTCCCCCCTCTGAACCACTGCCGGTGATAAGCAACAAACAACCATCAAGATCCACTTACCCTCCCCCACCAGCAAGAGACAATCATTGAAACCAATCAACCGCTTACTTCGATCTTGATTGGTCCCTTGGTCACGTCGAGGTTCTCGGAGCAAACTTCGTCAGGGTCCCACCTCTGCTCCCAGTAGAACTCCTCCGCGATCTCCGACCAGAATCCGGCAGGGTCGTCGATCGACCTCTGGTACATCTCCCGGTACTGATTCACAGTTCATTCATGGTAAAAAGTATCAAAGTTACTCCTCACATTCACCACCTAAAGTAATTCAGCAATTCACAGACACCGAAAGTTCTCCAATCCAGTACATATGGACTACGAACTGCGCGGCCACGAAGAAGAAGGGAAAACAACACGTGCACACAGGTCAGCAAGGTCCCAGTCTAGAGCCCAGCCATATGCGGCTTGTTTTCTAGTCCATGCCTGCGTTATCTGACCACGCAGGCGGGGCTCGGATCACGACCAGCCGCACACACAGACCCCGCGGCGCGAACGCGCGCCACCCGTTCCGTACACGCGGATCGGGGCAAAGCGAGCGGGGGATTGATCACCTGCTGCTCGGAGGAGACGAGGGCGCGGGCGGCGAAGTCGGCGCTGGGGTGGACGAGGAGGCCGGCGTCGTCGAGCGCCGGCAGCGGCTCGCCCAGCACGGCCGCGCACGGCCTGCGGCCGCTCCGCGGCTTGGCGGCGGACAGCGCCAGGTGGCCGGTCGCGCCCATGGGGCTGGTCCGGCGCCGCGGCAACCGCGAGGGGAGGAGGGGTTGGAGGAGGGCCGGCGCGGGGGAGAGCAGCGGGGTCGCGCACCCGCTGTTGGTGGTGGCGTATATATGCTGGGCCATGACGCCGCGCGGCCCCCCCTGATGGCCTCCGCTCACCTCACCTCGCCTCAGCTCCGCTGCTGGCGGCCTGGCCGTGGGCCAATTCCCCTCTGACTTTTTGGGTTGCTCCCGGCCGTCGGCCGCCGGCTGGTGGAGGAGGCAAATCAAGCGGGCGGGAAAGCGAGGCCGGATTGGCTTCACCATACCCTCTTTTCTGGTGGCACTCGGAGACGGTATGGTAGGCGGCGGCGGCGCTAGCGTGCTCTTCCTGCTGCTGCTGGTAGCCTAGTACGACTACTGCTGTCGCCGGTGACGGGAGCGGAGGAGGTGGAGACGCCCGCGCGGCCGCGCCCCGGCTGTTTATACGTGCGCGCTGGGGGTTACTTCGGCGGCCGGCCGGGCTGCGTGGCTGGGATTTGGACGGTCTTTGACTCGCCTGCCAGGGTTGCTTCTCCCGTCGCGGGCGGCGAGCGGGCCGGTCCGGTCGTTTTTCGCGATGCGCCGCGGGCTGGGCTCGTGGCCGCCGTCGTCACCCGACTTTGGCGGCTTCCCTTCCCGGCTATGTTTGTTTCTACGGCAAAAATTTCGCGAAAAGAGAATCTTGCACAGAGTACTAACTGACGTGTTTAGTTGGTGAAAAAGTTTAGATTTGAGTACCGTAGCACATTTCGTTGTTATTTGATAATTAATGTCTAATTATAAATTAATTAATGTCGTTATATTCATCTCGTGGGAATCAGTCAGACTGTGTAATTAGTTATTTTTTAACTACATTTAATACTTCATGCATGTGTCTAAAAATTCGATGTGATAGGTACTGTAGAAAAAATTTAGAAACTAAACGGGGCCTAAATTATCGATCGCCAAACTAAACATAGCCTTGTTTAGATGCACTCAAAATTTCAAAACTTTACAAAATTCCCCATCACATTGAATCTTTGAACGCATGTATAAAATATTAAATGTAACTAAACAAAATAACTAATTACACAGTTTGACTATAATTTGCGAGACGAATTTTTTGAGCCTAGTTAACCTATGGCAGAAAAATAATTACCAAATATACAAATGAAAGTACTATATTATTTTACATCTAAAATTTTTCGCATATAAACAAGACTATGGCCTAGAAGGCCCGGGAGAAATGGTGAAGTATTACTGCTACGCGCTGCTCCGTCGGCGGATTCAACGTGGGTGCAGGAGGTGCTCAAGCCCCCCTACCCCTTCTGGGATAGTGGAGCCCCCATGGAGCACCCCCTTCAATTTGTAGCGCCATTAACATAGGAAGGGGGGGCTGAGCTTCGGATCTGGTCAGAGGTTGAAGAAGGGACCTTGGTTGGGCTGTTCTTTTTTTGGGCCAGGCGGCCAGCAATGACTTCTTTGTTTTCCTTTTCTTGTATTCCAGGCGTGTGGCCAAAGCCCACAAGCCCAACTCAGGGTCACAAATTCACAATTCCCCATCACAGCCAACCAAATCCCTAAATCGTGAATCGCAATCCCATCCTCTCAGCTTGCGCAGGCGGCCGGCGGCGTGGAGGTGCGGACGGGGCGGCGCGAGGGCGGCCGGCGGACCTGCTGCGCGGCGCGGCGCGAGGGTGGCCGGGCGGCCGGCGGACCTACACGACGCGAGCGCCGAGCGCGGGAGTGCCAGACTGCCAGGGCCGCACGCAGCTTTGGAGCACGGGGAGCCGCCAAGCCGGGCCGCCGGGGAGCAGCCGAGCAGCCGAGCAGGCAAGCAAGCTGCAGCAGTCAGCACGCAAGCGGCAAGCAACCGGCAAGCCAGCAGGCAGACAGAGCCAGACAGCCAGTGAGTCAGCAACGGAGCAACCGGCGACTAGAAGCAATAGCTGGATAAGGTATGTGATATGTGAATGTGTAATGATTAGCGAGCTAAATAAAATATGTAAGAATTGAATTTTTGAATATATCTACACTGATTAGATCACTGCTTTTTTATGTGTAGAATTACAAAATGTCAAAAAGGACATTATTCAACTATTTTTCAAGTGGTAGCAGTAATACTCCAGAAAATGATGATAACGCAAGACAACAGAAAATGACAAGGGTAGAGTTTTGGTGCTCTGATATTATTTGCGATCCAGGAAAGCGAAAGCCAATAGATGAATATCCATTTGCAATTAGAGATCAAGTGAAAAGGGCATATGTTTTGAGGGGTCCAACTCAATTAGCTAATTATACATTTCCGCGCAAATGGCAAAGTGGTGAATGGAGATCCTTCCAGGCACACTGGTTTGAGAGTTATGATTGGTTAGAGTATAGTGAATTAAAGGATGCTGCATTTTGCTTGTACTGCTATCTTTTCTTTGAACCCGGTAAGCCTGAAAAATTTGGGAGCAATGTTTTTGCAAAGGTTGGTTATGAGAAATGGAAGAAGGCTCTGGAAAGGTTTAATAAGCATGCTGATTCCATCTCTCACAAGAATGCTAGAGAGAAATGTGATGACTTCATGAATCAAAAGAAAAGTGTGACTCGAAAAATTTATAAGTATGATAAAGAGGAACAAGAACGATATGAGATTCGTTTATCATCTTCTTTGGATGTTGCAAGATTTCTCATAATGCAAGGTGAGGCTTTCCGTGGACATTATGAGTCTTCGTCTTCTCTTAACAAGGGTACATACTTAGAGCTTCTTGATTGGTACAAAGGCAAAGTTGAGGTAGTGAAGGAAGCATATGATAAAGGCCATAAAAATTGCCTGATGGTATCTCATCATATACAGAAGGACCTAACAAAAGCATGTGCCGAAGAAGTTATGGCAGTGATTATGGATGAGATCCATGGTAGAAAATTCTCTGTGCTTATTGATGAGTCTCGAGATGTATCTATAAAGGAGCAAATGGCTATGATTTTGAGGTTAGTAGTTACTTTGCTCTTTTTTATTTAATTATAATTTCATGTACTATGTACTAACATATAGCGAATTTATGTGTAGATTTGTGAGTGATGAAGGAAAGGTTCTAGAGAGGTTTGTTGGACTTCAACATATTGAGAGATGCATAGCTGCTGCTTTGAAAGAAGCTATAGTTGGTATGCTTTCTAGCCACAAGTTAAGCATCTCTATGCTTCGTGGGCAGGGTTATGATGGAGCTTCCAACATGAGAGGGGAATTTAATGGTGTGCAAAAATTGATTCGGGATGAAAATCCTTATGCTTTCTATGTTCATTGTTTTGCCCATCAATTGCAATTAGTGGTTGTCACAGTTTCAACTTCTACTCCATCCATTGCAGATTTCTTTAACTATGTTCCTTTAATAGTCAACACTGTGGGTGCATCTTGTATGAGAAAGGACACCTTACTCGCAAAACATCATGATACCCTATTGCAAAAGGTTGAGAATGGCGAGATTCTCACTGGAAGAGGATTAAACCAAGAGAGTAGCCTAGCTAGGCCTGGAGATACTAGATGGGGTTCTCATCTTAAAACTTTGCTTCGGATTTTGGTGATGTGGGAGGCTATCATAGATGTCCTTGAGATAGTAAAGAAAGATTCCATTAAACCAACAAGTAATGGCGGGGCTTTTGGTCTAATTGGTAAAATGGAGAGCTTTGATTTTGTGTTTATCATGCATTTGATGATAGAATTGTTGAGCATGACAGATATTTTGTCACGCCACTTGCAAAGGAAGGATCAAGACATTGTTGAAGCAATGCATTTGATCTTGGGTGTGAAAGATAGTTTGCAGGATATGAGAGACAATGGGTGGGAGCCATTATTCAAGAAGGTAAAAACATTCTGTGAGAAGAATGAGATTGAAGTGCCAGATATGGATAAGGAAATAAATGCTAGACGAACATCTGCACGTAGAAGGCAAAAGGTAACAAACATGCATTTCTACCATGTTGAGGTTTTTCTTGCTGCCGTTGATGCCATTTTGTCAGAGATGAATCACCGATTTGGTGAAGTTAGTTCAGAGCTATTAGAATGCATGGCTTCCCTTAGCCCAAAGAACTCATTCTCTAATTTTGATGTGGATAAGGTTGTAAGACTTGCTGAAATTTATGCTGAAGATTTCGATATTGGTCACATTGCTTTGTTGCCAAGTCAACTTAGAGGCTTCATTGGACGTGTTAGAAGAAGCCAAGAATTTCTTGGATGTACAGAACTTCCACAATGTGCTGAAATTATGGTCAGGAAAGGAATGCACCGATCTTATCCATTGGTTTATCGCCTTATTGAGCTCACATTGATACTTCCGGTGGCAACAGCTTCAGTTGAGAGGGTCTTTTCAGCCATGTCTATTATAAAGACAGATTTGCGCAACAAAATGGGTGATGAATGGCTAAATGACTTGATGATATGCTACACAGAGAAGGAGATATTTAGGAGCATTAGTAATGAGAAAATTATGAAACGGTTTGAAGAGATGAAAGAACGTCGTATGTTAATTCCTCAAAAGATAGTGGTATGCTTTATTACCATCAGTTTTTTTTATCTTTGAAGTTAATATTTGCACTGTCACTAATTTATTTTTTATTATTCATAGATCACTCCTGCAGAAGAATGATGTATGTTGTAATGGGACGGTCACATGTCATTATCATCTACTTCACTTGGTACGGACAAATTCAAACCGTAACTTTTATTCTTCTTCGATGTAATTTGAGTTACTCATCTATGTTTCAATATAAAATTGCTTTAAAATGCATCGTTGGTTTAATGGTTTGTGTCAGATATATGAACTTTTGTAGTTTTGTTAGTCTAGTCTAGCGTGCTTAGATATTCAGCCCCCCTAAATATTTTTCCTGGATCCGCCACTGGGGTTTCCGCTCCACGCCAAACGGGGTTCACGATGCTCTCTGATCTCTGCAGTTTTATAAATTTCCTGCTGCTGGTGGTGGGCGCCGGTGCTACCGACAACACGCACGGTGTGTCACCTAGACAGCGAGCAAATTTGACGCGAGGGGGAAGGGGAGTTGAGAGGAACAGCGGTGGCATCCGCCGGCGTTGCCTTGCTTAGATCGGAAGGCTTATTAGACTTGCCGGTGGAGCTGCACTGCATTGCGGGCGGCCACCTGTGCTTGGCTCCGTGCGGCTCGTGGAGGACGGTGCACCTCCTCTGCCGTCCCCCCATCTCGACGACTCCGACGAGACGATCGCATCGCGCGATCTGGTCGGCGTTGTTGGTCAGTGGTCGCAGTTGGCGTCTCCTCCCGGTGTCCCCCTGCCGCGGAAACCCGCGGCGGCCACGTCACCTGCCCGTTCGCGGTCTGGGACGGTGGTCGGACGCGGAAGGAAAATTTCGATGCCAACTTTTGATGGGCGCGCGCGTTAGTTCCGAGGATGGGCCCAGCTCCCGAACTCCAAGCCGTGGAACCGAAACGCTGGAACGGGTTCCGTCCTCGACAGGGCGCAGGAAATGTGACCGGTCACCGGTGCGGTGGACTTGTCACGTATCTTGCACGCAAATTAGTATCCAAAAGGAAAGGTTTTGTTAGTTGGGCTGAATTATCTAAGGAATAGTGGAATACTACAATTTAAAATGCACTTATGCTAAGTTGCGATTTAGAGCGACTGGACTCGTAGGGAACAGATCTCTCCAACCCCCGCGTCGCTCTCCCAGGCGGCACGGGGGCGTCCACGCGCCGCCGGCCAACCCCACCGTAGGCCGCCTCCGGTAACCGCGGCCGGCGCTGGGTGCCGGTGCCAGCGGCGGCCCGCGGCCGAGCCGAAGTCGGCTCGGTTCGCCCCTCCCTCTCCTCTCCTCTCCTCTCCTCTCCCTTCTTTCACCTCTCCTTCCGTCGGCCTTCTTGCCTCGTCTGGACACCCCGCCGCCGGCCGTTGGATCTGGCCTCTCCCTCGCCGGATACGGTGGTCCCCGGGCCGGATCTGTTGTTTCCCCTTGGGTCTACGCGCTGGGTCGGTGCCGCCGACCCTCTGGTGCGCCGGGCCTTGTGGCCGCGTTGCGCGGTGTCCCTCTCTGCCGCGCTCACCGCGTTGTCCTTCGGCGCCTCCTCCTCCTCGGCGCCCGGCAGGGTGGCGCCGGCGACGACAGTGACGATCGTGCGGGCCGGGTCGGTGGCGTCGGAGGCGGTGCTGGCGCTGGTGGCGTGGATGGCGTGGGCAGAGGGTGGGCTGCATGCGCGCACGGCCGCCACGCTGCTCCCCTAAGCGGCCGGGGCCGGGGGCCTGTGGCCGCGTCGCCGCCCCTCTGGTGGCCGATGGGCTGTGGTCGCGCCGCCGTTGTGGATGCCGGTTATGGCCTCCGACCTGGGGGCCCTTGGCATGGAGGTGCTCCTGGTGAAAACCATGGCCATGCTGCGGACTGGCGATGATGGCGCTTGGTGCGTCATGTCCCTGTTGGGGGTGTCGTCATGGGACACCTCCATGCCCCCTCTGCTGGTCTTGGCCTCCGCGTCTCCACCGCCGCCTTCGGGTCTGCCTCGGGCTATCTGCGCCATTGGTTGGCCGCTGTAGCGGCGATCTCTGGATTCGACTCTCGGTGGTCCCTAGCATGGAGGTTGGTTCCCTGGTGAAAACGATGCCCGGTGCTCGGGTTGGCGACGATGGCGCCTGACGCGTCATGGTCCCTCTTGAGGCTTCGTCTTGGACACTTCTTCACACCTAGGGTGGGCGTCCTCTTGGGTGTTACCTACCTGTACTCCATTGACGCATCATCACCATGGTCTGCTAGTGCTGTGACTATCTTGACGGATGCTTTGCCGCCCCTGATTTGCTCGGTCTGGCGGGTACTTTGCCGCCCTTGCTACTCCTACTCTGGCGTATGCTTTGCCGCCGGTCTGCATCCTCCGCGGCAGCGGACGGACCCCGGTCTGGCAGGGCACGTCCTCCGCGGCATCGTGACTTCTCCGGCGGGGCGCGGCGTGCGGCGGACCCGGCGTCCGCAGCGGCGCACGGCCGGCGGGGAGCGGCCTCTGCGGCGGCGTTGGGCGGCAGCGACGCGGCGGCACCCGCTCCTCCCCGCCACGGCACGACGCGGCGCTTGGCTGTGGCGGTGCTTGTTCAGCGGCAGCGCGGCACGCGGCCGCACGGCGCGGCCCAGGTGGCGGTGCGCGGCGGCGGCGCAAGCGCATTCCAGCTCGCAGCACCTGCTGCCAGCTTTTTTTTATTTTGTATATCGATTTGTAAGGGTGGGTCGTGGCATGACCCGCACCTAAAATCTGATTTCTAGGGGCGAGTCGTCCCCTCACCCGTTCTTAAAAATAGATTTATAAGAACGGGTGAGGGAATGGTCCGTCTCTAGAAATGAATTTCCAGGAGCGGGTAACATACCCGCCCCTGTAAATAGTTATTTTTAGCTGCGAAAAGTAAGGGCGGGTTCAAAATCCGCCCCTAAAAATAGGTTTTTACCCACCCCTACAAATGTTTTTCGTAGTAGTGATCCATATTCATTTCATGCATATTTGCATATAATCATAACCAAATAGTAGGATGTTAGTGTGGCTTGGTGGCAAAAAATTAAAGAAAAGTTCTTTAATCTTGCTACCATCTGGATTCAAGTTGCAAAATCTCAGCTAGAGGCTATATATAGTGCATGTTAATTACTTGCTCGAGAGGATATACTGTACTTTGTTGAAACAATTGCTTTTTTCTTCAAAACTTGGGGCACTTTACACTTACTCTTATGAACGAAAGCACACATACTATCATCTTAATTTGTGAAATCATCTATAGACTAGGTAAAGTGCTTATTACCGGTTGTTGATGTCCTTTATGCATGCAAATTATAAACCATAATAAGCTATAGCTTTAACCTCCAAAAGCCCCCTCCTAACGGTGCCGTCGAAGTCGATCTTGGCTCACTGCTTCATTGATATAAACCTAATGGTGGCTTTGAAGTCGCGAAATTCCGATCCGTACCCAGTTCCGAGTTAGAATACTCAATGTAAATATAGGTATGATAGGAAAAGATTTGATAAGGAAGGCGTATTCTGACAAGGCAGGCGTCATGGAGGCCCTACAGATATCTTCTCTTTACAAGCATATCCTTCTGGAGTCGATGTAGTGTAGACAATGGGCTTCAAAACACCCCAAGCCGACCCACTTAGTTTGGACTGTGGACTATCCGATCAGGTTGGGTTGGCTCAGGGTCCCCAAGATTCAACACTACTACAAAAATAATTTGTAGCAACACCTCGAATTTTTTTAGGGGCGGACCAAAAAGTCATCCGTTCCAACAAATGAGGTTCGATTACTGTAGCAATAGAGCAGCCCCTGATAATGCCTTTGTAGGGAGGGTGGGGGCCCGGCCCGCCTCTAAAAATCGTTTTCAAAATTCCCCCTATTTAATTCAAATAGAGCTGCAAAACAGTTAAAAATGTGAAATTTATTACCATAAGCATGTAGTGACCCGTAGAACTGCTGCAAAATATGAAAACTATAATTCAACTTGTTTAGTGTTAAAGAGTGTTCAAAACACAAAGTTAGGCTTAAGTGGTATGAGATAGTAGTGTGACATGTCTATATTATTATTTCAACGCTTTTATTCATTATATACATTGCAATATGATTTTATATTTTTTCTATGTTACACATATCAAAATATGGCTATGGTAAAAATTTCACAATTTTATCATGTGTTTTACTATTTTATTTAAACTAAAAGTATTTTCGGGAAAATTTTGAAAATGATTTGTAGGGGCGGGTTGGGGGGGGGGGGGGCGGCCCGCCCCTAAAAATCCTTTTCAAAATTCCCCAAAAATTTATTTTAATTCAAATAGAGCTCCAAAACAGTTAAAAAATGTGAAATTTTTACCATAAGCATGATCCGTAGAACTGGTGAAAAATATGAAAACTATAATTCAACATGTTAAGTGTTAAAGAGTGTTCAAAACACAAAGTTAGCCTTAAATGGTATGAGATAGTAGTGTGACACATGTCTATATTGTTGTTTCAACACTTTTATTCCTTATATACATTACAATATGATTTTTATATTTTTCCTTTGTTACACATATCAAAATATGGCTATGGTAAAAATTCACAATTATATCATGTGTTTTACTATTTTATTTGAACTAAAAGTATTTTTTTGGGAATTTTCAAAATTATTTGCAGGGGCGGGCCGCCTCCATCCGCCCCTGCAAATCCATTTTTTGTAGGGGCGGGCGGAGGACGGCCCGCCCCTACAAATCGGATTTCTATATATCCCAACACTTGGAAAAAATTCAGTTTCCCGAGCGCGAGCGCTGACGGTGGGTGAGTACTGCTAGCAGGGATTCGTGGGAACAACCGTTTAGATATTCGGGCAGGGGCGTAACACGTAGCGAAAGCTTCTTTGCAGAAGGATTGAGATAGTGGTTTTTAGACAGGTTCAGGCCGCCCTGAGGCGTAACACCTTACGTCCTGTGAGTTGTGATTGGTTCGCTTATTAGTGTTCTGGGATCCGATCGCTTTAGATATTCTAGGATCTTTCTATTTATAGGCTACAAATATCCTCTTTGCCTTCCTCTTACTACGTGAACGCTCCCTTCGGATCGTGGGCGCCGTCCTCCAGCTTATCCTGTCCGTTGTCAGTCGAGTGAACAGCTTGTCTGGCCCACCACGACGTGCCCGGGATGCGCCCCGAGGCACCCTGGGACGGGACTCGTGGCACCCCGGGGGGCTCCGGGGTGCGCCCCGAGGCATCTCGGGGTGATCTAGGTGGCCTCGGGCGCCCTTGCGGGCCCCCATGACCCGGGGCCACCCCGGAGTTACCTTGATGCGACGCACAGTAAATGGTGCGGGCCCCGGCCACCGCCCATTTACAGTCCAATGGGACGCGGCTCAGGGATAAGCCTCCCAGCCGGCTCTCACCACCATCTGGGCACACGGCTCCCCCGTAATCATGATGTTTTTATGGGGAAGCCGCGCTCCTCCTCGGGCTCCGCACCGAGCTCAGCGGTGCGGCACTGTAACCTTCTAGGACACCCGCCTGGTAAAAATATTTTACCGGGCGGGTGTCTTGGTGGGGGAAGGAAAATGACCTCCCCGGACCACCCGCGGTGGGCCGAGCCCCGGCCCGTTCTCATGGGCGTTCGCTCCTGTGGGCGGATAGTCCGGGCTCGTGCCCCCAGACCCACTCTGGCTAACATCGCGGGGCTGGCGGGGCCGTCTTCCACTTGATCATGCTTTTTTCCGGGGTTATGGGTACCCCCGTTCCCATTATGCTGACAGTAACCCCCGGGCCCATCGTCAACCCGAAAGGCGGGTTGGTAGTGGGGCCAAGAGTTCCTCTGCCTTCAATGCTGCGGCTGCTTTTCCAACATCACCATCGTGGGGGGTCGTGCCGAATCTGCCGGGGCAGACGAGGCGTCGCTGCAGCTAATCCCCTTGTCGATTTGTCTCTTCTCCTCCCCCATTGGTATATAAGCCGAGGGGGAGCACAGCTGGCCGCCACGCTCCTTCGCTGCCCTCAGACCCCTTCTCTCATCTACGTCGCCGGCCTTCTTCTTCCTCCCTACTTCCACCATGACTCGCTGGGGTGCGCAAGCGAGTGGCCCTACTTCCTCCCCGCGTCGAGTGCTGCGCCGGGGCGGAGACATCCCTGCGCCCCGCAACGCCCGGGAAGTGGTGATCTTCCTCTCCTTCTTGGCGGTGGGGATGGCTCCGCCGTTCTCGGCGTTCATGGCGGCGGTGTTGGAGGAGTTCTCCATCCACCTGGTGCACCTCACCCCCAACGCCGTCTTCACGCTGGCGCTGTTCACGCGCACTTGCGAGATGTTTGTGGGGGTGCAACCATCGGTGGAGCTGTTCAGGCAATTCTTCGCCCCTTGCCGGTCCGGCTCCCTCTCTCCTGGCCCCGGCGCCGCTCGCCAACCCCCGCACTGTCAGTGGGGTCTTCTTCAGGTGGCGGGGCGATAGCTTCCTTCCCACCGCCCGGCGGGACAAGTGGGAGAACTGGGAGTGGCATTGGTTGTACCTTGAGGTGGACAACCCTTCCCCGCTTCTCCGACTTCCTCAAGGCCCTTCGTCGGGAAACTCCCGGTGGACCGAGACGCCGACGCTGGGCGCGGCGTGGGCGCCGGTGCTTGTGCGATTCGACTCGCTCCGGCAGGGCGGCCTCACTGCAACCATGGTGGCCGCCGACTTCTTCCGCCACTGTCTGGCTCCGCTGTAGGCCCGCCCTTATCCGGCGTGGTTTTTTACTAGTGACGACGATGCCGATCATCTGGCGCATGACGCGGAGTTCAGCCCGAAAGCCACAATGGTAGCACAGTGGCTGGACTTGGCAATGAAGGAGAAGGACCCCACAGTGGCCTTCCTCCCCGAGGGGGTCACCCCCCTATGCGAGGACCAAGAGGTGGAGGTCGTGCTCCGCCGTCACTCGGAGGTGGATGCGCAGGGCCTAGTCCAACTACCGCTGCCTCCTCCCCCCAGCGGCGATGGTGGCGGCCAAGTGCTCGGAGGAGGCGTCCTTCTCGGAGCTGGGGAGGACACGCCAGAGTCGAGCCGGGGGGGGGGGAGGGGGGGAGGGGGGATCAAGCGTCCGTGCTCAATTTCCCCCATCCTGGTGGACTCCCCATCGGCATCGCGCTCACCCCCGCCGCTTGCGGGAAGCGCGCTTCCGGGGTGCTCTTCCTCTGCCACTACCGCGGCCGGCGATCATCTCTCCGTGGTGGTGGCAGTCTTTGTCGGGAGACAGGTACGTCCCCGGGTTCATGGTTCCTTTTCATCTATTTTTTGTTGACGGTCGTTATGTGCTAATTCTGACTGTCAACTAGACTCAATGATAATGGAAAACTATACGCCTTACTCGCATATTTGTAACTAACCTAGTTCCACAACTATTTTGGAGTGTTCATGATTTTAGATGAGCAAGAGTGGAATAAGACAGAAACACGATGAAAACGCCACACAACTACACAGAAGATTGCGTCCGGCGTTACACCCTTACAAGGAGGGCCCACTTGGCAGAGTAAACGGGGGCGCCGAAGATGCACTAGTGGATAAGGACGAGGATCCACATGTCAGCCAGCATGCATAGGATAGGATCAAAGGGCTGACATGGACCTGGCCTGCATCCCGTCCAGGTGCAGTTCGGGGAGGAGTAGACGCCACGTGTCCTGATTACCTTCCACATGTGCATTTGGCGGGAACCGACCTCCAACAATATAAATAGGCCTCCCCAACCCCCCTCTCAACACACACACACACACACACACACACACACACACACACACACACACACACACACACACACACACACACACACACACACACACACACACACACGCACACACGCACACACACACACACAGTCGCTGCTAGAAATGGGCGACTACAAAACTACTCGATTGCTCATTTGATGTGCGCTTGATCGGATATGGTCTAACACGCAAAGACTCGAGGATTTAGACTGGTTCGGGCCTGAAATGCCCTACGTCCAGTATGGGGGGTGGTGTTCCTGCTCTATTGCTCTCGAGCCTAGGTGCTCAAAGTTTAGAGGGGAGCTTACAAGCTAGTCAAGCAGTGCTGGATCTCTGGGAGTCCAACCCTTTCCTACGTGGGGGGCTTTCCCTTTTATAGTTCACGGTGGGGCCCCCATTACAGATATCTAGCGCTTTGTCTTGGCACCGTCGGGGTGCGATTCGTTCTTGTCAGTCGTCGGGGCCTACTCGATCGGTTGGGAGTGGGCAGGCTTGATCCTGGCGATCTCCTGGAGAAGGGATGATCCTGGCGATCTCCTCGGGCAACGCGTTCCCTCGGTGTTGTCCCATCCTAGCTCAGTCGGGATGGCGCGACCACTCGGATGGTCACTCTGGGGTCTCCTCCGGTCTTGTTCACCGGAGCCTACGTCCCTTGTCCACGGGGCTATCTCACGCCTCCCTTACGTAGCTCTTGTTAGCCGGACGGCGCGCCCGGTGAGGGGTGTCTTACCGAGGTCTAGCCGGGGGCGTCCGGTCATACTCGCTGGTGTAATGAGATGGTGCGCAGAGGCAACCATCGTTACGGTGAGGGGAGGCAGCGTCTGTGGATGCCCCCTCCCATTGTGTTGTGGGGCCCACGCGAGCGGCGCTATCCCCTTGTCAGGGAGTCCTACTGGCTGAGCCCTTGCCGCAAGATAAGGAGGGCTAGCGTCTAGGGGCATGCACAGAGCTTATCTTGGCCGGCATGCCTGTTAGGAGGCGCGGCGTTCTTGGAGCACACGTCCCGGGTCATCGGCATGGCTCTGACCTAGGGCGCCAGGTCGGGGGGCCGCCACGTGTCCCGGGAGGTTGGTCTCCCGGGTTCGTTGGCTGAGGAGCGAAGGCAGCTCCTCATGCGGCTTGGTGGGCCGTTTCGTTCTTGGCCCAGCTAACCTGCTGGGCTTTCCTTCGTACGAGTCGGGCCCGTTAGGGGTCCCGGGTTTACACCCCCGTCAGAGGCCCTCGAGCGGCTCTGCGATTTTTCATAATTGTGGAGTCGCTGGACTTGGTTGTGATGACCCCTGACCGGGGCGTCTCATCCAACTGTCCGTGCCTCTCAGCTTTCGTCGTGCGCCAACGATGGCGTGATGGGGTCTGGCACGTCTTGATGGCTGGCTGAAGGGTCGTGGAATCTCGAGGCCGGTCATCGCGTCTTATCGCTGTGGTGCGGACGCCTCATTTTCTCCCCTGCTCGGGACCGCCTCTCATTGGTGGGTCATGCGGTGATCGTGCCCCGAGTGGCGTGGCGGTTTGTTCGGCGTTTAAGAGGGGGTTCGATTAGGTGAGGGCTCTTGGCGTGCCCCGTTTGGTCGGACCGCCGACTGCTGGGGCCATTTGTGCCAGTGTTTGCCTATAAATAGGGGCGTTGTGGATACATGGTTCCATGCGAGTAGACGGATAATGGAAATTCCTTTGGTAGTTCCCTTCCTCACACCACACACCCGTCCTCCAGATGAGAGTGGGCATGGCTTATGTCTCTGGTGCTAGAAGAATGCTTGCGAACGACGAGAGATCTTCCTCAGGCATGAACTCGCCTACGAGTTCATCCTGCCAACCGCTGCCCGACGCCGAGGAGTTCGAGGGCTTGCTGCCGGAGCTAGGCAAGCCAGGCCACTGGTCTGCCTGCTCCCTTGCCAGTCTGCGAGGGGGCCTCCAAGCTTCTGGTGGCCTCCTTGGACTCCTCTCGGCGCCGGCTCGGAGACTTAGTGGTGGTGCGGACCTTTCCTGCCATGGGGGTCGACCTTCTGTGTCATTCTTACGGCTGCCGCTCCCCCGAGATCTCGGGTAGGCACCTCACGCGTCATCGACGCGGAGCCGCGGATCCGCTGCCTCATCTTCTAGGTACGGTTGGAAGGCTGCACAGCTCGATGCTGTGCTTTGTGGCAGCGGGGGACGGTCATGGGCTCCTCGCTCATCAGGCAGGGTGGTCTTGCAGCCAGGATGTGTCTCCGCGCTTCCCTTCGAAGGCGAGCGGTTAGAGTGGTGCGACTGGAAGGCGCCGTGGCCAACGGAAGGAGATCATGGCCTGTCTTCCAGTGCCTGAGGAAGATACCCAGAAGTAGGCGCCGACGGGGGTTTTTGGGCTAACCTCAGCTCCATTAAACTCCCCGTCGTCGGCATAGTCTGCCTCCACCTCCGCCAGGGGTTTTTCGGCGCGGATGATGCTAGGAGAAGGCTTGCGAGGTGCTACAAGAAGTCTTGCGATATTCTTTGGCTATGTCCTCCAGCTTGCCAGGTAGCAGCCATTGCCTTAGCCCCTTTTTATTGCTCCCTTGGTGGGAGTAAATGGATTTGATCCATTGTATCAGCTGTTTCGCCGAGTCGAGGACAACTATTTTTTGTTTGATGTAATGGCTTTCAACTGATTGTTGATGAAATAAAGTTAGCCCTGGGGCGTTTTTATTTGTTAGTTTTCCGCACTGTTTTTTATTTTCATGTCTCAACAATGAATGACTCCACTGCGATCGGTGGTGATCGGAGGAGGTGAACCCTACCACTTAACCTAGATGGCCCGGAATGGCGGGTTCGGTGAACTCGATAACGGGTACGTCCATTTAAGGACAATCCGAGTGAAGTCCGACCCTGCCGCGGACGACCGGGTCGATGGAGCCCCATTGGGAGCACTCCACTGCTCTACAACCCACATCCCAGTCAGATACCCGAGCTGTCAGCCAGCTCGGGGGGCCTAGTTGGCCTCCCCCCTGGAGGGGATTCCGTGGAACGCTAGAGGCCGGATCGGACAAGAAAATTAGAGACGACCCGACTGCTACCGGGGCAGGTCGGGCTTGGGCCGCTTGGTGCTGGTCTTTGTTTTTCTTCCCTGGCTCTTTGAGTCAAGGCGGCGCGGAGCCCTCAGCGGACTGACCTTCGAACCTTGAGGTCAAATCGTGCGGTTGCAATTCGTTTGAGACATGGAAATGGTTCGCCGTCTTTCCTGCAATTGGAAACGAATTGACGACGGAGATTTAATTGGAACTGTGGAGTACGCACCCGTGGGGTCGATGCATCGCGCCGGTTGCCGCGGAGAGGGCCGCCTGCACCGGTTCGTGCCTCGAGGCATCGTTTCACTCGGGAACTGCCGTGGAGTGATGACAATGATTACCTATTTAACCCTCTGCCTCCCGTCGCCTTGTCTCCGTCGACATTGTTGCCTGCCAGTTCTCGGAGAAAAAACGCAGAGAGGAAAAAGCGAGGGCGCAGGGAAAAGGAGGAAGAGGAGTGCTAACTGCCCTCACCGTCGTCGTCAATCTCCGCCCGATGGTTGACGGCAAGTGCCCCCGCGATGAAGAGTCCAGTGCCGCACCGCGCGATCTGCCGCGAGTTATTCCGGGGAAGGTATTTTTCGACGCTGTCCTCATTCATCTATCCCTGCATTTTACTTTGCTGAGTTTGTGATGATACCTTCTCGGTGGTAGGGTGCCGTCGACGGGTCCCGTAGCGTGGATCGCGTGGCAGGGTGGCGTTGGGTCGTCGGGCGGTCCTGTTGCCTCTGGTTCCTCTTCGTCCGGTGGACCTCCAGCTCGGGGCGGCGCCGGAATGTCTGCTGCGGCTGCCGGTGGTTCGGTGTCGTCCTCCGTCGCGCTGCCGGTGCCGGTCGTTGCGGTGTTGTCAGTTGCTACCGCCGTTCGGCCGGGCCTGCCTGCGCCGGGGTTGCCCGCGCCGGGTTCGCCTGTGGCATCTGCCATGTCCTCGGAGTCTGGCTCCGCGGAGGTCCATCCGGACATTCCTGTTCTGCAACGGGAGTGCGACCTGGCGCGCGGTCGGTTCTCGGCCGCCTCGGTCGAAATCGAGCACCTGCGGGACAGCCTGCGGGCGGTCGAGGTGGCCCGGGGTGCTGCCGAGGAGGAGGTGCGCGCGGCAAGGGACGCCGCGGCGGACGCCCAGGCCCGTGCCTTTGGTGAGTTCTATTCTTGATCACGCCTTCCATCCCCTGTTTTTCCTGCATTTCTCAGTTTTTGCCCGCAGTGCTGGAGGAGGAGTTGGAGACCGTCTGCCGCGAGGTGACGGATCTGTAGCGCCACCTCGGTGAGGTGGAGGACCAGTGCGAGGCCCTGGAAGACGGCGTGCTCGCCGTCTTCCGTGTGGTGGAGCCGCAGGCGCCCATGCGGGTGGACCAGCTCCACGCTCTCCCCGAGATCATCCGCTCGTCGGTTCGGTTGGGGATCCTTCGTGGTGCCGCCGCCGCATTAGCCTCCGTCAGGCTGCGCACTGGGGTGCACCTCGGGGGAATCGACCCCGGCTTCCCGGAGACCTCCAGCGCGCCGGTTCATCAGCGGACCATGCTGGACTTCGCCGGGTTCGGGCGTGTCGTCGCGGCGGAGATGGATGTCGACTACCTCCTGCGACGCGGCGTGGACCCGAAGCTGGACGGACCGTAGGAGCCCGGTGGGACGGCGACGGAGCGCGGGGCCGGCAGGCGGCCACTTTTTATTTTGTTTAATTATGAAAAAGTTGTAAGTGCTGTACCCCGAGCCGTTCGTGCGGCTTGGGTGAACATTCGGGGCGTTCACCGTGTGCGTGGTGCCCCTGACTATGTTTAAATTTGTGTTTGTTTCTTGTTTTTGCTCCGTCTTCCGTTTCGCTCGGGTTTATTTTTTCGAAAATGTCTTGGCGTTTGCTTTCCGATTCGGTTACGGGAGTTTCTGTGTGTTGTGTGATAGGGGGAGACTGGTGCGTGCGTGCTGCACGGTTTGTCCCAGTGAGGCCCCCGAGCGCCTTGACCTGAGAGTGCTCAGGGCAAGGGGCTGTTGAGGCAGGAAACGATAGGAATTAGGATGGTCGAAGACCACGGTCTGGCCCCCGAGCGCTCCGAGCCAAATGTGAATGGGTCGGGGTGCTAGAAGCCAAAGAGCTTGTGTGTGCTGTGAGTATGCAAGAAATGCATGTGTGCAGCCCCCGAGAGATTCCGGGCTGAGAGTTGCCGGGTCTGGAAGCCAGGTGAGTGCACTGTGCTGTGCGGGGAGAAAAAATCGACAGGTGTCGGGCCCCCGAGTGCGCCGAGCCGGAAGTGGCCGGGTCGGGGCACTTGGACTGAGCAACTAGAGCTTTTTATGAGAATAAATGCCGTAACTGTTCTATGTTCCAGGAGTTGGTCAGAATGTTACCGTCGGAGTCTTTTAGCTTGTAGGTGCCTGGTCATATCACCTCTGCGATGCTATAGGGTCCTTCCCACGGTGGTGAGAGGTTGTGCTTGTCCATGAGGTGGAGGCCGTGCTCCGCCGTCACTCGGAGGTGGATGCGCGGGGCCTAGTCCAACTACCGCCGCCTCCTCCCCCCGGCGGCGATGGTGGCGGCCAAGTGCTCGGAGGAGGCATCCTTCTCGGAACTGGGGAGGACACGCCCGAGTCGAGCCGGGGGGGGGAGGGGGGATCAAGCGTCCGTACTCAGTTTCCCCCATCCTGGTGGACTCCCCATCGGCATCGCCCTCGCCCCCGCCGCTTGCGGGAAGCGCGCTTCCGGGGTGCTCTTCCTCTGCCACCACCGCGGCCGACGATCATCTCTCCGTGGTGGTGGCAGAGGTCTTTGTTGGGAGCCAGGTACGTCCCCGGGTTCATGGTTCCTTTTCAACTGTTTTTTGTTGATAGTCGTTAAGTGCTAATTCTGACCGTCAACTAGACTCAATGATAATGGAAAACTATACGCCTTACTCGCATATTTGTAACTAACCTAGTTCCACAACTATTTTGGAGTGTTCATGATTTTAGATGAGCAAGAGTGGAATAAGGCAGAAACACGATGAAAACGCCACACAACTACGCAGAAGATTGCAAAAGGACATAAACCGAGCAATCATATACGTGCCAGGATCAAGTCACACGTATATACAACAGAATGAACAGTATATCATAGCACATATCACATAAAAAGATATAATAAAGCGAATACGAATGTTATTTATTACATTAATGACAAAATGTCTGATACAGCGGAAGCGAAGTACAAAATACGATAAAACTCTCCGAAGCTGAGCAGGGCGCCACAGGGACGTCGACTGGGAGACGAACGCCTAGAAGTCCTCGTAGTCCTGGTAGCGCTGAACGAACTCCCTCGCGTCGGCAGGAACTGAGCAGCAGTAGAGTATCCAAGAGGAAAAAGTAGAGAAAAGGCAAGAGTGAGTACACAACTTGTACTCAACAAGTATAACACAAACTATGAGGCTCTAAGGTTGGCTGACTCAACTGCATTAGCTTTTGAGTGTTGGCAAAATTTTATTAAAGCTATTTACTACAAGTTGATGAATTACCATTAACCCAGTTACATAGTAATTAATCAGAATTAAACATATTTCTACTGAAAACCAAACCAAAACCACCAAGGTAACCCCGAGAGGCACCTCCCTCGTCGGAAGGAGATAACCCCACTAATCAAAAGGAGGATCTGGGCCGCTCATAACCGTGAGCACGGCTAGTATACCAGTTTTACACTCTGCAGAGGTTGCACATCTTTACCCACAAGTCGTGAGCTACGCCAGTTGTTCATCACACTTCCTTAGGTGAGATGACTAGCGACTCACTATGAGGCCTTTACAAAGAACCTCGTTGGTAGGGAGTAACCGCGAGGGTGGATCGGCGACTATGGAGCAGGTCTAGTGGGCGTCAAGACATGAAGGAACAGTACATCAATACATAAAAACAGCACATTAAACTAGTCTAAAACTATTCTACGCGTTACAACGATCGCGTGGATATAAAGAACGCTAAAACGGAGCTAAAACGCATAAACTAGGCCTAAAATAAGGTTCAGGGGCTTATTTGTAAGGAAAACAGGGTTCAGGGGCTTTTCTGCAGAAATAGAGAGACTAACACGTAATTAAACTAAAGCTTCAGGGTCTAACCCGCAAAAAGAACGAACCTGGACGGCGGGTCCTATTTTAAAGAAACTCAGGGGGCTAGGTGTTGAAAACGGGACTAAACTGTAATTATTTTTCAAAGGCTATGGACCGCGGGTTGATTACCAGAAAGCGCGGGGGCTCATAAGCAAAAAGGCCAGCGAACCGTTATCTTTGATTTCCAGCCGTCGGATCTGAATCGCGAGGCTCACAACAGACCGGATCGGGATCTAATCTAGGGCGTCGGTTTCGGATCGGATGGACGGAGGGGGTTTGGGCGCGCGGGCGGCAGCGGGACACCGCCGGCGATGAATCCCCCGGCGGGAGATCGCCGGAGAAAGCGAAACCGGGGCTACGGTGCTCGGTTTGGACTGCGGTTTGGCCGTGGAGGTTCACCAGGGAACGCGTAATCCACTGGGGTGGCTATCTGGGTTCGGGGGGGGGGGGGGGTTGCGGGGTTCGCCATGGCGCCGGGCGGCGCTAGCTCGCCGGCGAGCGGCGTTCCAGTGCTTCCAGGGGCTACGGAGTACCACGCCTAGCGCCAAAAGAACCGGGGATTGCTGCAGGTGCTCACCGGGCTTGGATTTGGCCGGAGTTGTCGCGCAGGGTGCTCGGCGGCGACGTCCGGCGGCGAGGGTGGCGCGGAGCTCGGGGAGGTGGCGCTGCAGGGCGTGCTCCGGCTCCTGGAACTCGTGATTCGGTCCGCACGGGTCCTGTGAGGGTGGTCCAGGGGTCAAATCGGACGAAGGTCCATCGGCGGCGAGAAATCGTGCGGGCGGCGCGTCTTACCGGAGATGGCTTCGGGTCTAAATCCGGCCGCTGCACCGGCTGAGATCGCGAGCAGGGACCTCGAGGAGTTTCCTGGCATCGGGGCGAAGCTTGGGCGCAACTCTGGTGGGGCTTGGGCACGGCGGAGCGGCGGGGCCGCGGCGGCGCAGTTCCTCTGCGTTGCGGAGCGAGGTGGTGGTGGCGCGGCTAGGATTAGGGGTGGCGGCGCGGATGGGAGGAGATGTAGGGAGGCGCAGGGCGCTATTTGTAGGGCGGCTCGGTGATCCTAGGCGTGCGCGTCGGGGTGGAAAGCCGGCGAGATCGCGCCGGAGATTTCAGGCGCGGCGGTTGCGCGGGCTGGGAAGGAGGAACTGACAGGGTGGGACCGGCCTGTCGGTGACGGGTACGCGCGAGCGGGCGTGGGTCAGGCCGAGCGCGGAGGGGGGTGAGCGGGCCGCGAGATGCTAGCGGGCCGGGGTCTTGCGGTCTCGTGGTGGCGCAGGCTGGGCCGAGGGAGAGAGGGGGGGCCTGGGCCGCTACAGGAGGGAGGCCGGCGGAGGCTGGGCTGCGAGCGGGGTGAGGGACTGGGCCGCGGAGGAAGTTGAAATGGCCCAGAGAGAGAGCAAGGGCGCGGGCTGAGTGCTGGGCTGGGCTTGGGGGTTTAGGGGTTTTGGGCTGGATTGGTGTGGGTTTTGGGTTGGTTTGGGTTTTCTGTTTTCTCCTTCTCTTTTCTATTTCTAAACAAATCAAATCTAATTGAATTCAAACCAAATTTGAATTCAAACCCTATGCACTCAACCAAACAAATAAAACTTATGCACCAGCATGATTGCACAAACAAGTTTAAACCTAAAATAAATTTTAATTACTTAAGGAACAAAATTTTAGATTAAATGCAAGTCTAACACAATAAACCTTAGAAAATTAAATAAAGCCAATTAAATTTATTATAAAATGCTGGAATTTAAATTAGGGTGTTACAGACCCTACCCCCTTAAAGAAATCTCGTCCCCGAGATTTAGCTGGGCTGGCTAGCAAAGAGATCTGGATATGTCTTCCTCAGCTCATCTTCTCGCTCCCATGTAGCCTCAGCTTCACTGTGGTGACTCCACTGAACTCGGCACATCTTGATGCGCTTGTTCCGAGTAACCCTCTCTGATGTCTCCAGAATCTTCACCGGATGCTCAGTATAAGTCAGATCTTCCTACACATCTACTCCATCCAGTGGTGCCTGCTCCTCGGGTACTCGCAGACATCTTTTCAGCTGAGATATGTGGAAGACATCGTGAACTCCTGAGAGGCTGGTGGGCAACTCCAGGCGATAAGCAACTTCGCCTTTCCTCTCTAGCACCTTGAACGGACCAACATACCGAGGTGCTAACTTCCCCTTGACATTAAACCGGTGGATTCCTCTCATCGGAGACACCTTCAAGTATACATGATCACCAACACTGAAAGTCAGGTCTCTCCGTTTGCCATCTGCATAGCTCTTTTGCCTGCTCTGTGCAATCCTTAGATTTTCTCGCAC
Source organism: Panicum virgatum (assembly GCF_016808335.1). Taxonomy (NCBI): domain Eukaryota; kingdom Viridiplantae; phylum Streptophyta; class Magnoliopsida; order Poales; family Poaceae; genus Panicum; species Panicum virgatum. Next base: position 27,747,393 of record NC_053151.1, on the reverse strand, counting down.
AGCCTGAACCATCTGCTCTGCATCATCTATGATCTCAGGGCCAAAGAGCTGCTTCTCACCAATCTGATCCCAATAGAGAGGAGTCCTGCACTTCCTGCCATACAATGCCTTGAAGGGGGACTTCTTCAGACTGGCTTGATAGCTGTTGTTTTATGAGAACTCAGCATAAGACAGGCACTTATCCCAACTAGTACCGTACTGAATGGCACAAGCTCTCAGCATATCCTCCAACACTTGGTTGGTTCTCTATGTCTGCCCATCTGTCTGAGGGTGATAAGCCGTACTGAAACGCAGCTTCGTATCCAACGAATTATGAAGCTGCTCCCAGAACCGAGAAGTGAACTGAGACCCTCTGTCAGATATAATCTTCTTGGGCACACCATGCAAGCAGACAATCCGGGAGATGTACAACTCTGCAAGTCTAGCACCGGAGGAAGTAGTGTTCACTGGAATGAAGTGAGCAACCTTCGTCAACCGATCCACTACTACCCATATGGAGTTGTATCCCTTCTGAGTACGAGGCAATCCAACAATGAAGTCCATAGTGATTTCCTCCCATTTCCACTCTGGAATCTTCAAAGGCTGTAACAGACCTGCTGGCCTCTGATGCTCAGCCTTGACACGCTGACAAGTGTCACAAATAGCCACGTACTCTGCCACTGAACGCTTCATCCCATACCACCAGAATCGTTCCTTCAGATCATAGTACATCTTCGTGCTGCCAAGATGAATAGAGTAAGCTGTATCATGGGCCTCACTCAGAATCAACTTCCGGAGATCCTTCACATCTGGCACACAGATCCGGTTCTTGTACCACAAAGTACCCTGATCATCCTCTCTGAAATGAGGAGCCTTGCCCTTCTTGAGCAACTCACGAATCTCCTGCAGCTTCTCATCATCTTTCTGATGCTGCCTGATCTCTGACTCTAGAGTCGGTACTGCCTCAAACGCTGCACTGGAAGTATGATGCAAGAAGCACAGACTCAACTGCTCGAACTCCTCACATAACTCTGGAGGCATCTGGAAAGCCACGGCCATGTTGACATAGCTTCTTCTGCTCAGTGCATCTGCTACAACATTGGCCTTGCCCGGATGATAGTGAATCTCCAGGTCATAATCCTTGACCAACTCTAGCCATCTTCTCTGCCGCATGTTCAGCTCATTCTGCGTGAAAATATACTTGAGGCTCTTGTGATCAGTGTAGATATCACACCGCTGCCCATACAAGTAATGCCTCCAAATCTTCAGAGCATGCACAACTGCGGCTAACTCAAGATCATGAGTAGGATAGTTCAGCTCATGCCGACGTAACTGCCGTGAAGCATAAGCAATCACTCTGCCCTCTTGCATCAGAACACACCCAAGACCATCCTTCGAAGCATCACAATATACCGTGAACCTCTTCGTCTGGTCTGGCAGAGTCAGGACTGGCGCCGTAGTCAACCTTTTCTTTAGCTCATCAAAGGCCCTCTGACGCTCCTCAGTCCACACGAAAGCCACATTTTTCTCCAGCAAAGAAGTCAAAGGCTTCGCGATCTTGGAGAAATTCTCAATGAACCTCCGATAATATCCAGCTAAGCCCAAGAATGATCTGACGTCCTTTACTGTCTGCGGTGTCTCCCACTCTAGCACATCCTTCACCCTGCTCGGATCAGCAGCAATGCCTCCCTGAGAGATAACATGACCGAGGAATGGAACCTCGTCAATCCAGAACTCGCACTTGCTGAACTTGGCATACAGCTGATGCTCCCTCAGTCTCTGCAATACGAGTCTCAGATGCTCCTCATGCTCTTCCTCTGTCTTGGAGAAGATCAGAATATCATCAATGAAAATCACCACAAAGACATCCAGATAATCCATGAAGACCATGTTCATCAGATGCATGAAGAAAGCCGGGGCATTAGTCAAGCCGAAGGACATGACTGTATACTCATATAGCCCGTACTTGCAGGTGAATGCCGTCTTCGGAATATCCCCAGGACGGATCCTCAGCTGAAAATAACCCGAACGAAGATCAATCTTCGAGAATATACGAGCACCTCGAAGCAAATCAAAGAGATCCTCAATACGGGGCAGTGGATGCTTGTTCTTGATAGTGACTGCATTCAGCTCCCGATAATCGACACACATCCTCTTCGAGCCATCCTTCTTATCTACCAGCAATAATGGAAAAGCCCAAGGAGAGAAGCTGCGACGGATATAGCCCTTGGCTAGCAACTCATCAATAGTTTTCTTGACTTCTTCATGCTCTATAGGTGCCATACGGTAGGGCCGCTTTGCAATAGGAGCTGTGCCAGGCAAGAGGTCAATACAAAACTCAATGGCGCGTTCAGGCGGCATACCTGGCAGATCATCTGGAAAGACATCCGGGAATTCAGACACCACGCGAATACCGTCCGTGGGTCTAGCCTCCATCTGATGAAGAAATCCAGAAGGCTCTGAAGCACTGACTGTCACCTCTTGGCCATCAGATGCCGACAAGTGAACTGACCGCTGAGCACAATCAATACGGACTCCCCATCTGGTAAGGGTCTCCATGCCCAAAATCACATCTATCCCGAGGAATCAATGACGATCAAACCAGTGCGGAATTCTACCCCCTTTATGACCATACTAACTCTGGAGCATATAGAACATGTATATATCTGGTCCCCAGGTGAGGTAACTACCATAGCTGTCCTCATACAAGAAACTGGTATACCATGCTTCTCGGCAAATGACTTGGAAATGAAAGAATGAGTAGCACCGGTATCGAAAAGCACTGTAGCGGGGTGAGAGTTGACCATGAACGTACCAATAACCACGTTAGGAGCCTCGGCCGCTGACTCGGCCGTCACGTGGTTCACCCGACCCTGTGCTGGCACCCTGGACTGAGCTGGGCGCCCCTGCTGTCCCGCCTGCGCCTTCCGGGGGCAAGTGTTGGCGTAGTGCCCCGGCTGGCCGCAGTGATAGCAGACGCGTGCAAGTGTCGAAGCCTGCTGTCCGGTAGGAGCTACCGGACGTGGAGCCTGCGGTGCCGGCGGAGCTGGTGGAGCACGAGCCGGAGGTGCCGGTAACCTCGGGCCCTGACCTGCCTGCTGCTGCTGTCGAGGCGAGTACAGCTGCGGCCTCTGCTGGTACTGCTGAGATGGCTGGTACTGCTGAGGCAGCTGGAGGCGAGGACGAGTGTTGCTGCCGGAAGCAATGGGGACAATCTTCCTCTTCTTGTCCTCCATCTCTAAGTGCTTGCGCTCAGTGTTGAGCGCGCTGTCAACCAGATGGTTGAAGTCATCGAAGCGGAGGTTGAGCAGCACGTACTGGAGGTAGTCCTCAAGGCCCTCCATGAAGTGCTCCTGCTTCTTGCGGTCATCCGCAACATCGGCAGGGGCGTAGCGAGCGAGCTGCAGAAAGCGATCATGATACTACGTGACCGACATAGTCCCCTGAAGTGACAAAGACAGATAGATATCGAAAGATTAACTCTAGATTCATAAGGATAGGACAAGGGGCATTAGCTCAAAAGAAACCGCTGAATGATTATATCTGAGATTACCTGCTTCAGTGCAAGGAATTCCTTCTGCTTCATCTTCATAACGCCCGCGGGGACGTTGTGGCTGCAAAACCGCTCCCGGAACTGGAGCCAAGTGAGAGCCTCGCGGTCCTGAACTGGGTGGGACTCCCACCAGTCCAAAGCTGCCCCTCGCAGCTATCCTGCTGCGTACAGAACTCTCTCCCGATCATCGCACTGGGCGATGTCCAGCTGGCGCTCCACTGCACGGAGCCAGTCGTCAGCCTGAAGAGGGTCCGACGTGTGAGAAAATGTCGGCGGGTGACCCCTCAGGAACTCAGCACGCCTGTCGCGAGGCTGCGGCGGTGGAGGAGGCGGAGGCTGAGTGTAAGCCTGCTGAAGAGCCTGAACAGTGTTGTTCAGGGTGGCCATCATCTGCATCTGGAGCTGGAAGTACTGCTCCGGAGTCAAAGGCGGAGGCATCGGGATCCCGGTCCCCTGGGTGTTCTGCCCCTGCTGGTCAGAACCACGCCTGGTGTTCACCATCTGATTTTGGACAAAAGATTTCATGAGTAAGGATATTGCAGGAATAAATTCAGATGGATATGATAACTCTTTGCGGAAAAAGACTCAGCCATGATAAAGTAGACATGATAGAGTGGACTGTTTTACCCCCAACGATCTAACTCATTTTATTAATTAGTTAACTTTAACATAAGAGTGATTTTCTTTTAAACAAATTTGAACTACTAAGCTATGCAATCATTCAAAAATCCAAATCAAACATGTAGCATAATAACAAGCAGACAATTTTCACGACTTTGCCGAGTTTAGCATACGACTCGACTAACACAACGCGTCGCGAATCGTGCTATCGTATTATTATAAAAGGGTCACCTAGCTAATACTCATGGTGGTCAGATGACTGATTCAGGCCAAAGTCTACGAAAGCTATTCTCTAGAGTGAGAAATCAAGGGAAGACGGGTAAAAAGTCATAGAAGTCAAGGGGTATAATAGTAAAATAGTTTCAGCAGACAAGGATTGGAGAGAAGAAGTCCTAAAACTCGACCAGTTCTATCTAGGCTTCGTCCTACAGTTGATACGGCTCTGATACCACTCTGCAACACCCGGTTTATAAAAGGACATAAACCGAGCAATCATATACGTGCCAGGATCAAGTCACACGTATATACAATAGAATGAACAGTATATCATAGCACATATCACGTAAAAAGATATAATAAAGCGAATACGAATGTTATTTATTACATTAATGACAAAATGTCTGATACAGCGGAAGCGAAGTACAAAATACGATAAAACTCTCCGAAGCTGAGCAGGGCGCCACAGGGACGTCGACTGGGAGACGAACGCCTAGAAGTCCTCGTAGTCCTGGTAGCGCGGAACGAACTCCCTCGCGTCGGCAGGAACTGAGTAGCAGTAGAGTATCCAAGAGGAAAAAGTAGAGAAAAGGCAAGAGTGAGTACACAACTTGTACTCAACAAGTATAACACAAACTATGAGACTCTAAGGTTGGCTGACTCAACTGCATTAGCTTTTGAGTGTTGGCAAAATTTTATTAAAGCTATTTACTACAAGTTGATGAATTACCATTAACCCAGTTACATAGTAATTAATCAGAATTAAACATATTTCTACTGAAAACCAAACCAAAACCACCAAGGTAACCCCGAGAGGCACCTCCCTCGTCGGAAGGAGATAACCCCACTAATCAAAAGGAGGATCTGGGCCGCTCATAACCGTGAGCACGGCTAGTATACCAGTTTTACACTCTGCAGAGGTTGCACATCTTTACCCACAAGTCGTGAGCTACGCCAGTTGTTCATCACACTTCCTTAGGTGAGATGACTAGCGACTCACTACGAGGCCTTTACAAAGAACCTCGTTGGTAGGGAGTAACCGCGAGGGTGGATCGGCGACTATGGAGCAGGTCTAGTGGGCGTCAAGACATGAAGCACAGACGAGGCCACTCAGCACGAGGGCCATAGAAGCTTACCGCCCCTGCCCCGCGGGTAAGTTACTCCAAACCAAAAAGATCTAATTATTACGCCAAGTCTATCCCATTCTAGCCTTGTGGTAGCGCTGTTGTCCCAGGTTATCGCTCTATGAACCGGTCCTTATGGAGAGTGGCCAACCAAGCACTAAGCACCGTGCTGGCCCCCTAAACCATGTTTCTAGAAAAACCATATTTTAACGAGACGTGAGCCACCCAAGCACGAAGCACAGAGGGCCACTCTCAGAATTAAGTTCAAGTAAACCATTAATCAAATTAATTAAAAAGGACCAGAGAGTGTTATAGCGCAGCAACCTAGCACAACTAACCAAAATGCAAACCAAAGGATATATATAAAGGATATAAAGTGGCTAGAAAAGTCCTTATAGGCATACAATATTAAAATGCAGTATGAAAATGTATTTAAAAGTGATAGGTTGTTCATGTTATACTTGCCTTCCTCGTACTGCTCCTACTGCTGCTCAAAGTGCTCGGAAGACGGCTCCTCCGGGTACTGGTACTGGGGCTCCTCAGATGGATCAACGTCTACTCACGAACACATGGCCAAAACAAAGCACAACAATAAGCATACATGCAAACAAATGCTAACACTAAGGAACAGTACATCAATACATAAAAATAGCACATTAAACTAGTCTAAAACTATTCTACGCATTACAACAATCGCGTGGATATAAAGAACGCTAAAACGGAGCTAAAACGCATAAACTAGGCCTAAAACAAGGTTCAGGGGCTTATTTGTAAGGAAAACAGGGTTCAGGGGCTTTTCTGCAGAAATAGAGAGACTAACACGTAATTAAACTAAAGCTTCAGGGTCTAACCCGCAAAAAGAACGAACCTGGATGGCGGGTCCTATTTTAAAGAAACTCAGGGGGCTAGGTGTTGAAAACGGGACTAAACTGTAATTATTTTTCAAAGGCTATGGACCGCGGGTTGATTACCAGAAAGCGCGGGGGCTCATAAGCAAAAAGGCCAGCGAACCGTTATCTTTGATTTCCAGCCGTCGGATCTGAATCGCGAGGCTCACAACAGACCGGATCGGGATCTAATCTAGGGCGTCGGTTTCGGATTGGATGGACGGAGGGGGTTTGGGCGCGCGGGCGGCGGCGGGACACCGCCGGCGACGAATCCCACGGCGGGAGATTGCCGGAGAAAGCGAAACCGGGGCTACGGTGCTCGGTTTGGACTGCGGTTTGGCCGTGGAGGTTCACCAGGGAACGCGTAATCCACTGGGGTGGCTATCTGGGTTCGGGTGGGGGGGGGGGGGTTTGCGGGGTTCGCCATGGCGCCGGGCGGCGCTAGCTCGCCGGCGAGCGGCGTTCCAGTGCTTCCAGGGGCTACGGACTACCACGCCTAGCGCCAAAAGAACCGGGGAAGGCTGCAGGTGCTCACCGGGTTTGTATTTGGCCGGAGTTGTCGCGCAGGGTGCTCGGCGGCGACGTCCGGCGGCGAGGGTGGCGCGGAGCTCGGGGAGGTGGCGCTGCAGGGCGTGCTCCGGCTCCTGGAACTCGTGATTCGGTCCGCACGGGTCCTGTGAGGGTGGTCCAGGGGTCAAATCGGACGAAGGTCCATCGGTGGCGAGAAATCGTGCGGGCGGCGCGTCTTACCGGAGATGGCTTCGGGTCTAAATCCGGCCGCTGCACCGGCTGAGATCGCGAGCAGGGACCTCGAGGAGTTTCCTGGTGTCGGGGCGAAGCTTGGGCGCAGCTCTGGTGGGGCTTGGGCACGGCGGAGCGGCGGGGCCGCAGCGGCGCAGTTCCTCTGCGTTGCGGAGCGAGGTGGTGGCGGCGCGGCTAGGATTAGGGGTGGCGGCGCGGATGGGAGGAGATGCAGGGAGGCGCAAGGCGCTATTTGTAGGGCGGCTCGGTGATCCTAGGCGTGCGCGTCGGGGTGGAAAGCCGGCGAGATCGCACCGGAGATTTCAGGCGCGGCGGTTGCGCGAGCGGGGAAGGAGGAACTGACAGGGTGGGACCGGCCTGTCGGTGATGGGTACGCGCGAGCGGGCGTGGGTCAGGCCGAGCGTGTAGGGGGGGTGAGCGGGCCGCGAGACGCTAGCGGGCCGGGGTCTTGCGGTCGCGTGGTGGCGCAGGCTGGGCCGAGGGAGAGAGGGGGGGTCTGGGCCGCTACGGGAGGGAGGCCGGCGGAGGCTGGGCTGCGAGCGGGGTGAGGGACTGGGCCGCGGAGGAAGTTGAAACGGCCCAGAGAGAGCAAGGGCGCGTGCTGAGTGCTGGGCTGGGCTGGGCTTGGGGGTTTAGGGGTTTTGGGCTGGATTGGTGTGGGTTTTGGGTTGGTTTGGGTTTTCTGTTTTCTCCTTCTCTTTTCTATTTCTAAACAAATCAAATCTAATTGAATTCAAACCAAATTTGAATTCAAACCCTATGCACTCAACCAAACAAATAAAACTTATGCAGCAGCATGAATGCACAAACAAGTTTAAACCTAAAATAAATTTTAATTACTTAAGGAACAAAATTTTAGATTAAATGCAAGTCTAACACAATAAACCTTAGAAAATTAAATTAAGCCAATTAAATTTATTATAAAATGCTGGAATTTAAATTAGGGTGTTACATAAGGTTGGCTGACTCATCTGCATTAGCTTTTAAGTCTTGGCAAAATTTTATTAAAGCTATTTACTCCAAGTGGATGAATTACCATAAACCCAGTTACATAGTAATTAATCAAAATTAATCATGAACTACTGAGAACCAAACCGAAACCACCAAGGTAACCCCGAGAGGCACCCCCCTCGTCGGAAGGAGATAACCCCACTAATCAAAAGGAGGATCTGGGCCGCTCATGACCGTGAGCACGGCTAGTGTACCAGTTTTACACTCTGCAGAGGTTGCACATCTTTACCCACAAGTCGTGAGCTACGCTAGTTGTTCATCACACTTCCTTAGGTGAGATGACTAGCAAACTCAATACGAGGCCGTTACAAAGGATCACGTTGGTAAGGTGTAACCGCTAAGGAATCAGGCTCCGCAACGATGGTAACCACCTCGAGGGGTACGCAAACCAAGCCTCGTAGCCTGGCCACCATTGAAGCTCACCACCCCCATGCCCCGTCGGTAAGTTACTCCCAAACCAAAATGACCTAATTAGTAAGCCAAGACCGTCCCATTCCAGTCTTGTGGTAGCGCTGTTGTCCCAGGTTGTCGCTCTATGAACTGGTCCTTATGGAGAGTGGCCAACCAGGCAGTAAGCACTGTGCTGGCCCCCTAAACCATGTTTCTAACAAAATCAATTTTAATGAGAAGTGAGCCACTCAAGCCACACAGAGGGCCACTCTCAGAATTAAGTTGTATGTACCATTAATCAAATTAATTAAAAAGGACCAAGTGTGTTATAGCGTGGCACCTAGCACAACTAACCAAAATGCAACCCAAAGGATATATATAAAGGATATAAAGTGGCTAGGAAAGTCCTTATAGGCATACAGTATTAAAATGCAGTGTGAAAATGTATTTAAAGTGATTGGTTGTTCATGTTATACTTGTCTTCCTCGTACTGCTCCTGCTGCTGCTCAAAGTGGTCAGAAGACGGCTGCTCCGGGTACTGGTACTGGGGCTCCTCCGGTAGCTCAACGTCTACTCATGAACACATGGCCAGAAACAAGGCAACAACATAAACATACATGCAAATAAATGCTAACACTAAGAAACAGCACATCAATACATAAAACAGCACACTAAACTAGTCTAAAGCTATTCTACGCGTTACAACGATCGCGTGGACATAAAGAACGCCTAAAACGGAGCTAAAACACATATTCTAGGCCTAAAACAAGTTCCAGGGACCTATTTGTAAGAAAACTGGAGTTCCAGGGGGTTTCTGGGCAAAAACCGAGGACCTATACATAATTAAAGATTAGATCTGGGGCTAACTCGAAAAACTGACCTCCAGGACTGCGGGTTCTATTTCAAACAAGGTCAGGGGCTTAAACAATAAAACCTGGGGCGGTTTTGAAATTATTTTTCTACTGGTGTGGAGCGCGGGTTCATTTTAGCAAAGAGTAGGGGGTTTTCTGCAAAACCTCCAGAGCTGACCGTTATTTGGATTCTGTTGACCGTGGTCGAACAGATCGTGACCGCAGATCTAGGATCGAACGGCCACTGGCGATTGGGGGCGCGGGCGGCGGCGCTGACAGCGCCGGCGGCGAGCCTAGTGACGGCGACTTGCCGGAGAAAGCCATCCCAGTGTTCTAGTGGGTTATTCGAGCTGCAGTTTGGCTCTGGGGCAAGCCCGTGGCACGCGCAAGCCACTGGGGCACTCAACGGGGCGCTGCGGGGCTGGGGGATGGATCCTCGCCGACATGGGCGGCTTGGCGGCGGTGGAAAACGCCGGCGAGCTTGGTTCTAAGCACCAGAGTACACTTCAGGCTGAACTACTTAGCGCAAAGGAATCAGGGAGACTCTGGGTTGCTTACTGAAGGCTTGGGTTGGCCGGAGCTGCAGTGGAGTGGGGTCGTCGTTGAGGTCCGGCGGCGGCCGACGGTGCTGCACACGGGTCCGAGCGATGTGGAGCTCCTCCGGGCCTGCTAGTCCCACGGTCAGGCTCGGGGTTGACCTGCGGAGCTGGAAGGTGGGTCAGTGTGGCCGGAGCGTCACTGGCGATGAGGAATTACGGCGGCGGAGCAACTTACCAGCGGTGGATTTCGGGTCAAAATCCGGCGAGGGCGTGGCTTGGACCGGGGCGAGCGAGCTCAGGATCAATCCTGGGCACGGGACGGAGCTCCAGCGGAGTTCTTGGCGGTTGTGGCGCAGCAGGGCGGCCGGTCCATGGCGGTGCGGGGGCTCTGCTCCGAGCGGAGGCGAGGCGGGGCGATGCGCTAGGGTTTTTGGGTGGCGCTGCGTGGTGGATAGGAACGCAGGGGGTCCGCGGGTTGGTTTAAAGGAGACGTGCCGGAGATCTCGGGGTCCGGGCTCGGCATGGAAGGTCGCCGGGGATCACGGTGACGCGGCGCGGCAGTTGCGCGGCGAGGAAGGCGGAGCTGACAGGTGGGCCCGGCTGGCAGCGAGGGGAAGGGGCAACGCGGCTGAGCGTGGAGTGCGGTAGAGTGGTGAGCTGGGCCTCGGCGTGGGCCGCGCGTTGTGGGAGGGGAAGACCGCGGGCGCGTGCGTGCGGGGGGTGCTGGGTGGGCTGCGCGCTGCTGGGTCACGTGGGTTGAGGCGAGAGGGAGTGGGCCGCTGAGCGCGGGCCGTGCGGGAGAAGGGAGGAGTGGGGCGCTGGGCTGAGTTCCTGGGTTTTGGTTTTGGGTTCCTTTTTCCTATTTCTCCTTTTCTATTCCTAATTCAAACAAACAAAGTTTGAATTCAAATACAAATTTGAATTCAAACCATACTCAAATAATTAAAACTATGCACCAGCATGAATGCACAAGCATGTTGAACTTAGACTAATTTTTAATTACTTGAGGATCAAAAATTAGATTAAATGCCATTCTAAACACAATAAACCTTAGAAATTTAAACAAAACCAATTAAATTTATTATTAAATACTAAAATTTGAATTAGGGTGTTACACCGAAGATGCACTAGTGGATAAGGACAAGGATCCACATGTCAGCCAGCATGCAAAGGATAGGATCAAAGGGCTGACATGGACCTGGCCTGCATCCCGTCCAGGTGCAGTTCGGGGAGGAGTAGCCGCCACGTCTCCTAATTACCTTCCACACGTGCATTTGGCGGGAACCGACCTCCAACAGTATAAATAGGCCTCCCCAACCCCCCTCTCAAAACACACACACACACACACACACACACACACACACACACACACACACACACACACACACACACAGTCGCTGCAGGAAATGGGCGACTACAAAACTACTCGATTGCTCATTTGATGTGCGCTTGATCGGATATGGTCTAACACGCAAAGACTCGAGGATTTAGACTGGTTCGGGCCTGAAATGCCCTACGTCCAGTATGGGGGGGTGGTGTTCCTGCTCTATTGCTCTCGAGCCAGGGTGCTCAAAGTTTAGAGGGGAGCTTACAAGCTGGTCAAGCAGTGCTGGATCTCTGGGAGTCCAACCCTTTCCTACGTGGGGGGCTTTCCCTTTTATAGTTCAAGGTGGGGCCCCCATTACAGATATCTAGCGCTTTGTCTTGGCACCGTCGGGGTGCGATTCATTCTTGTCAGTCGTCGGGGCTTACTCGATCGGTTGGGTGTGGGCAGGCTTGATCCTAGCGATCTCCTGGGCATGGGATGATCCTGGCGATCTCCTCGGGCAACGCGTTCCCTCGGTGTTGTCCCATCCTAGCTCAGTCGGGATGGCGCAACCACTCGGATGGTCACTCGGGGGTCTCCTCCGGCCTTGTTCACCGGAGCCTACGTCCCTTGTCCATGGAGCTATCTCACGCCTCCCTTACGTAGCTCTTGTTAGCCGGACGGTGTTGACGCTTTTTAAAGCGCCAATTTACGTACCGCAAGCGCACAGATCGTGTAGCTTTTCCCTTAGAGTATTCCCCCAAGGTTTGTCAATCCACGGAACAAGTGTATTACTATGCTTAACTAAGCACTAATGATGTTGGTAAAAGATCTATATTGAGTGTATGAGTGTGAAATAGATCTAATCTAACCAATCTAATCTAATCTAGACTAGTGAGCAAAGATAGATGTGTGCACAAGATATGAAGAGCATTTGTCCCTAGGGTCTAGGATCACTAGAGATGTAATCGCCAAGCAACGAAGAACGGGTCTAATCTACCAAAGGTGTGTTCCAAGATCAAAACCTTTCCCTCCCGCATACTGTCACTACACGAGGATAATCGGTAACGAATCAACAAGAACAAGATAGTTGATGTAATCTAAGTAAACCATGCAAGAGCAAAGCAAACCCAAAGTCAAGTCGCGAACTATTAGGCATCAAAGCATCATCAACAAGAATCGTGAAAGATCAATCTCATAAAGGATTCGGCAATTACAACTCAAGATCTCCTTACAACCCCATGAACAAACGAGGACTTTACCCCATGAAACTAAGCGAAGCGTAGTCGATCATGGTGACGAAATCTCCGACAAGAGATGGATCCCTTGCTGTCCTCCAACTTGTAGCGGCGCCGAGGGACAATGAGGCCTCCAGTGTCGCCTTTCTCTTGTGTCTAACTCGAATGTATCTCTGGATGCTCTTCTCTGGATCCTCTCGATGCCCCCTCCTTGACGGCGGCTTCGGGGTATTTATAGGCAGATATGGTCGGTGGTTTTGGTAAAACATAGGTTAGGGTTGACACATACTTCATGCTGAAGAAAACTGAGACCGATTGGGCTCCGAAATGGGCTAGGCCGGCTGGCCCAAGGGCTCCAGTCTGGCCGGCCTGGGCCCTTTCTGGCCTCTTTTGGTCCCATCTTTCGCGTGTGGCCTCTTCCTCTTATTCCTTATCTTAGCCCATTTGTAACCATGCGTCAAAACATCTCCGAAAATGTCCAATTTCCTGTCAAAATGCAACATGCTCCAAAATCCAGGACAAAATCGAAAACGGTCAAGTTCGGGTGCCAAGTGGCGGGTTAGTACATGAATCATCCCGAAGAATTTACCAAAACAACTCCTAATCATATAGTAAAATGGGTAGTTAAGGAGCGCCAACATTCCCCCCATGCTTAGCTTTTGCTCGTCCTCGAGCAAATCAAATCATCAAATCCTTCCAAGGGTTGCTCAAGAGTTCTCGAACTGCAAAATTTACTTATGCAAACAAGTCTAACAATATTTCTTCAAACAAAGGTCAGAGGAGCTGCGAGGATAATCATATCATGGGCGTTTAAAAACTCATCCAATATTACTTCACGACTCTTACCTTTAGCCGGCAACTCGAATATCGACAACACTTGCTTTTCTTGCCATCCTTGGAGGTTTTTCTCTCTTTTTTTATTAAGAAACAAAATACCCTGCAACAAAGGTTAGACCAAAAATTCCTGCACAAGTCCTTTCATGTCTCTCGATAAAAGTGGCTATCCTATTATTATTTGCAAACTCTCATCTCCCAAAAGTCTCTCAAGTATAAAGTGGGGCTATAGGTGAGGCTTAGCAAAGTATATACATATATTGTCAAATTAAGAAAACCTTCTAATGATTGCTTACCTTCCGAGCCAATGATCATGAGAGTTTCTCCATAATGTAAAGGGTTCAAGGGTAAGAAGATTTAGAATGGCGGACATGTGCAAAGGCATACAAAAAGATTGACTTCAAGGCATAAGCATCGTCCTCGTTGTCGGGTTGCACATGGTTGGAATTGAGGATATTGTTCTCAAACAACAAGGTGATATCTCTTTGCACTTCTCTAACCATAGAATCCCTTCATTTATTCTTTTCTTCTCATACATTTTTTTCTTTCTTTATTTCTCCCGAATTTTCTTTCTCTTCTCCGAACCTTTTCATAGGACACTTTCTATAAAACATAGATAGGAAAATCTCCAAAGTGTCTCCCTAAATTTTTAGAGTCCGAACCAAGACCAGAGGGGCCTAGGCCGGTCGGCCCAAGGGGTGTAGGCCGGCCGGCCTAGGGCTTTCCCAGGTCGGATTCGGTCCATCTTTCCAATACTCCTTCCTTTCTTCATCCCAAAATTATGTTTTATACAAATCATGCGCAGAAACAGAACGTATCCTCATAATTGGGTTGTGGTCATGGAAGATGATAATAAACAAGAAAATCTCGGGTTCGGGTTTTGGAATCCGGTAGATATCATGAGTTGTTCCAATGAGGAATTCTCATTACCGAATATTGACGGGGCTAGCAATTCAGAGATGAAAAATATGGATATGATCATTGCTTGAAATTAAAACTCCCAAGACAAAGAAATCCTAACTCAACTCAATGCACACCCAATGCTTATGGTGGAACGAATATAGCTTTTGGATGATAGGATTTTTACTCTCGACTTGTCAAGAACTTGATCAACCTTATGTTTGTAGGGGTTTTAATATTTTTATGAAATTAAAGTCCTCCAAATCATGCCTTACTCGCAAGCGTAATCAAAACCAAGCGCTAGATCAAAGCTCAAGTGTGGGTATTATCATGGACGAATAATTTACTAAGCTCCACAAATAAGATTTAAATTTCATGACAACGCTCGTGAACAATTGCTTTAAAGAAAATAAAGTAAAACTGAATGCATAAATAAAATTGCATGATCCAACAAAAACACAAAGACTCTTTTTATTTTGTTTTCATGACTCAACACTAATTTAAGACTCACTCTCACACATGCGAAATATAAAGCACACAACGCTAGACTATGACTCTCACACAAGCGGAATTTAAGACACGTACACGACGAACTTTCGAGTAAACAAAGACTAACAAAATTCAATCTACGAGCCGTCACACCTTCCCCCCATGCTTAGATTATGCGGCGTCCTCGTCGCAATGATATAAAAGACGGGTGTGACGCTCGTCGGCATTCTCAACGACACCTAGGGCAATTGCATCTAGGGCGCCCTCCTCCTTGCTTTTGTAGATCTCCGACCATCTCGAATAACTTTCTTATGTTGAGGACAAGGAAGTTGTAGTCTCTCTCAACCAAGCTCTCGATGTCGTCCATCCTTCGATCCATTGCCACGATTCGATCGTGACACCTATCGATGGTGGCGCGGAGATCCGCGATTTCATTGCGGCACTTGAAACAGCACCCTGAGTGATGCCCGCTGCAGTTGGGGCTGTCGTCCTCGGGCTCGTCGTCATCCTTCTTCTTCTTCTTGCCGCTGTTACCTTCGGAGGGGTCGTCTTCCTCCCTTCTCTCCTCTTCGTCGGCCCTCCCCGGCCAATCATCATTGTAGTCACGACCGGTGGCGCCCCATGAACTAGGGCTCATGATGCTCTCCCAATCGCTGTCCCCCGCATAATCCTTCGGCTCCGGGGTGTGCTCGATGTAGTTCTTTCTTTTGACTCCGAGGAGGCGCAAGGAACGCCTAGGCGCGGGTGGCTTTTTGTCTTGTCGCCTCTCGCCTTCGTCTTCATCGCTGCTGATGACGACGACCACCCTTTGGGCTTGAGCTAGCTTCTCGTTGCACCATTGAAGGCCCTTCCCTCCGACGGTCATCCTTGCTTGAGTATTGAATTTCTTCGGAGGGGCCTTCGCTTCACATCGCTTTGCTTCGACAAGGAGGGGCTGTGCACTGGTTGCCGAGATGGGGCTAGGCGTCCTTGGCGTGGGGGTGTCGGGCGCCATGCCCCTCTCCTTGATCTCCATTGCTTCAATCATAGCTCTTGCACTCGCTGGACCGGCCATTGTCGAAGTCTCTCATGAGGTGGTGGTGTAGATTGAAAAGTATGAGAGAATAGATCTAACCCGCGCCTATATTTAAGTCCCGAAAAGACTTGGACGAGAAGTCCAATATCTCTTCGGTTTTGGCATGTGAAATCTATAAGGCACATGTTTGAAATTTCCTTATCTCGTACCTACCAAAAATCGAGACCGAATCGCACACGAAGCGGCTTAGGCCGGCCGGCCCAGGGAGTTTTTCGGCCCCCTGGACTCCATCTTGTTCCAAGGTGCTCACCAATAAACTAGGAGCCTATGTTTTACTCAAAGTTCGTCCAGAATAGAAATAAAACTATGAAAATAAAATCTAAAAGAGAATATTTACAAACTTACCTTGCTTAACGTCGTTAGGCTTGACGTTCCGGTTCCCCATCCATGGTGTATATGTCGATGTAATGAAGGGGCACGACGTCGGGCTCCAAGAATACCTTTAGTCACTGTCCGTTCACCACATATTGGTCGCCTTTCGCATCCATGATTGTCACCACTCCCGTGGGTGAAACTGAGTGTACGACGTACGGTCCATCCCATTTGCTTTGCAATTTTCCTTTGCCAAAAAGTTTGAATCTTGAATTGTAGAGTAGAACCTTGTCTCCTTCTTTGAATTCCTTGTTTTGTAATCGCTTGTCGTACCACCTCTTCATCCTTTCTTTATAAATTGATGCACTATTGTACGCTTTCAATCTTAACTCCTCCAATTCGCTTATTTGGATTCTCCTTTTAATTCCAGCGGCTTCCGCATCAAAGTTCATCTCCTTCATCGCCTAATACGCCTTATGTTCTAGCTCAACCGGCGAGTGGCATGTTTTTCCATAAACAAATTGATAAGGAGTCATACCAATCGGGGTTTTGTGTGCCGTACGATATGCCCATAGTGCATCATCTTGTCTCTTCGACCAATCTTTTCCTCCTTTTATCACGGTATTCTTTAAGATATCCTTCAATTGCTTGTTCGAAGTTTCCGCTTGTCCGTTTGTTTGGGGGTGATAAGCCATGGACACTCTATGTTCAATTCCCAATTTATTCAAACATTTACCAAAGTCTTTGAACGTGAAGTGTGTTCCTCCATCGCTTATCAAGATTCTCGGGACGCCATATCGAGGGAAGATTACCAATTTAATCATGTGTATGGACTCCTCCGTTGATGCCTTCCGACATGGCATAGCTTCAACCCACTTAGAAACATAGTCCACCTTCACCAATATATGCTCAAACCCATGTGAGTTCACAAATGGTCCCATGAAATCGATTCCCCAGACATCAAATAGATATATTTGCAAATTGTAGTTCAATGGCATGGCATTCCTTTGCGAGATATTCCCCGTCCTTTGGCATTCCGGATAAGTCGAAACAAATCTTTTCGCATCTTCATGCATCTCGGACAAATAGAATCCACTAGCCCATACCTTAGCTTGAGTTCTAAAGTGCCCATAATGTCCTCCATATCCAGACGAGTGACACTTCCTTAGAACTTCTTCACGTTCCTCCCTTGGTATGCATCTTCTTAGGACTCCATCTTCTCCATATCTATATAAGTATGGTGCATCCCAATAGTATTTTCTTCTTTCCGCGATCACTCTTTTCCTTGCATTCTTGTCCAAGTGATCCAAGGGCATCCCTTTTATTGCCCTTATTATTTCATTCATCCAACTATCTTTGTCGAGAATTCTATATAGGTGATCATCTCTCATTTGATCCTCGATCGGTTCTTTTCCATCATCTCCATGGTTCATCCTTGATAGGTGGTCGGCCACAACATTTTCTGCTCCTTTCTTGTCCCTTATCTCCACATCGAATTCTTGTAGCAATAGGATCCATCGAATCAAGCGTGGTTTAGCATCTTTCTTGGACTAGAGATACTTGATTGCCGCATGGTCGGTATAAACTATCACCTTTGAATTTACTATGTATGATCTGAATTTTTCGAAGGCGAATTCCACGGCAAGCAATTCTTTCTCCGTTGTTGCATAATTAAATTGGGCTTCATTGAGAGTCTTGCTTGCGTAGTAGATAGCATTTACCTTCCCCTCTTTCCTTTGTCCAAGAACGGCTCCTACGGCGTAGTCGCTTGCATCACACATGATTTCGAAAGGTAGATTCCAATCCGGAGGTTGCATGATAGGAGCACTTATGAGAGATTGCTTGAGTGTTCGAAATGCGTGAAGACAATCACTATCGAAGATATATTCCACATCTTTTTGGAGAAGTTGTGTCTATGGCTTGGTGATTTTTGAAAAATCCTTTATGAACCTCCTATAGAATCCGGCATGACCGAGGAAGTTCCTCAAAGATTTGATGTCCGTAGGTGGTGGCAATTTCTCCACGGTTTCTATTTTTGCTCTGTCCACCTCTATCCCTCTCTCGGAGATAACATGACCGAGGACAATTCCTTCTTTCACCATGAAATGACACTTCTCCCAATTAAGCACAAGATAAACCTCTCCACATCTTTTAAGAACTTTCTCCAAATTTACCAAGCAATTTTCAAAGCTAGTACCATGCACCAAGAAATCATCCATGAATACCTCCATAATCTCTTCTATGAAATCTGAAAATATAGCCATCACGCACCTTTGAAAAGAAGCGGGCGCATTACACAATCCAAAAGGCATCCTCCGATATGCAAAAGTTCCATACGGGCAAGTAAACGTGGTCTTATGTTGATCATCCGGATGAATAGGTATTTGGAAGAATCCCGAGTATCCATCAAGGTAACAAAAGTGTGAATGCTTTGCCAACCTTTCTAGCATCTCGTCAATGAATGGTAGTGGAAAATGATCCTTCCTCGTTGCCTTATTCAATTTTCTATAATCGATGCACATCCTCCATCCCGTGATGGTTCTTTGTGGTATCAATTGCTCCTTCTCATTTTTCACAACCGTGAGTCCTCCTTTCTTCGGAACGCAATGCACGGGGCTTACCCATTCACTATGTGGCACGGGGTATATTATTCCGGCATTCAATAATTTGATAACCTCCTTCTTCACCACATCACACATAGCATGGATCAACCTTCTTTGATGTTCTACGACCGGCTTGTATTGCTCCTCGAGTTGTATACGATGTGTGCAAAAAGCGGGGCTAATACCTTTCTAGTCGTTAATCGAGTAGCTGATCACCTTTTTGTGCTTCTTCAATAAATTCAGCAACTTCTCCGTCTCTTCCGGGCTCAATTCGTCGCTAATAATCACCGGAAAAGTCTTGCCATCTCCCAAAAATTCATATTTCAATCCCTTGGGGAGTGGCTTCATCTCAACATCGGACGCACCATCCTCTTCTTGATCTAACTCTCCAATGTCTTCAAATTTTTCTTCCTCCAAATTCCCGTGTTGTGGCTTCAACTCTTCCATTGTTTCCACTAGTTCTCCATCTTGATCATCTTGAGCGTCTCCATTCTCCAAAGCGCGTTGGAGAGGATCCCTGAAAGAATCAATGGAACGAATGCTCTCTACCTCTTCGTTATCAAGAGGTAGAGGTGAAGCGAAAGACGGTTTTGAATGAAATTCGAATGTGCGCTTCTCTCCATTTAGATCAAAAGTGACAATCCCTTTTCCAACATCTAGAACAACATTTACTAATTTGAGAAAGAGTTTTCCAAGGATTATGCCTTCATGCTCATCATCACTAGCATTAATCACAAAAAAGTCGGTAGGAATTTTTTTACCCGCTATAGCAACATTTAGATTTCTAAGCACTCCTAGCGGTTTGATTAATCTACCATCTCCCATGATCAATTTAATGATTGTGGCATCTAGGTTCGATGTTTCGTTAAAAAGCTCAACATAAATCTTGGAACTCACCACACTAACATGGGAGCCAACGTCACATAAAACATTGCAACATTTTGTTCCGTCTATCATGCAATCAACACGAGGTGTGGGTGATGGATTACCTTCGCCTTGATCGCTTCCAATCGCATATACTTGGGCTATGTGCACGTAGGGTGATGATTCCGATTTCACTCCCATGATCTTTTTGACCTCCAGCACTTCGTCCAAGTCAATCTCTTCCTCTTTTTCTTCAAAAAGTTTCCGAATAATATCACTGACCGATTCCTTGCCAAATGTATATCCCGTGTGATTATCCGGTGGAAAATCTTCCGCTATCACCTTCGCCATTCCTCGTTGATTTGGATGCGGTCTTGCTTTGTCGAACAATCTTCCGAAGTCAATTGGTATCCAATCCATTTGCTCGAATTCCCTTAGCGATTTGGCGGTGCCCATGGTTCTTCCTTTCTTTTCCGGGTCATCTTTCATTGCACTCCGGATCGATGTTTCTTCATCGTGGTTTGTCTCTATGACTTTCCCATGCTTCGGTTGTTCTTCCCTCACTTCGGATGCCTCTTTTCTGAAAATTCCAGCAAGCACCCGCACTTGAGATTCTTTCTCGGAGCTTGCCGAACATCGTTTTTCCCAATCTCTTTGCATGGCCGCACCCTTGCTGATTTTTTGTAGGAGTTGGGCGGCTTTCGTGAGTGTTTTCTCCATGAGATCTCCTCCTGCACACATTTGAACAAACTGCATGCACTCGGGGGTTAGGGAAAAGTAAAAGGCATGCAAGAGTACTTCACCGGAAAATCTGAGCTTCGGTCCTTGTTCAATCAATCCATTGAATCTATCCCATGCTTGATCTATCCCTTCTTCTTCTCCTTGCGTGAAGTTGATCACTTGCTTCCGAATATGTTGAACCTTGCTTAACGGAAAGAACCGCTCGCAAAATTTCTTCATCAAATCATCCCAATTTCCTTTTACCTCGAAGGATGCAAGTGCAAACCATCTTCTCGCTTCTTTCGCGAGTGAGTATGGGAAAAGATTCCATCTAAACCAAGCTAGCGGAACTCCGTCTTGTTGTACCGTGTTGCATAGCATTGTGAACCACTTGATATGTCTATATGGGTTGTCCGTCTCATCTCCTCTAAAGGTGTTTGCCGCCGCCATCTTGATGATTTGAGGCTTGATCTCGTACTCGGTGGCTCGCAACACCGAATCTGATTTTTGCATGTCGAAGTCCTCCGATCGCGGTCTTGCATAATCCCTTAGTGATTTTTCTCCTTCCTCCACGTGTTGAATGAGATGGGCCATCTAGACAATCAAAACAAAAACAAAAACAAAAATTTTCTAGAGAAAAAGGTTAGGTGTTAGTAACCAACAAAATTAATACAAAGTTAAACGTAGCAAAATCGCTTGTTCCCCGGCAACGGCGCCAGAAAAGCTTGTTGATGTTTCTTAAAGCGCCAATTTACGTACCGCAAGCGCACGGATCGTGTACCTTTTCCCTTAGAGTATTCCCCCAAGGTTTATCAATCCACGGAACAAGTGTATTACTATGCTTAACTAAGCACTAATGATGTTGGTAAAACATCTATATTGAGTGTATGAGTGTGAAATAGATCTAATCTAACCAATCTAATCTAATCTAGACTAGTGAGCAAAGATAGATGTGTGCACAAGATATGAAGAGCATTTGTCCATAGGGTCTAGGATCACTAGAGATGTAATCGCCAAGCAACGAAGAACGGATCTAATCTACTAAAGGTGTGTTCCAAGATCAAAACCTTTCCCTCCCGCATACTGTCACTACACGAGGATAATCGGTAACGAATCAACAAGAACACGATAGTTGATGTAATCTAAGTAAACCATGCAAGAGCAAAGCAAACCCAAAGCCAAGTCGCGAATTATTAGGCATCAAAGCATCATCAACAAGAATCATGATAGATCAATCTCATAAAGGATTCGGCAATTACAACTCAAGATCTCCTTACAACCCCATGAACAAATGAGGACTTTACCCCATGAAGTTAAGCGAAGCGTAGTCGATCATGGTGACGAAATCTCCGGCAAGATATGGATCCCGTGCTGTCCTCCAACTTGCAGCGGCACCGAGGGACAATGAGGCTTCCGGTGTCGCCTTTCTCTTGTGTCTAACTCGAATGCATCTCTGGATGCTCTTCTCTGGATGCTCTCGATGCCCCCTCCTTGACGGCGGCTTCGTTGTATTTATAGGCAGATATGGTTGGTGGTTTTGGTAAAACATAGGTAAGGGTTGACGCATACTTCGTGCTGAAGAAAACTCAGACCGATTGGGCTCCGAAATGGGCTAAGCCGGCCGGCCCAAGGGCTCCAGGCCGACCGGCCTGGGCCCTTTCTGGCCCCTTTCGGTCCCATCTTTCGCGTGTGGCCTCTTCCTCTTATTCCTTATCTTAGCCCAGTTGTAACCATGCGTCAAAACATCTCCGAAAATGTCCAATTTCCTGTCAAAATGCAACATGCTCCAAAATCCAGGACAAAATCGAAAATGGTCAAGTTCGGGTGCCAAGTGGCGGGTTAGTACATGAATCATCCCGAAGATTTTACCAAAACAACTCCTAATCATATAGTAAAATGGGTACTTAAGGAGCGCCAACAGACGGCGCGCCCGGTGAGGGGTGTCTTACCGAGGTCCAGCCGGGGGCGTCCGGTCATACTCGCTGGTGTAATGAGATGGTGCGCAGAGGCAACCATCATTACGGTGAGGGGAGGCAGCGTCTGTGGATGCCCCCTCCCATTGTGTTGTGGGGCCCACACGAGCGGCGCTATCCCCTTGTCAGGGAGTCCTGCTGGCTGAGCCCTTACCGCAAGATAAGGAGGGCTAGCGTCTAGGGGCATGCACAGAGCTTATCTTGGCCGGCATGCCTGTTAGGAGGCGCGGCGTTCTTGGAGCGCACATCCCGGGTCATCGGCATGGCTCTGACCTGGGGCGCCAGGTCGGGGGGCCGCCACGTGTCCCGGGAGGTTGGTCTCCCGGGTTCGTTGGCTGAGGAGCGAAGGCAGCTCCTCACACGGCTTGGTGGGCCGTTTCGTTCTTGGCCCAGCTAACCTGCTGGGCATTCCTTCGTACGAGTCGGGCCCATTAGGGGTCCCGGGTTTACACCCCCGTCAGAGGCCCCCGAGCGGCTCTGCGATTTTTCATAATTGTGGAGCCGCTGGACTTGGTTGTGATGACCCCTGACCGGGGCATCCCATCCAACTGTCCGTGCCTCTCAGCTTTCGGCGTGCGCTAGCGATGGCGTGATGGGGTCTGGCACGTCTTGATGGCCGGCTAAAGGGTCGTGGAATCTCGAGGCCGGTCGTCGCGTCTTATCGCTGTGGTGCGGACGCCTCATTTTCTCCCCTGCTCGGGACCGCCTCCCATTGGTGGGTCGGGGGGTGATCGTGCCCCGAGTGGCGCGGCGGTTTGTTCGGCGAACTGGCGCTGTCCCGTCGGCGTTTAAGAGGGGGTTCGATTAGGTGAGGGCTCTTGGCTTGCCCCGTTTGGTCGGCCCGCCGACTGCTAGGGCCGTTTGTGCCAGTGTTTGCCTAT